>NC_084759.1:176788956-177098487 GCF_028858725.1 Colius striatus | reverse complement strand
CTGCCTTTTTGGGAATTGACTGGCCTTCTCTGTAATCTCTGTTAATGAATTGAAATGTAAACCCTTAAAACAAATACTCAACCTCTTTTTTTAAATTAAAAATATCTATAGCTACAGCAAGTAGACCAGGAAAGAAAACAGAAATAATTTCTTAAAGAAAAACCCTAAAAATGAGTAAACAAAGACACGTTAACAGTCTGTACAGATTGTGCTGTGTTAGACCTGTAGCAGACAGAAAGTCTTAATGTCTTGTATAACATTTTGATTTTGTAGAAATTCTCATCCACATAAAATCCTCATCATCTCCAGTACTGGTTTATTCCCCTCCTGCAGATGGTTACATTTTTTGTTAGTCTAATTACTTCTATAAGGTACTCCCTGGAGTAGTCAATACAGTGAATGTGTAGCATACAGGATAAATTTCCTCAATAAAGCTTTAACTTACTGACTGTCAGAAAGTTTTTATATCTCAAAACGCATTCTCCAAGTGGAAAATTTATATTTTTCCACATGTTTTGGTGCTAAATTTTATTGGAGCTTATAGGTAACTGCTAACTTGGTAATGGCAATGAAACAGTAAGAGAGCAAAATGTGTGCCATTTTATTTTTTCATCACCTGATTTATTTTTGAGAATTACTGTATAAACAAAAAAATGTACGAAATTGGTTTCTAGCCTGATAATGAGAGATTTGAAATAGAATAAGAAACCAGTTTTCATTTGCAGTAAAAATGATATCCTAGTTCGAAAGAAGATTTATTCCAGCACACCATTTGTGCAAAGAGGCTTCAGTGTGAATAATGTTTAGTAACACTTGAAACATTGAAACAACTTAATTTTTGGGTAATATTTGAATGTATCAAAGTCCATCAATCTGTAGAAAATTCTCCACTTATAATCATCTTTTCTAAGACTGTTCTTGTCTTTTAGCTTACTAAACTTAGAGAGTATAGCCAGATTTCGTAAGTCATCCACTTAGGCCAGGTGAAAGCTCACAGGAGGCATGAACCAGGCATGGTTCAACCATCTCTGAGGCACAACTCAGCTTTGATACAAACAGAATTGGAGATTGACCGTGGTGTAAAGGCAGATATGTTGTCTTTTGGTGACATTAATAGTGAAAACATAACTTTCCTTTAAAGTCATTATGTCTAATGTAACCTTTGATTTTAAAACTTAGCCTTAGTATGTTATCATATGGCTGATGTGTATTGCTCCTGTAAGGACAAAAGCACGTGAAAAATCAAGTCTAGATGTTGTACATCTTACAATCAATCAATTTTGCAACGCAAAACAAACATATGCTCCCTGATTTCAAGAGACTGTGGTGGGCAGGGCAAGGTTCAAAGCACCACACTTGAGAGATTAAGAGTTTCCTAAGCAGTGTGTGTCTGTTTGTGTAGTACTTTTGTGACATGGAAAGATGAGTGACCTTCTCTGAGTTCATAAAATAAGGGAAAACCTAGGAGGATGTGGTCACTGTTGAGATAAGAGGTTGAAAGCACAGTTAGTTCAGGATGCTGATCCAATTTGATCAGTGGAAATTTTAACAGTGACTTGAGTCAGAGCAGGATTTGGCTATTACTTTGCAAGCTCTTATCAGAACTCAAATGGAAAAAGAGGTTTCTTTATTGGCACAGACTTTCTAGAAATAACTAGACAAGTAAGAGAGAACCTTGTAACTCTTAAATAGCATCACAGTGAAAACAACATTTATTTTCTGTAATTCCTATTTTTAGGAGATTTAAGCATCAGAAGATTCTGAAACTTGTTACAGACATAGAAAGGCCCTTGAATGTCTATTAAAGACTAGAATAGAGGCCAGGAATTAGATTTTCTCCCTATCAAGGAGAATAAGTAAGATCTGATATCCTCAGAGGTAGGCAGGAATTGCAGTAAAAGGGATTGCTCCAACAATCTTCTCTGCAGAAGAGGAGATGTATTTACTGAGTCCAGTGTTCTCCTAAGGTGAAGGTGAAGGAAGGTCATCACCCCAGGTGGAGTCAGTCCTACAGAAGCTGCTGGTCTTATCCAGCCAGACCAAGGTACAGTGGTCTCTGGGATAGCTCCTTTCTTTGAAGGAACTGCAGAGGCCATGCAGTCCACGGCAGTAGTGACTAGGATGACTCCGAGAATATTCTACACCAGTAAACATGTCCTCTTTTAAATGAGGAGACACAGTCTACTGTAGACTTGTCTGTCTTTCCTGTTTTCTTCTTATGTAAAAGTAAGTTTTCTCCAGATGTAGGTCTTGTCTTTTTTTTTTTGTCAGAATGTAAGGTGAATATTCAGTACTGATTTCTTGCTTGTTGCTTCCCATTTTGTATTGCCTTATCCCCACTAAGAGGAGAAAGGATGGAAAGCAAAGCAAAGGTGAATACTATTTTCTTAGCCTGTTAGATGGCCAAGGAGTTCTCTGGCTTGTCACGCAGGCACCCATGGTGCTGTCAACAAAGTCAAACAGATGAGACAGAGATAAAAAACAGATTGGTAATTAATCGTGGGTAATTGGTATAATCCATAAACTTACTTCTGAAAGCATTCAAAAGATATCTTCCTTGTGAGGGATGAGTTGGGAGCTAGAGGCCAGCTATTCTGTCATTTACTTTGTAAAAATTTTCTTTATGCTTTATGATGGGCTAGAAATTGCCCATTTATTGTTATCAGAATAACAGACACTTCATATGTTGTATGCACACAAGCAAGCTACCACCTCTGTGCCTTCACTCCTTCCCACCAGTCATTTGTTTGTCTTGGTTTCAGCTGACTGGGAAATCTGGAGGGACTGAGCCCTGTGCTTTGAAATAGCTCAGGTTGTGCTGGTTCCCAGTTTCATGACTGGCTGGCAGCTGCAGCAGCACAGTTGTACCAGTTCATGTCTGGGCAGGAGGAAACTTTACCTTCTGTCATGTACTGGTAGAGTGAGCAGCAGCCATGTAGTGTGGGACCATTTGCAATCACAAGAAGCACATCTGACTCTTTGAGATGTATTTAGCATTCAGACAGCTGCTATGCATCTTCTGGATCAGGGGAAAAAAAAGCCACAGGCCAGGTTGAAGCATCCCACAGGCTGAGCCGTGATGTGCTGCCTGCCATGATACAGATAGCTTAACGGAGCTCCGGTCTCCCTGAGCTCTTTGTGATCTCACATAATATACATAACATTAATCAGAAAGGCTCTCATAGCGTTTTTCTAACAAACCTAATCTCATTTTCCATGACACAGGCCCATCTATATCCCTGAGAGATTATGTTGCTTTTCTTCCCTGTCAGTCGAGATCATCCAAAATCCTAAAATTCAGTGCTTTATTTATTTTTGCCAATAGAAAAAAATGTTTATTATGAATCACAGAAATGCAAAACAGATGATCAGAACTTCAGCACAGTTAGACTACCAAATTTACAGTCCTATAGTTAGGTTAATAACGCTTACATTGTCATACTTTCTACTCCTCTCCAGCTTGAGGAAATTGTAATAGTGGCTGTGAGCTCTGCAGAAATGAGCCTACCATCTCCCTTGGACTTTCATTTCCATCTACGACCATTAAAATATCTCCTTCCTTTCAGGTAGGCAGGTCTGAAGGTATATAGGGCATAGGTGTATAGAGGTGTATCTAGTTTGTCCTGGGGCACATGTTAGTCCCTCCATCAGAGAATCATTCTGGTTGTGTTTATTACAAAGCTAATTATAGAATCCACATCTGTATCCTATATCATTAAGGCATGCTTTTACTGTATGCTTTTACTGTATTGCTTTAAAAGGGAGATGACTGCCTGGTAGTATAACATACCCTTTAATGAATCCAAGAAGTTGGAGTACTGTGTAGGTCTGATCTGGCTGCATGCCTAATATATGGAACTTTCAGATGTTAAGCCCAGGAGGGAGGCTTAATAGAAAAATGAGGAGATGGAGTGTTAGAGATGCTCTGGTAAACAGAGTTAGCATTTTCTGATTCTAGAATACCAATTTTGTCAAACTACATGGAAGGATATGTACTGGTTTTACAGAGGAGACTTTGGTTCACTAGGCACCAAGATAAAATTGTTGAATTGCTCCATGTGGAATCTCAGAAATTGGGCAGTAAGGGAAGAGAAGATGTGTTTATTATTTATAACATTTTAGACTTAAAGAAAACATTATTTGTTTTATGCTTCTTTTTAACATCAAAAAATGTGGATATTTTGAATATCCCATCTGAGTTTTGTCTGAGAAACAAATTAGTACCTTGAGCACTGCAGAATTATTAGTGATTTTTCTTTTTGTCTTCCAGTTTGATTTCTCAGACCAAATAAGTTATTTACTATCCTGCTACCTGGCAGAAAGTTTAAGGCAATCCTACTGCATTTATATCTGAGGCACGACTGAAAATTGTTTGGTTGTTCCAAAGGAACAGATATGATGTTCTTTCTCATTTCATAAGTAGAGCTAAATCCAGATCTCTTCTTTGTTGTTAGTCATGTTCTGACAAGCTGAAAATCCCATAATGAAGAATCACATCATTTGTTTAATTGGTGTTCTGCATGATAGAAACAAGGGCAGATGCAAGTCCTTGCTCTCCCCAGTAAATCCAGGCCTGTGGAACATACTTTGAAGTGGTGATAGTTTTATGTTCTCTGGAGTAGAAATGAATTACTCTGTCTAGACCAGATGAATTAGAGTTTAGAAGGTAGTGCAGACTGCCTCTGAAGCCCAGAAGTCAGCAATCAGAAAACTTAAATGAAGTAGAACTCGTAATTTTCTGCAATCTTTCTTTCTGTTGATTCCACTGATAATTAAATCTGAACCTTTTGCCAATTCATAGAACATTTTTATCATATTCTACAGTGATAGATTGAAGGTCTCCATGTCCAGAGGTGAAAGGGATTTTTATCATAACTCTGCCTGAGTAGGTTGAGTACGCTTTGCAAACATTATTCTTGAGGGTAAAAGACTGTTTTTTTTCTTTTACTAACAGAAATATTTTATGAGTCTTTCACAAATCTAAACTTGGAGGCCTTTGATGAATCGTTTGGTCTACTCTGGCAAACCTTTTTGATTTGATGCCTTTCATTTTGGCCATTTTTTTTTCAAACTGTCAAATTATCTTGCTGAGCGAATGTAGTAGTGCTACAGCACATAAAAATGAGAGAATCAGTAAACATTTGGGTTTTTTTCTACTTCCTGACATGTTTTATCTGAAATAGGAAAGCACTTTTCATATCTAGCCTTCACTGAACTAGCAGTCACTCTGGTCAGTCATAAGAACATCCTTTGTAAAGAATACTCTAAATAACACTCTGAGCTGCAATATTGGTACTTCACTGAAATAATGCCTAATTCTTTACTGATGTACACCTATAATAACCCAGTATACAAAGTGTTTGAACTTGTCTGGCTGTTACTATGCAAACAAAATCCATTTGTTGATATAATTCTGAGTCATTTGGGATTGGGACCAAGCCCAGATACAGAAGAGGGGAACACCACAAAATCAGCTGTACCTAATTCTCAAAGTATAAAGTATAGGCAAAATCCATGTGCTGTCCAAACATGCTCCCTGGCTCACTGAAACCTGGTCACTAATGATTTCATTTTGGCCTTCAGTGAAACTGCAGTTTGACGATGCACAAAGTCAGAGCTTGAAAAAGTTGCTTGGCAATGAGTGACCCATAGGAAACTTCTTGATGTTGACTGTATTTACTGATGTTTACTAATTCCTTCAAAATATTGGTTGCCATTTTAATATCTCTGTCTTTTTAGAGAAGCTTGTTTAAGTGCCTAACTGCCAATAAATACTATGTGAGTGGTAAGGGTAGCTATGAAATAGGCTCTTTTCTTGGTTTCCTCACGTTTGATCAGAGAAGTTGCAGTTTAGAGTACTGCTAATAACCTGTTTCCTGCTAAGACATTTGCTGGAATACTACATCTCACACGCACAGGCACTTACAAAGAGACTTTTCATGTTTTCTTGGGCTATAGTGTGTGGTAAGATGGTGCTAAAGTTTATGTTATCACGTGGTTTCTGGAACAACAGATGCAAAACCAATTTGAAGAGTCTCTAGAACAAAGAGTGGTTTAATCAAAAAGAACAACAGTTGATTGTGTCTTTGTGTCTTTGCCAAATAGGAAGCATCTTTGGTTTTCATTTAACCCTTTTTAAAAATGTTCATAGCAACACAAATTCGTATATATACTTAGCTTGTCACAGACAAATCTTCTTGGCTTTGCCAGAATCAATTTCTGTCTTGCATAAAGAATGATTTATGAAGGAGGTTTTGAACAGAATTTCAAACTCTTCTCTGAGTAACATCATTGCCTTATATAAGTCAGTTACAGATTTACTAATACATTGAGAGGATCTCCTGCTGTATTTTTTGGACTAGATAGTATTCTGTTCAAATGCAAATGGTGGGTATTATTTTAATAATTATATTTTAATATACTGGGAATCCTCTTAGTAATGCTACAGCTAAACCAGTAGTAGAACAATGATATAGAATGAATGACTTGCTACTGGAAGTAGAGGCATTATCTATGTGCTATTTGTATGGACTCAGTTTCTGAAGGAAGCCTAAGTAAGATCGCAGTCTTGCAGGATTACTTGTGTGAATGGAGTGCCTTATATGTAAATCTTTTCAGGACAAGAGCCTTTTTAATTTCTATGGCAGGAGCCACATCTCTCGCTCTGCTTTGTGATGCACCTCTAGCGTGAATATAGAACTAAAAATACTAATTTTTAATTCCTTGCAAAAGCTGTGACTTGCACCCAGCCATGATTTAAATCCAGAATAAATGAGGAGTAACTATTGCAGAGGCTCTTAGCACACTGACAGAATTTGCGTTTCCCTGTGAAGTTATTGTTTACAGCCTGTTTGCAAGGGATGCACCTTGTAGAAAGGTAACAGCTTAGATCTCCACTGCTCACATATCTAGTTCCTGCAGCATCTAATGAAACAGGTTGTGGCTATGAAAACGTGATGAGGTGTTGATGTGATCAACCAAAGCAATTTTAAAAATTGCTAAACCTTGTACTCAGTGGTGGCAGCTTCAAAGGATAGTTTTTTCTATCTGTTGCAGTAATTCTGATTATACAGGGCTCTGGTGCTTAGCCTGGGACTGCACCCAGTTACAGAGAGAGAGGGAGTAGTGAGTGATATATGGAGCTAAGAATTGGAATATTTCTTCCCAGTTTGGTTTCATCAGCAAACTTGCCTTTTTGTGTGTGTGTGCTTTTTGGCTGATGTATTTCTAGTGTGACACCTATGCTTTTTCAGATATGTCTTTGACATTACTACCCAAACTAACTTAAGAGGACAAAAAAGGAAGATTTCTTAAATAATTGCTCTGTTTCTGTTTTCAAGCCACAAAGCTGAATCTTTTGTATCATTTCTGTGTTGATTTTATGTCTTGTGTTGTCATATATAATCTTGTTGGCACTGTGAAACCACGTTCTATGTTCTTAGTGTTTGTGTAGGTCAAGCAATACTCATTCTGGCTCCTACTCTTTAGTATTGTCTAGACAGTTGAAGAATTTACATTTTTTTGAAAGGTATGGAAGATTTTTGATACACTTCTGAATACATCGTAAATGATAAGCAAGTTGAACTTTCTAGTTATTATGATAACAGAATAAAGAAGGAGCTAAGCTATTTAATCTTTTTTTGCAGTTTCGAAGTGTGAGGATTTTTTTTGTGAAGGACTTGTGGGAAAGGCCACATGCGTCAGAACATGAAAACAGATACTTAAAAGGATTAGGTGAAAATGCAAAAGAAGGCTTTATGGTAAGGATGCAAATTATTGCTAACAACTTTGACAAAAGCTAAAAGAATAATGTCAGACGTTCTTATTGTTCTTAAAGCTAAGTGCACTTTTGCCTTTAGAAATGCTTTTTCTAACAGTTGGTACTAAGGTCATTTTTTCATGTGACAAACTAGCATATTGATTTTTCAGTGGAACCTTAACATCTCTAGATAGGTAACAGCTTTGTACTTTGGAGCTTAGAAAGTATAAGCTCCTTGACATGCACATTTTTATTTATGCAGGATTCTGTATACTGTATTCTCATCCAGAAGCCATTCCTAAGTAGATGCTGGATGTACAAGTATCTTTATGATAAAAACAAATTCATTATCTTTAATTTTTTTCCCTATGTTTCTTTTCCATGGGTGATGGTTTGCATGACATACTTCTATTGTGTCCTCCACAATGGGTTCATATATGTAACAAGTAATACAAAAAAGCTTTTCTCTGCATGGAGGCTAATTTACAATGACTGTTTTTTGCCATGGCTGTGCACATCAAGTGCCTGGTGCTGAACTGATGAGTCCTCCTGATTAGTAAAGACTGAAAGTGGCTTTTTCAAGAGCTACTTATGATGGCTTAGGCATTATTGAGTTCAGAAGTAATCTTTTGTCTATTGTAGCTTTCTCTATTGCTTCACACTGTGATTGAGGCCGAGGGAGTGAATGTAGATCTGCAAAGATGACTAAAATTCTGTGTGGTTTTCTATAAATTTTCATATATGGAGATTCAAGCAAATTACTTAATTATCTTTTATAGCCCACTGTAAATGGGCAAAAATTGAAAAAAATCTTATGCTGATCTTCATTATGTTATTGAATTGAAATAATGAACTGACATTTTCCTAACAACTGGTGCAATTTTGTCTACCTGTTCTCATAAAATGAAAGAAACAAGTGTAAGTACCTGCGCTTTCCCAGCTGGCTCAGTGGCTCAGCTCAGGTACCAGTAGATACAAATGATGACATTTCCAATGTCATTGCTTAAATATGAAAGAGGAGTATACCATAAAGGTTCCCAGAGTCCTCTGTGGAAGTCAGCTTGTCACCAGGAGTGAATCCTGATGGGGCATCTCCCCCACTCCACTGGCAAGCAGGGAGATGCTGAGTGGTGAGTCACTTGAGCAGTGTGACCTACCTCCCAGGAGTGAGATAGACATCCTCTGCATCTCACTAAACCCCAGGCCCAGGTACTGCCTGACAGTACTTGCCTGGTTTGTTGAAAGGATTTTTTTAACAGATGACAACAAATTATCTTTTTAGAGGATGAAAGAGAGAAAAATAACAGTGTTTATAGGCCTGTCTCTCTTTTATTTGTGGCCCACGGAGCCTTTTCACTTTTATACCTCTCTGAATCTGTGTCTGGTTTTACTTGTGTGGCTTGTGCTTTCTCATTTAAGTCAGGGTACAGCAGAGCAAAAATCCTTCATCCTGTTTCTTATGTTCTGTCCATAAGCATCCAGTGCTTGCCTTTGTCTGGGTCAATATACTGAGCATGAAGGACCTCTCCTCTCTCCCTTTGTGTGTACTATATTTTTCAGCAGATTAGTTTAAAAAATTATGATGGTCCTATACTAACTGTGTAAGCAGGAAAGATATTTTCATATTAGCTTGCAAGGATAAACATATTTAATTCACTGTTTCACAGACTATCTGTCGGTATCTCGTGTTTTCCCTTGAAAACAGCACTGTATTCTATGTTCTGTTTTAAATGAAAATGGTACAGTTCTATGCCTTGTCATTTTTTTGTAGTCCTCCCCTCATTTTACACTTGCAGAGTACCTTTCTAGCTTCCCAATCTATAGTCTGTCTTTCTGGTGTAGTACCTGTTTAGATTTGACAGGCTTTTCCTTAATATACTAAAGATGAAGTTAAAACTTCCAGAAGTGAAATACTCACAAATGATGAAACAGTAATATCCAGTTACTGATGAAAGGGAAGGTGTTAACAGCTACTGCAGTTTACTTCTAACCAAGTGTTACCCTGTTGAGCGCAAAATGAATGTCTGTTCATTTCTTTAACCTTTTTTGCTTCCTACATCGCACAGCAGTAATAAGCTTCAGTTGAAAGAAATGAATGTGAAGCTATTAACAGCAAGAGCAGAGTTTGGTGTAACACAAATGGCTATTGAAAAATAATATATAGAAAGTTACAGAAAGACTATTGCATAGTACTATTAGGGTGCTTGACCGAATATGGTATAGAATAGTTCTCAAGCCTTTACTTTAGAAAAAATACAGTTAAATGAGGGACCTTTAATGAGAAATTGGCATTCTTTGAATGGTTGCCATTTCAGAAAACTAATCAGAACCCTGAGATTGTTTTTATTGTGTTCTGGTTTATTTTCCACTCTGGCTAATAGATTATGAAGCAAACATGTAAACTTTCATATGAAGTGTTGGAAAAACAGTATAACTTGTTACTCCAAGAACTTCCTGCTTGAGATAAATGTGTTGTTTAAAAACCAGTTTTCAGAGTTACTAAGACTTACACCTATGCAAGTACATACTCTGCAATAAAGTAAATAGAGACGAACATTTAGGCATGACAAAGTGAGTCCTTTTGTGTTTGTGCCTCTGTAAAATTAGTTCAAATTATTTTTGTCCAGAGACTCTAGGAGTAATTTACAAGGATATAGAAATAATAGAAATACTCTTTATAGATGGGGAATATTCTGATATTCTGTCCAGGTCAGCAGCAGCAGAAGGATTAAACCCCAATGTCTTAACATGTACATTTACGTACTTTATAAGAAGGAGAAGGGATGAGCATGGAAATAGAGTCATCATCTTCTCCACTCAGCACAGTGAAAAGACTGTGACATTAATCTTTTGGAGAAAAGGTGTCTCAAGAAAGTTGTGTCTCTATACATAGACATGCAATGTGTGGAAAGTAGAGTTACACAACATATGAAAAATTATTACATTTCTAATATTGTAAATGGTCATCAAATCACTGAAAGACAGATACAATTTTGCATTGCAGTAAATCAGAGCACAAGAGAAACAGAGCAGTGAGCCCACCGTGACCAAGATACCTATGAAGTAGTAAAACTTTGAAGCCCAAGTGCTTGGATCTTTTATGTCACCCATTGAATTAGCAATTGAACCTTATATATCTAAAAAATCCCTTACCTCCCATTTGAATACTTAAATCACAGTCCATTTGTCTGTTAACACAACTTAAAAATCCTTTGTATGAAAAAGATGAAGTACATTTAACAAAGGAAATGCAGGCATGGGAGCGATCTGGAAATCTGTTAATCATGTAGCCAACTTTTGAAGCAAGCACTCTGTGTTGCATCATGTGTTTGGGTTGCACTAGATGTTGGAAGCATGTAAAAAAATTTTAAGTAGTGCCAGTGTAGTGTAGCTCCTACCTTAGATCCACTGGTCCAGATGTATAGTGGATATTACACCCAAACTGCTAAGGGAGGAAATGGAGATTTGGCAGTAGTTTGATGGCATCAACAGCTGTGAATCAGAAAAGGATTGGGAAGAAGAATCAAAGCTGAAGTGGAATAAAGAGTGTTTCTGGAAGGGCATGCCAAAATTTGCTGGATGGAGACAAATATAAGGAGGATTCAGAACAGATACTATAAAGGGAAGAATGAAATGTGTTAGACAAAGCAGGAGTTTGATGATGGTATACCACCATGTGTCTGAGCAGACATCTCAGTGTAATTTACTGCAGGAGAAAGCTCTAGGATCAAGTTTTTCTGATCAAGTATCAATGCCTTTAATTACAGCTAAATGTGCACCCAGGCTTATTTTTAAAAGCAGTCTGTCATAGCTTGTATATCAAGTAATCAGGAAAAAATCACACAAGCTCACTCTGCTTTTAAAGTTTAACTTGGGTAGAATTTTAGTAATATGTCTTATCTTTATGCAAGTGACGAAGTGGAAACCCACATGAGTTATGAGTTACAGGAACCATCAGGGAAAAGCTAATTGTAAGATAATGTTATGAAAGTATGAATAATAAATTCTAACAGAACTGGCAATTGAAAAATTGAGAGTTGGTCAAACAACTGACCCTGTCTTTATTCAATTGTAGATACTGCCTCTGGATCTGCTTTGAAACAGACCTCCTTGTTAGAGGTAGGCAACTTCTTTTTTCTGGTCTAACATACAGTTTTTTAAATAATTATTTATTACCATGTTTAAGTAATGAAGTGAAAGATAGACGCTTCTTAGTAGCAAATAATTAGTCCCAGTGCAATGGAAAAAGTGATAAAAACATTGTTAATTCAAGAATTTATGCTGAACTAATGAACTAAAGCAATGTTGAGCTTTTGACCTCATCAACATGATTAGTTTTTACATGTTAGCTATATTAAAATGTAGCATTTTAGCATTAGGTCTGCTGGCAAGGGTTTTTTTGTTTAAATGTTACTCTGATTTGATGTATATCTGTGGGTTCCTATTTGAAGATTGGAGTAGTCTGTACTTCTGAATCTGTTTGCCATGAAAGCCACACCAAATAAATTTCTTGTATATGTATTACAGAAGCATAGGACCTGATTTGTATTTTCACTGACTATTTAGAAATGACCTGTTGAGTTCTACAATGTATATATGTTTGAAATGTGGAAGGTGGTACCCAGTGATCAGGTTATAGCAGGCCAGAAGACTTTCTGATGTACTGCTGGGTCCTTGGCTCAGTGATGACTGTATTCACTACATGAAAGTGGACTAACTTTGAGCTACCTATAAAGTCACCATTATATAGCTCTGATGAAGCTAGTCTGGTGGGAGGGACAGTTGAAGTAACAGTGATATCTTAGGTGGTCATAGTGATTTCTGATTTATCTAACTGCATATAGCAGTACAGGATTTTTTCCTTGTTAAGATCACTTAAAGATTGTGTTAAGTTAGCATACTTAACACTAAGACTATCAATAAAGAACATAAACAAGAGATATTTTAATACAGTTTCGGAAACAGCTTTCAATATATGATTTTAAGGGCTTGAAGTAAAACCCACTATTATGTTGTAGAACAGGATCCGAGGAAGTCACAGCTTTTATTGGCAAAACATGATTCCTTGGCTTTAAGTTTCTTAGTACAGACACATTTGGCTTCTGCATCTTTTACTTTCTATAATGTCATTAATTTTCTGTTGCTAGTAAAGAAAACAGCTCAGAGTCGTGTAATAGTGAATCCTTTAGGAATCTGCATCTAGCCCTTCCAGGAGTCTGAATCTTGGTGTCTTTGTTAATATATTGACAAACTGTTAGGTTGAATATTTGTGTTAATAAGAGTTATTAAGCATTGGAATGGGCTGCCCAAGGAGGTGGTGGAGTCACTATCCCTGAAGATATTGAAAAGATGCATGGATGAGGTGCTGAGGGGTGTAGTTTAGTTTAGTGATGGGCTTGGCAGTGGTAGGTTAGTGGTTGAACTCAATGAACTTAAAAGTCTTTTCTAGTCAAAATGATTTTATGATTCTAAAACTCTCATGCATCTTTTTTTGGAGAAAGACTTTATCTACCTTTGTTGTACTGTTACAATTTTTCCACATATGTCTTGTCATAGTTTCCTTACTGATAAGCCTATAATCAACATGGTACATGCCATTCCTCTCTTATTAAAGAATGACCATTCTCCCTGCTTACTTTCTGTACCAATCTCAGGAACAGCTGGATATACCTGATGCTTTTTGTTTTTGTTCAAAATGGCTATCGTTTCTCCATAAAACTGCTGTCAGTAAAGACAAATATTAATTTTATTGTTCAACTGAAAAATAAAAGAAAAATGAAGGACAAAGGTGCTTATGGAGGAGTGGCAGGTGGAAGTGCAGGAATTTGCACTTCTGTGCAGCAGCAGATGGCATTGCTTATTTTCCTGCTCAGAAAGTGCACCTACTGTACAACTACAGCAAGCCCACAGATCATGTGTAATGTCTTATGTGCGATTCCTTGTCCAGAACTTTCCCCCAGGGAAGAAAACAGCTGGGAGTAAGCTACTTGTCTCCTGTAAGGCTCTCTGCTGAGCTCCTGAGACGTGGAGAGGGAGCAGGCCACATGTTAAGCTCTGATCACTGTCTTTCGACTGTGCCTGTCATGTACAATGACAGAGAGGCTGGGGGGAGGGCAGCACAGCTGTAATGAGACATTGCAGCCTCCCTGTTACTCTGACCTTACTGGATTAGACAGCCTTGTGTAGGATCTGCCAGTCGTATCTCATTTGGGTCTGGGAGAGATGCTGAGCCACAGCAGAGGAGTGGTCTCTGGTAGGACTCAGCACTGATAAGGACACCATTTGGCTGCAGGCAAGCAGCACAAGGTGCCTGTTGTGTGCCTCTCCCATGGTCTGACTTGGACATGATTCTGTGATACGACTGAGTGTGATGACTCTCATCTGTTTGAAGAGAAAGTTGAGAGACAAGTATATAATGTGGCAGAATGTAATGGTGATCTGTTATTACATAAGCTGTAGCATCTCGTCTAACAAAGCTCTTTGAAGTATGCTATAAGCTAATTAAATATCCAGATGTTCAAAAGTAATGGATTCCGCAGTTGAATTTGTGTGATGCAATGCAGTCTCTTCCCATTAAAATTAAGCACTGCAGTGCCCCAAAGTATGAAGGAATTGGATCTGTGTTTGGATGTAACTGTTGCTTCAGACTAAATACTTCTCAAGAGTCTTGCAGAATTCAATTTGAATATGTTCAAATGAGCAGAAACAGTTCAAATTAACATTTTCCTGGAGATGCCTTTATAGGATACATTCTGCTTATCAGACATTAATTTCTATAACTGTGCAGCTGCCTTTTATATTGGAAGCTTTATTTTTGAATTACTGAAGTATTTTAAGAATGATGCTCTTGGTAAAGGCATAAACAAAACACAAAGGCCACTCTGTTTTCCACATAGTAGATTGTTGTTTAAGAGTTTGTGCCAGCCAGTACAGAGAGTGCAATCGTGTCTTATTCCTCTCAAGAGAGATGAATTACTCAACTGCCTTGGCTCCTGCTGCTCCACATTCTTATCCTTGAGCTGTATTGTTGTAGTGGTCTGCTCCACTTCACAGAGCAGCCAACGTAACTGGCAGAAATATAAATGTATAGCATTGTCTTATCCATGAAAGGCCTTCACCTGTGAGCTGTTTTGGTTATGCACCAGCTTTCCCAATAGTGTAGTTAATTGTGCTTTTGAGAGTCTTGTTTTTAAAAGAAAGCCAACAGATTTTTTTTCCCCCAAACAATAGCACTGTGCCCAGCAGTGTCTATTAAAACTGCTGCAGATTTGCGGAGGCGGTATTCTTGATTGATACACTGATACATTGCAACAGCCCAAGCAATTTATCTTGCTGTTTTTCTGTTCAGAAAATTTTATTCAAGGCTGTGTTTTCCTCTGGTGGATGACACAATAGGAACTGTGAAAAGCCAAAGTATGTTCAACTAAGATCGCCTCATTCATGTGTATTTCTGTCTTCAACTCATTTTACTGTGATGTAGGTGGCACTGTGTGCTTTTAACAATGAATATTTTCTTTGTAAAGTTTGTGTTTGCAGCCTCATACATGTTTTAACATGTTTACCGCTGCAGTTTGTTAACATGCTTCAATACTGTTACACCCTCCTTGGGGTTCAAATGTGACTGGCATGCTGCGGAGAGGCACCTCTGGAGCACTCTACCATTGGCAATAAAAACTTTGTAACTTTACTAGTGACAATATCAAAGCAAGTATGTTTCCATTGTGAAGCATTGAATAGGATCATTAGCAAATCAGCAGCAAATACTAAGGGTGAAGCATAGACATTTCCTTATTGGGGGTGTGCAGAGAATTCTTTGCTAGACTGGGTCATGAAAGCCATGGAAGAAACACAGTAACTGAAATGACAAAGATTGTGTATACTGTTCTTCAAAATAACCCAGAGTACTTCAATTGGGAAGGAAGACAACGTTGATATTTTGTTCAGAAGTACTTGTTGCATAAACAGCATAATTTATTGTTGATTAGGAGTGGAATCCTTGCAGATGCTCAGAACACTTCCTGCACTCCCTCAGTGCTCCCTAGGCAGTGCCAGCGGGAGGAAGATTAGATTATCTAGACATTTGTTTTGCCAACTGCTGGTATTGGTACTGGCATTGTCATGGATATTGCCTCTTTTTCTTGAGGAAGGAAAAGTCTGTGTCAGGCAAGTTATATTGCAGATGTGTTGGAAGCTATTTGAATCAAGGCAAGTTATTAAGGCACGTATTTTTATGTGTTGCCAGCATTGACAAGTAAATAAGAAGAGATTTGTATGGATGACAACAAAGTGTACCAAATGGCCTTGCTGGACTCTTGACACTTTGGATACGTGACTTTTTGCTTTGCATCAAGAGCAATGTATGGTTTTCGTTAAAAAAAGACTAATTATGCAAAAAAAACCCCAAACCTACTGAAACTTCCAAGAATTATGCAAAAGAGTAGTTTTTCGTAGATTTTAAGACAAAAAAGTAATCCCTAGACAATGCAAACCATGGAACCTTTGCCTAATACAAACATTAATTTGCACTGCATGGGTATTTTTAAAAGGTGTAAGATGCTCCAGTTGTTGACACTTGCAGTATTAGGAATGCTCATTAACTATACAAGGACTCCAGATGAAGAGACCAGAGATTGTTTACACTACAGAATTTTTTAATGATATGCTGCATGAATGTCACTCTGTGTTAAAATATATGAAAAAATGAAATAAAATTAAATGTTAAAACATCATAGATAGTATGAAATCCATTGTCTGCTGGTATTTGTGGAATGTGCTGTTTCCACAAATAAGAAATGTGCTGTTTCCAACTAGATAGGCTGAAGTTCTTTAGGTCTTTCCTAAGGCAAGTTTCATGAATGTGAGTAAATAACTTCTCTAGAAGTTTTTCTTTAGTCTTAAAACATCATTTGAGGATTATTGATTCAAGGATTAAATGCAAAATACTAGTAATGACTTAAGTACCATCATGTACTGGTCCTGATTATACCAAATACAAAAGCCTGACTTACTAACTTACTCTAAGGATAAATAAGTGTTAGCATATAATTTGCCTGCTTATCTCTTCAGGGATGGCTAAAACTTCACACCAGGAGTGCACCTTCAGCTGTTTTCCTGCTCCTTGCTGAGCTTGCTTCAGAGCTTTTTGGGATACAGCTCTCCCTTTTATAAATAAGATTTCATGCTAATTCTTTAACATAATACCATTCTAAAAGTGAAAAAGAATAGCAGAAACATATTCCTTTCTAATGAGAACAGACTAACAATTTGACCCCAATATGAATTATGATTCATTCGAGCCTACTTGATTTTGCACATTGGATATAACAAATTGCTGAGTTACATGTGCTCTGCTGATCCCAAATCATGTTAATTTAAACAGCAGTGTTGCTAACTGTTCCTTATCTCTTTTTTCAGTCATCTGCACCTGTCTACATGTCTAGATGTGCATATATTCATGCATCAACATAAGCAATGCACATTTTGATTGTATTAGTCTTTTCTGGATGAGAGAAGCAACTGATTTTAGTTACTCTAGTGAACACAATAGGTTTGGTGATTTTATTTGCTTCTATCCAGTGTAAGCCTCTCAATAGTCTCCTGTATAGTATTTGGCTAATACATAGTGTATGTTGGTTACTGTTCTAGCCTCAAGTTTCTCAAAAAACTTATTAGCATCTGCCTGTAAGTGCAGAGCACTTCAAATGCCAACGCAACATTAAGATTTTGGTGATTACTTCTGCAAATTAGATTTGGAATCACTGTGCTGCTGCTGTAACAGAGAAGAATCTAATATTAGTTTGAATAATGGTGTTATGAGTTCAGCTTATGGATGTGCATCACCAGTGGACAGGAGAGAGGCCATCTGCTCTCTGTACTGTGCTCCTGGTGAGAACTGTGATGGCTGCTGATGAGAAAGCAGTGAATCTGTTTTGGCAGCAGCCAGGCTGGCTGTTTATTCTCCCACGAGATCAGCTATGGGGTAGTTAATGGATCACAAAGGTGGCTGTAGGTGAGATTTGTCTTAGCTGGATCATCTGACATTCTTTATAGATTTGAGTCTGCCATCACCAGAGACTCTTAACTGCAGAGCATTTTTTGAGAGCTGAACACATTTTTCATCAGAGTAGTGGCAAAGGAAACCTGCTTGGCCAAAGAAATGTTAGAAGTGGTCTCTTTGCAGAAGCATGAGGAGTGGTGGCCTGCAGGGACTTCTTGTTTTTATTAGTGATAACTTCACTTTGAAAAATTAATTTCTAGAGCTCTGTCAAAAATAGATATTCAAAATACAAAATTGTACAAAATCTAGGTGTACTACTTTGGGATATAAACTGACATAGATTGTACAAGTATTTCCTATCTCTGTTTCTCTGTTGGGATTTTTTATTTCATTGTCTTCCTTTCCATGTAACCCCATTTATCTTAGCTCATTTCTCTCTCTCTCACCGTTTCCTTCCTTCTGGAGTAATTGCTTTCACTGAAATCCAGTGCTTATTAACTTGACAGTAGAAAGAGGATTTTAGGCAGGATCTTAGTTTTCCCTCCCACCAGGAGTTATTCTCTTAGGCTTGCCTAAAGAAGGCAAAGAAGGCTAAAGGCATGAGCTCTTTCACCACATGTCTGTTACAGTTTTTATAGGTTCCTACCAGCCTGTTCATAATCCTAATAAAAAAAACCCAAAACCGCCTATAAGCAGTAAGTACTTTTCCTGTGGAAAATCACAGGCTTGAAGCACTGATGGGTAACAAGCCCACCAACTACACCATCTCTCTACCAGGTCAGCAGGGGAAAGAGATGATAGCAGTTGCCAGCACATTGCTTTTAGCCACAGACCAGACTGGATCTTGAAAATGTTTGTTCTTCTGTTTCATGACAGAGCTTGAAGATGAGAATATTCTTCTAAACAAAAATATTCTTCTATAGCCTCAAGACACATTGGAGTTAATAAATAATTTAATCTTAAATGAAAAAGTAATAGAAAACCAGAATGATGGTGTATGTTTTGTTTTGTTTTGTTTGTCTTCCCTCCTAATAACCAATTCTCACAGAAATTGTTTTGAGGATCGTACTTAAGGTGTGGGATGCAACCTGTATATTTCTGAGCTCTCTTCCCCGTGTCTTATAAAAAAACGGAAGACTGTACTTTTCAAAGTGAGTGATATGCATGCCAGTTGGGAATATGTCTGTGTTGGTTCTGTGAGCCGCATCTTTATCACTGCCTGTTTTGACAGGAGGATTTCATTCAGCTTCATATGTACATAAGAGGCATTTGCATGTAATAGCTAAAGTGCATCTGGGAAATTGTGACAGGAGCAATTTCTCTGTGAATGACTTTGAGTAAAACAAGTAGCTCAACTCTGAATGATGAGTGAGACTGGGAGAGGGGAATGTGGAAGTTCCCCATGAGGAATGTGGAGACCAGGAGAGTGTCAGATGGCTTTGAAGAGGCTTTCCCTGACTGGAGGCCAAGATACAGGTAGTACAGACAGAAAGCAAAAACGGAGCAGGATGATGAGAAAAATACAACCAGCACTTTAAAATCTCCTTCCCCCCCCCACTCCCTTCTTCCCAGGCTCAGCTCACTGTTCCCAGTATTGCTACCTCCTCCCTACTCAATGTGGGATGTGGTCAGTCTCTCTCAGATGGTCTCTGCCACTTCCCTCTTTTCAGAGCAGTAGGTCTCCTTGCATTCTTCCCTTGCTCCAACATGGGGGGCCCTCCCACAGGATACAGTCCTTAATGAACCTCTCCTGTGTTAGTCCCTCCCAACAGTTACAGCTTCTGCTTACAAACTCCTCCAGTGCGAGACTCCACTGCAGCAGCAGCATTCTGGGCACCTTCTGCTGCAACGCTGCCCTCCCACAAATTCACAGCCTCCTCTGGGCACAGTCACCACCCCTGGTGTGGAGCCATCCATGAGCTGCCAACAACTCTCAGCTTCACCACTCCTCTCCACAGGGTGCAGGGAGGCAGCTGCCATCTCACCAGTCTCTGCTGGAGTCTCTGCTCCAGCACACTTTCTCCTTTCTTCCCTTACTGACGTTGGGGTCCACATGGTCACTTCTCTCGCCTCCAACTCCTTCCACCACCAGCCAGAAAAGAAGGAATAACAGGAAGAACCCTCCTTTTCGGACTGCTTCTTCTTAAAAAGTGATTATGATGGTGCCCAATTGGCTCGGCCCCAGAAGTGCGTCTGACTCAGAGCTGGGAAGAGTTTTGAGTAACTTCTTACGGGAGCCATCTTTACAGCTCCTTCCCATTACCAGAAACAGATATACACAAAACCATGACAATGGTTTAGGCAGTGTTCAGTTGGAGCCATGTTCATACTCAAACTGCCAAGACTTGGAGGTTCAGAAGTATCTCGTCCCACATTTAGGTTGGTTTCTATTTTGATGAGAGCCTACAGTTTAGAAAAACAATAATCAATACAATTCAAAGACTCTTGGGTTTTATTTCACTTTTAATATATGGTTACACACA
Source organism: Colius striatus (assembly GCF_028858725.1). Taxonomy (NCBI): domain Eukaryota; kingdom Metazoa; phylum Chordata; class Aves; order Coliiformes; family Coliidae; genus Colius; species Colius striatus. Next base: position 177,078,248 of record NC_084759.1, on the reverse strand, counting down.
CATATATACATTATATATAAAAGCTAAAGTGTGTAGCATACAAATAAAATAGTACATGCTAAAATATACTTTTAATATATATTTAACTATATTATGCCAGTCATTTATGGTACATACCTCAATAAACTGAATAAGCTGCTGAAATTTTTCATAGAGCATGTGTTACCAGAACCAGTAATGTAACGAAGCTTTAATTTGGTGTAACATTTTACAATTCCTAAGGAAACAAGGATTGTGCAATCACTTTCTGTCAGCCCTCTGCATCAGGTTTTGAACTGCTGATCTAGCTCCTGCAAAATGGGAAGGAAGTCTTCTTCGAGTCATGAAGGTAATTAAGTTCTTACAAGTTTCAGGATGGCTGTAGCTCAGTAAAGAGGAAAAACCCAGATCAGTGCCCTACTGAGTAGAAAGCTGTTATGCATTCTCCTTGGCAGCCATCAACATATACATACCTCCAGGCTAAGCACAGCAGGTGCTGTCTTCTGCCCAGAAGAGATGTCAGGAAGTACATGTGGTGGGAGAGAAGCTCAAATTATTTCGGTTGAGGGGTGTGAGAGAAGTAGGACTCAAACTTGTAGGAAATTGTGTTTCATTACATCTGCTGTTCACAGAACAGCTCATTACTTTTTTTTTTCATTTCATCATTCATATTTCACTTTTCAAGTAATGTAATGACAGAATTCACCAAATACAGTTTTAGAGATAAGATGCCTCTGAGATGAAAATAAGTGGGAAATTGAGAGTCTTTGTACATTATGCTCCGTGCAGCTACAGCTGTTTTTCTTATTACTTTATCTTTTGAATTATTAGCTATGAAATACTGTTTTGTTTTGTTTTGTTCTCTGATGCTAGTCTGCCTTGCAGCTTCAGAAATCGTTTTGTGGTTTGGTCTTTGAGCAGATTAGCATTAGTCTTCACTGAAATATGGTAAGATATTACTCTAGCAGACTGTTTAAAAGTATAGAAATACGGAGTCACGATGAATTTAAATACTTAGCTATTGGTATTATTCTGAGACCTATTAATTTATGTTCCTCTTTTCATTAATATCAATATATTTACTTCCTGTATTGGGACAAAAAGATTTGAGTATTATAAATAATTTCTAAAAATGAAGTATAAAATTATTTCCGAAGTCCTACTTTTATAGAAGCTTGAATGGCCTTGGGCATCAAACTGACCAGAACAGAGGAAAGTGGAAAACAGAAATCAGATAATGCGAAGTAAAAGGAAAGATATGCTGGAAAGATGAATTAGAACAGTAGTGTGTTTTGCTTTCTTTCAGCAGCAATAATTGCAGAGAGCTAGAGATCATGTTAGACAACTCACAAAAAAACATAGGTTCAATATACAATAAAAGAAATATTTGAGTTGCTGAAAGTGTGGAATAGGTAGGACAATACCTTTGAAAATATATATAGGTAGACATTTTATAGCAATGTTTTAACACATAGGCCAGTTATTTTACCAATTAATTAATTGATTAGGGTAGTTCATTTTGCAAATGAAATATTCCATTGAAGGTACAACTGAAGAACTACAATGTGGTCAATAGAAGTTGACCATCTGTGTATAAAAGATCCACTTAATCTTTCAAATAGTACTAAAAATAAGTGATATAATAATAGAAATACTTCAAAAGTAATTTAAAATTAATAAAAGAAAACATATTTTATTTAATAATTTATTTATTGGATGAATTATCACAGTATATTATATCTAAAGATGTTAAGTAAATTCCAAAGAACAGTCAATGATTATTCCCTGAGAGAGGATAAGAGGGATATGTTTCTTTGTGTTTAAGGGCATAAGCTCAGAAAAGATTGAGAACAAAGACGTTCATTAAGGAAATCCAAATATTTTACTATTTAGTCTCCTACTTGCTATTAAATAGAACACTGGAGTAGATGAAGCTAAGTTCTGGATGCCCGCATGATGTGTGTTGTCTGTGGTACACCTCAAAATCCCTGCCTTGGGATGCATGTACCTACCAACAGCCCTCATTTCAAAGGAAACTGGTACACCTCCAGGTGAGAAGAGAAGAAAAGACAGTAAAGAGGAGTTAGCATTCAGGCCTTGTCTCAAATTGGGACATAGCTGTAGGGGGACACAGATTGTTAACATAGTCGTGAAATGTGGAAAATACTACATCTGAGCTAATTACTTCAATGCTTATCTTTCATAAAATCCACTCCACACTCAGTTCTTGCTGTTCCACTCCATTCAGTCACAGATTGTATTGCAAGAGCCAGGCTATGCAATGCTATGGCTTGTTAAGAGATGTCTGATATGTTTGTGCCACCAGCACAGGTATGGGAAGGGCTGTTAGGTTTCATTGCAGCAAGGTGACCACCTCAGGTCCTGCCCTCTCCCTGCAGGTTGCTTCCAGAGCTGAGTCTCTGCACAGTCCTGCACCACAAGGTACATAGGTAAATGTTGAAATATAGAGCATAGCCCCATTTTTCTCTGTAAATAGTTTGCCTCAAGTCTGGGAGCCACGCAGAAGTACCTATAATTAATGAAATGTTCTTCAGTGGTGTTGTGGGGATTTTTTGCTTTTCACTCCATTTGGTTTCAGAATCCTCTAGGATTAACCTTCAGCCTGAATGAACCAGGCAATCCATTTACCTTACACCAGCAGTGCACTGTCTTTTCAGTAACTGAAATATAATCTTTCAATACAGTAAATTATATCTGTAATCATATTTTTGGGTCCTGAGCTATATTTTATAGAGTTGAAACATCATGCAACATGTAAATTATAAATGGGCTGTATGCCTTTTTCGATTTTTTTGACTCCTGAATATGATGTCCTTTTGTTCTGGTTGTTTTGCATGCTCCATATAGGCAGAGGGAAGTGATGTAATTTGACATTAAATACTCTAATGTAGAAATGCATCAACATTACTTTAAGAACAGTAATAATCTATACACAATAATAGTTGTGCAGGCCAATTAAAAATGTGTGACATACAAACAGACAGTGGATTAGAGACATAGGAAATGGATGTCTCTCTGAATGCTGTGTGTAGAACTGGAGTAGAACCTAGTATTTTCTGGCTGCTCAGGGGAGAATCTCAAGGGCTGGAAGGGACCTCAAAAGATCGTCTAGTCCAACCTTCCTGCCACAGCAGAACCATGTAGAGTAGGCCACACAGGAACTCATCCAGCACAGGGCAAGGGACAGCCAAGAGACGTACGTGGAGGTGATACTGGTGATGAATTTATTGGACTACATATAAAATGAAATGCCTTAAATATATTTACAGAGAATAATATTGGTCTGAAATAAAAGCAAAAATGAAAAAGGAGGGTGTGATCAGATGCTATAGATTAAGAAGATTGTTCATATTCTCAAAAACTGCTGAAGAAAAATTTATTTGAATTCTTCAGAATTCATTCTGCTGCTGCAAAATCCAGTTTAAATTATATTAAAGAAATTCAAAGCCACCTTTAATAGACTCACAGAATCACAGAGTGGTAGGGGCTGGAAGGGACCTGTAGAGATCATCTAGTCCAGTCCCCCAGCTCTTCCTTGACCACTACTGTTTTCATGGTCAGTGAAAAAAAAAGATATGTGTTTCCAAAAAGCTTTGTCTACATTTCAGACTGAATGCCATGATTGTTTTTTTAAGTTTTAAGTGTGATGACCCTGGATCATCTGCATCTATGATTTGGTAGGTTCATCTGCATCCCTCACAAGGCAAACTGATTTTTTTTTATATTTCTTTTTCTGGACAGAGTCAACTGACACTGGCACAGGTTGGTTCTCTGATTCAGAAAGTGTCAGTGTCAGTTTTTTCCTCATATTAGTTCCTATAAAAAATCTTAATTTTACTTAATAGTCTCACAGAATAAAAGTAGCCCCTTGTAGAATGTATAATACTGTAATACTGCAGCAAAGTTCTATCAGGATTTAATGGATTGCTTTTATAATACTTCTACTTGATTTTCCCATTATAGGATTAACAAAGCTAGGATGGCGTTAACCTAAGCATGTCAGTCCTGTTCAAATCCAGTTGGTTATTTTCATTATGAAAATTAACATTTTTAAGTGCTTTGCTGGATCAGGGCCTGGATGATTTTTACCTCTTTCAAATGAGTGTTTTAAAGCTTTTTTGATAACCACAATAAGGGAATTATACCAGGAGTTATTAATGAACAGTATTACTCTGTAAATTCCCCTGTGAATCTAACTACATACAGGAATTAGAGCCTTGGTTTCAGTATTTCATAAATATGCCTTAGTGATCTTAACACAATTTATTTACTTCCCTACTGATACTAAATTTATTGCTATTTCTGGTAAAGATACATCCTTTGTGATTTGGAGGTAGACTGTTTTGATCATGCGGGGTTAGATAATGCATCTTCAAAACTATCCCTGTTTAGGAAAACAAGACAGTCTGAATTGATTTTTTTAAGAAATACTCTTTATAAGGTAAAATCTCTTCCTTTTCAAAGGAAGAAATGCAACAGAAATGAGAAGTTAGAAACCTAACTAAGGATCTTTGATCTAGGTCTTTGTATCAGTAAAAAGGAAAACTTGAGAACAAATTCAGTAAGTGACAAACCCAAGGTTACTGGGGCATTTTGACAAGCTTTTCCTACTTTTCTTCAAGCATTTCTACAGCATTTAGAGGTGAATGTTGAGAAACTGTAGGACTAACGCTTTTAATCCTTCCTGACATCTTAGGCATTGTTGATTCCTGCATCTCCATTGTGATAAACATGTTGAGAAGAGCCTCAATGGAGATACTGCAGGTGTCCATTTGTCAGTGACAATTCTGAATGCTGAAGCAGTCCAGGACAAGTCTGGCTCTGCTCATATGAAATGCTACTTGGTAGTGTTTTTTAAATTATATTTTAATAAGGCCATAAAAATTGCAGTGAAACTTCTTGATGTCAGGACTCAGGACAACTCATCTCTCCTTCTCATCCAATTGGGTGATGTGGAGCTGAAACTGTTTCTTCTGGCAGCAGCTTCTGATAAAGCACAAGCCTTGGGTGCCACAGGTCTTATCACAAGCCCTATCCCTCAGCTTTCTGTACCAGCACTGCTCCCAGTGCAGGGTTGATTGGTGTCCAAAAGGAGAAGCTTGATGCTGTGCCTAAAGTGAAGCTGGAAAGGACATGGTGGATATGACTGGAGTCAAATGTGAAGTAAATGACATGTGTTGTAGTACCACCATAGACCAAATCGTAGAATGGTTTGGGTTGGAAGAGACCTTAAAGATGGTCTGGTTCCAACCTCATGCCATGGGCAGGGACGCCCTCCACTGGACCAGGCTGCTCAAAAACACTTCCAGGAATGAGGCATCCACAGCCTCTCTTGACAACGCGTTGCGGTGCCTCACCATCCTCACAGCAGATAAGAGATCTAAGTGGGCAACCACAAAAGTGGGAGATGCAACAACATTTTACTTTTTTTTTGCCTAAGAATGATAGAAGTCTGGATTTTTAAAGGAAAACACAGGAAAGTGAGCTTGTTCGGTTGAAAGGCAAAGGCTATCACACAGCAGTGTTCCATCCATTTATACTGCTATGTGTCTAAACAGGGTTTTAAAATATTCTTTTGAAATGAACAGTTGTAGGCACTTTCCAGACATGTTGTAGCACTATGAAAGGTGTCATAGAAGCCACATCTTTTCTCCAGTTTATCTCTACAGGTTTTGTTCTCTGGTCTTTCTGTCGTGACAAACAAAACATTGTTCCGTGCCATCTTTCTGACAAGTTCAACACCTCAGAGCACTTGATAGTGTTTATTGGTTTTCTCTAATACCAGCTTCATGCTTCTTTTCTTGGATAAGACTATATAGCTACCTAAACAAAAAGATGGACTGAGAAGTCAGGGAATTTATTTTGTTTTAATCCATGTATGTGACAAGCATGTGTTTGTTTGGAGAACAGAGGTAACAGAGGTTTATGTTTTTCCTATCTGATGACCTACTGAAATACATCAAACACGATTTAAGAGATAAGTTTCATTAGGACACAAATTAATCAACTGGAATGAGTATCTCATTAAACAGGAAAAACTGAAGGTAAACCACATTAAAACAAAAAGCTTTGAAAACCAGTAACTCCCTCTGTGTTACTGGCTTTTTCCTCTAGTCTCTCCCTGGGTTTGTAATCACTGAGGGTTGGCTACAGATCTACTCCTTTCCACAGGGAAGTTCCTGGTCCTTTAAGGGGTTTCCTATTTGCCCTGGGCTACAGTAACTCCACACTGCAAGGCAGATAGCTTCTGGGTGGATGAAATCCTGGGAAACACTCTCCTGGGAAGGCTGAGGGTACTGCATGGGCTTGCACAGCTTGAGGAGCAAAGCCTTCAGAGGGAGGAGTCACATTCTTTCCCTCCCTTTGAGCCTTTCCAGTCTGACTGCACGTGCCAGGACAGCACAGGCAGCTGGCCCAACTACCTCCTGCCATCCTGTACAAAATACACCATGGCACACTGTTTTACTGGTGGAGATGGAGAGTTCTATCAGATTTGTTTTTGACAGATTGTGTTGTCCTTCATGTAGGTTGTCCCTTACACAGATTTTTCTCAGAACAGCATATTCAATGCCTGTGATGTAGTATTTACTGCTTGCTGGTGCAAACCCACCTCCTCCATCCAGCCTTAGATAGGTGTCAGCAACAAGTATTTTTGTGTTCCCCTTGATAGCACCAGTTAAAGTCATACTGTTTATTTTAAAGCAGCAGTAGCAATCATTGATATCTCAGCTTATTTTTTATGGAGCTAGCAGATGTCTTTGTATGCTTTTGTGATAAACATAACTAATTATTAAGAAACAAACATTTCCCACACTTGAACAATCTTGCAGTCTTGCTGAAGTTAATGGGAAGTGCATGTAGCTCTATGGCAAAGCAGGAGCCTGTAGGTTAAAACCCCAGTTTTTAAAACCCTCACCACAATTTATAAACTTGCATAGGTCATTTGAATGTCAGTAATTTGTGTTCCATGTTTTGGGCAGCACGGAAGTAATTTTGTTTTATACTGTGAAATGAGAGGAAGAGACATCTTGCAAATTCAATGCTCCTATCAAAAAAGACTGCCATCTTCTTAAGAGGTGATAAAATGTCAGTAGTCTGAAAATACCCTGGTATGATCATAATTGAATTGTCCAGAATATGTCTGTCCTTCTTTGTTGTCTGGTTATCTTAGGACGTTACTCAGTCTGATAGGGCCAAAACCTTTTACATGCTTTTTTTTTGTCAGAAAATACACTGAAAATAGGGTAAAGCGATGAAATGTGGCTATTTCCTCTCAAGTTCAAGATTAACTCGTTTCTTTCCTCATTAGAGAGCACTAAATACATTTATATTTCATTCTCTAATGGATGAATTCTGTTCTTTAGTTTTAAAGTTGCATGCCTGCAATTCTTTTATTTTAGATTATCCTCATTTTTGAAGGGATTAATATTTTTTATGTGAAATTTGTTGAAACTTCTTTGTAAGGCTGCTCAACAGGTAGACTATTTCAGTCATATCTGGCCAAATCTTAAGAGCCAAATGGTATATTTGCAATTGTATTTCAGGCTTTGATCACAGATTCATTATTTGCCCATATCCTTAGCTTCTACTGCTGTTGTAAGTAAAATTTTGGTGTACAGAATGGAGTCCATCGCTTTTTGTAAATCAGAGCCCCCAAATATACAGTTAAGGTAACACATAAGAACAACATCTTTTATTCCTCAAAAATGAAAATCTTCACCTGGGATAACTAGGCGGCTTGGATATTTGGTATTTTGGTACAGATGTACTTTTTCTTAATGGGTGCTACTTAACCTTCACAGACACATTATGGTAGGTTACTGTAGGTGTCCATTAAGCTATTCACTGCAGCTTCTTATCTTTTGAAATATGCTGTGTGTTTTTCTGTCAAAGAACTATTCCTCGTTGGCTCTTAATAGTTCAACTGCAAAATAAATAAATAAAGCCTAAGTTGTGTAAACTCAAACGTCCACTTAATTTTGAATTATTTACCTGAATATTTAGATGGAGAGCTACAAAAAGGCAATGTTGCAGCTTTTTTTACTGTCTTTTAGCTGCTGAGTCCCATAAGGCACAGTATCTAGTCTTAATATAGTGGCACAGCTTATATGGAACATTTCCTATATTTGTTAAGGAGTTGCTGTTAGTTTTTGCAGACCTCGGTAATTGAATGAAGAGCTTTCAAGGAGTTTTCATTAGTTGCTCTTCATAGGACTATGAAGATGCAGTGAAGATATATGTGTCTTTGCAAGCAGTGGGAAAAGGATGCTCTCCTTCAGTTCTCCCATCATCTGCCTGGAAAAAAAAAAAAATAGATTGGTCTTGGAAATATGGCAGAAAATGGCATTTCTAGCCCATGACTAGAGATACTTCATTTGTATTACATTGCTTAGTTGATTGTTGGGTTTTTTTTTAAAAGTCTGTGAAATAGATAGCTTAATTTTTGTGTACTTCAAAAGTAGGTGAACATTTACTTCTGTGTACATAAGATGTACATGTGATACCTTGTCATATAGAATTTTTTCTGTTTACTTTTTTCCTTATTTCTACTACTAAAGTTGAGTAAACAATGCAATATTAGTCATTTGACCAAATAGTAGTATTATTTCAGAAATAGATCAAATGCATTCAAAAGTTTTCTTCATCTGTTATTTACATACTTAGTGTTTTCTCATTTGAAAATAATATTCCTGCAGTATACCTCTCATGTGACAACATTTAACTTTGGGATTTGAAATTGAGCTCACACTTTCTCAAAAATGGCTAGTTTTTATCTCAGTTAGGAAACTGGGTGTAGTACTGTTGCTTTTATTTCTTTGAAAACAAAACAGCTTGCATACCCTATGTAGTGTTTGCAGCCTTGTAGTTTGTATCATGTGTGACTTTTTTCACAAAGTGCTGCCAACTGTTCCTTTATCTGTTAAGAGAAAATTTTAGACAGTCCATTCAGGTTCCAGCATCACTCAGTGGAAGGATCCTATCCTGTATGTGATGAAATCTGCCTTTTGCTGGAAAAAAGATGACATAAAAACCCCAAAAGTTGATGCAGTATTAGAATTTGGGGAGGAGGGAGTAATTCTAAAAGCCATGTAAACCCATCACATTGGTATAGGTAAAAAAATGTTAAAGGAAGGAGTGCTTCTCATTCTCAGTTTTAAGGAACTGACAATCCTGATTCCACTTAGTTTTGAACTTTCCCCCAGAGTGGTGAAATTTACATATTTAAATGATTTTCCCACTAAATTCTCACTGATGACTGAGACTCTTCTACTTTTATTGATTGCTAAGCTCTTTCCCCTACAATCTGTGATGCATATTTAAAACTGCTCATTTTATTTTTGTCTGTGCATTCGCAGTTAGTAGTTGCTCAGAGTGAATTTCTAAGAATACGGAGGATTAAAAACATTCATGCATGCTCTTGGGCCTGGGAATGGCTATTACTGCAGGGGAAGATCCTTCCTTGGAGAACCTAGGTGTCTAATTTGGTTTTTATTTGGAGGAACAGAGTTGCACACAAGGTAAAAAGCCTTGCTTTCTCCATTTGTATTTGTATGTTTTCTCTCTGGTCAGCTAGTACTAATGGTGTGTGTTGTATGATGGAGCATCTGTTGATTCAGAGAACTGTGAATAAATGGAGATGACAAAGTCGAAAGGCATGCTCTGGCAAAGAGGAGAGAGGGCTCTGCACTGGCGGTGAGAAGCAGAGGATGATTGTCAGTGACAAAGCAGGCTGTTGGTGGCAGCAAAATAGGAGGATTTCTGTTTATTTTATGTCACTGGCAAGCTACTGATCTAAGTTGACCTGCATTTGAAAACACTGGATGGTACTGACTGGCAAGTGTGTTTGACTTCAGGATGAAGATTAAATAGGGACCTCCTCCCACCTCAGTTTTTCTGTGATTTGCATGGAGCCAAATGTTATTGCATGCTGCATGTCAGGGAAGATGCTCAGGGAATATGACATTTTCTTCGTTCAAAAGTATAGTGTGACGTGCAGCAAGGAACAGAGTAAAGCAAGCAAATAATGGATTTCTTCTAGTGTTCAGTGAGTCATAGTGGTAAAAGGCATGCTTGACCATCAGTGCAATGGGAAGGACAGCAGTCTGCTCTGAATAGTAGCCATGCAATATGTCCTCTGTGAGCAGTTTGCCAACTGAATAGAAAACAGGTAAAAATCCAAATGTACAAATTATGAAGTGAGCAGGAGGAAGACTCTTCTGACTACTGTGTACTTTGTTATAAGTATTAAGTTGCTTCAGGCAATGTAAGCTGCTGTCTTTGTTTGGCATCTAAAACGCTTCTTCAGGGCACCAGGTTATTCCTGTGGCCATATGATCTGGCTGAATTGGGACCAGGAAGTTGCCAGGTTTCTGGAGTTGGCTGGATACACTTCAGAGGAGTGTCCAGCTGCAGCAGGCAGAGGAGCAGAGTAAACATGCTGACACCATCCATTTTTGGTCTCACCCTACTGACATGTGCTCTGGGATGTCAAGAGCATTTTTTAGACAGAAAAAAAAATCACCTTACGACTTCCAGAAAACCGGAGGTAAAAGAAAATCTTTTTGGTGGTTAGTGCTGCTACCTCAAATCCTTCTTGCTCCTCACTTGACCTTGACCACCTTGTTGTCTCTGAGTCCAGACTTCCACTGAGTCTCTTCTGTTGCTAACATCCACCCAGTTTTATCACACTGTGTTTGCACTCCCTGGTGTGTCCTTGCCTGCACGGTGGCCTTCCTCTCACTGTTCTGCTGATGTCATTGACATTTTTGCGTGGCTTTGCAATTTCACACTCTTTGCATAGCCTCTGTTCCCATAGCTTTAAACCAAACCTCACACCTCTTTTGTGTATTTCTTTCTATTGCTTTCCCTGCTAGTCTTTCTGGAAAATCTCTTCATTTTTCATTCCTTCTCATAGCAGTTATCAGGATCCTAAGAGGACTGTCAGGCTGTGTGTCTAACACACAGTTATCTCTCTGTTTATTGCAACTCTGAAACGGTGAAGCTGCGTAGCCTGGGATGAGATTTGTACGACAGCTGTGAGAAGCCTTCTCGCTCTTTCCTCTAGGAGCTGCTTTTAGGTCCAGCCTTGCCTGGGACCTTGCATGAGCTGTGTTTCAGCTGTGCTTGTGCCTGGCCAGGCACGTTGCTGCCCCTGCCCCTCCCCTGCCCTGCCACCTTCACATCTTGGCAGGGCCTCAGACCTGCCCTGTTGCAATGGCCTTGTCTGGTGATCCTAACCCATGGCTGCCCTAGTTACAGTCAGCCCAGCTCCATGCTGTTCCTTCAGGAGCCACAGGCTTGTGCCCCAGAGGTGAGTGGCTGCCCGTGGCCCCCGGCTGTCTGTGCCTCTGCCCTAACCCAGTGGCCTCCTCTCTCCCAGCTCTTTTCAGACCAACCCCAGCAAGATCTTAGGATGCAGCAGTTTGTCTCTTGTTTGTATGGTAAACGACTTGCAGTTAAAACATTTCAGTCAACTGGAAACATTCATTGGCTTGAACTGCACATTTAAAGAGCTGGCAGCCCTGAACTTGTTGCTATGCACTGCACAGGCAGTGGCCTTGAATTTCTGCTCATGGTAATGGATATTTGGCTTTTTCCACTTTTCACCAAAACACATAATTCAATTGATTCCTGTGGTGTTCCCAGAATTTTTGTATATCTTTGGATGAGGATATCGGAAGTGTCTGTCTTTAAAGCCAGGCAACCCAACAGGGAATTGCTACTGGGTCAAGTATAAGAGCTTTCTTTGTTTATCCAGTGATGGATGTCGTTAGCATGATGAATGAGGACTGATAAACCGAACTAAGAGAGTTCTTAACAAATGATGGATAGAAAAATCAATCCAGAGGTCAGGAACATTATAGCGGAAGCATGCACAGTGAGTGCAAAACCGGCAGTAATGAGGATATAGGAAAACATCATATCAAACACATTTTTTGCCAAGCACAAGAGTTCAAAATATATGCAGAGATTCAGTGCAGTAGCACGCTTGGGCTGTCAGCCTGGGGAGAATGATGTGACCAGAAAACCAGGTGAAGAGAAAATCTGAAGAACAGAATTTTCCCATCAGTATTACAGACAGTCTGTAGAAGGATATACTGCAGCAGGTCATGCTGCACTTCATGCTAGTTTTGGAGCAGCAGTGATTTGAACTAAATCACTCTGTAAGTGTGAGAAGGGAAGTGTTTGGAGGGAAGTTTTGTGTGTTATCTTGGATACTGCCTTTCTTCCTGTTTGAAACCAAGAGCCTAGGAGAATATGAAGGTAGTATGCTCTCCAGCTCTGTATGTGTGGCTAGCTGATGAAAGTCAAATGATGTTTTGAGTAATAACTGCCTCAGAATGAGGACCTCCACAGAAGGAGAAGAAAGGCTTAGACTTCATATAGAACATGTAAACATACAGAGTAGCACGTTCCTCAATATATATGGAATCTCCTTTACACCTGAAATATGGAATATATATGTAGTAGCCTGTAGTCTTTTGTAATAAAAACGATAGTTACTATTTTTTTTATACTACAGTGTAACTATACAATGTGCAGTATGATATTTTAAACCTATGCTGTATAGTAGAATACAGAGTAATATCTACAGTAGGGACAATTACATTGGCATACAATTTATATAACTTTATTAATTTTTTTTGTTTTAGAGTAATGATTAAAGAAAGCATTTTCATATAGTTAATTAGCATCTTTGACAGAACACTGACTTAAACAGTACAGTAAAAGAAGCAGTTGTTTTGTTGGGCAACATGTTTAGGAATTGGTAGCAAAGTGGTCCATAGAGGAACAAAATCTCTTCTTCAGCTTAAATGACTGAACTGGCATCCTTTTTTCGTCAGCCTTGTATGACTCCTTCCTAAGAACTATGGGGTTATTAGATAACCCCTATCAGATTACCAGTCTCCTATGCCCTTTGGTACTGTTGCTGTTGTAGTGAATCAACCTAAGACCTCTTCGAACAACAAAATAAAAAGTCTGTCTCTCTCCCAGTGAGAATTACTCATAAGTAATTATGAGTGGAAGTATAACACAAAAGGCAAAGACAGAATTGGACAATTTCAAAGAAACATTTAATGTAAATCAGCCATAAGTGTAGATAGTGGCCTCAGCTTTCCTGAGCAGGTTACTTGCTGTCATTTTTTCATTTAAGTTATCATAGCAAACAAGATTTAAGAAAAGATTTAAAGGAGGACAATGCAGTGACTTTGCAGGTATTGCAGAGAGTTCTTCCAAAGCATTGAAGTGTAATGGGAGGAAGAAGAGAAGTGCTTGTATGAAAATTTAACATGGGCCTAATAAAAAATAACAATTTACAGGCTAATTGCAAGTTGACTGTTCACTACCAAGTAAGGATAATAATAGTGAGCAGTCCATGAAAGTGAATGTGAAGTTACTTGTATTTGAGATACTAGAGAAGGGAGTGGAGGGATGCAATGAGAGAGGTCACACTGAGCGATGCACAGGAAGAACAGGCTTTGCAGCAGAATTCTGATTAGGAGCTCAGTTTGTCCAGGCCAGAGAACAAGATTTTGTGTTAATCTGGTCCTGAGATGATGAGAATCTGGACAAGGGTATTACTTAAGTGCATGTTAAAAAATTATATATAAGCAATATTGTGCAGAAAGATTCTGCAATTATTGGTCTGGATTTGATGAGCTAAGGTTTATCTGGGTTGGAGATAACATGCAGACAGGTGTCTTAAATGGTGAGCTAAATGGTGTCACTGTACACAGTGATTCGGGAAGGATCTGACAGGATGAGTTTGTGGGTGCAGGTAATAAACCCCCTAACTTTTCTATGTTGAGGTTAAGCTGATACCTGAGTTTACAATATCAGAAATACTGGCTGAGATACCAATTTGAAAATAGTGTAGGAGTATTCGGGTAGAGGTGTAGCATCCAAAGAGGTTACAATATTTGACACTATGTGTTTATAGATGTGGTCGTACCAGAGTAATGTTTTAAGAGGAAAGAAGACCAAATAATTCTCTGCAGAGCATAGAACAGAGCATGAACTTGTTTCTTTGAATGACATCCAGAGCAACACTCAGAAATATGACAGTGAGACCATATTAAGGAAGCCAAAACTTCAGAAGTCCTAACCATGATAAACTGTTGGCATGTCAGGAAGAATGAAACATGAGCCCAGCTCGTGATATCTGGATAACCACAAATGCTAGAGATTTCAAGAGCTGCTGTTTGAGTGTAAAAGGTAAAAGCCAGCAGGAAAGGAAGAGAGGAGCTTCTTGCAGTAGTTTTAAAGCTGCACAGAGTTGAAAGAGAGCAAAAGGATTTAATGGTGGTTGCAGAAGCAAAGGAGGCTAAGAGAAACACTAGGGAGTATTTTTTCCTTGTGAAAGGAAAAGCCGGTGAGAATGACAAGAGCATAAAAGCAGGCACGAATGGGAAAATGAGAGTTTTTGCAGGAAATCATGATACTATGCAAGATGGCTGTGGTTCTAGGGAGAGTGGAACATATAGCAGGACTGAGCAAAAGCATTTTCTGTGCTTCAAAAATGAAATAAAGAACGGAATGAAAAGCAAAGGCATCAAAAATCAACTTGCTGTTTTGTCAGATTTCTGTTGGAGAAACAGGTATGTGGAAAGAGAAGTAGAGACAGGAGGATTTGAGAACTGGAGTCAGGAACATAACAATCATTGTGGATGTAATACATGGTAGAGTAAGAGTTTTCTACCTAGAAATCATGAAGGAGAACATAATTAATTTGTTGTGGAAGAAGAAGCTTTTGCTCAGTGTAAGAAGAGGAGCAGAAGAAGATATTGATAATGAGAAATGGCTGATAGGGACATGGTTTAGTCGTGGACTTGGTAGATCAACTGGACTTGATCTTAAGGATCTTTTCCAACCTAAATGATTTTATGACTCTATAGACTTTATGACTCTATGATCCTATGAACCAAGGCCATGTTTAGACTATAGTAAGGCAGGGTAACAAAAGAATACTAGAAAGAGGTGCATGAAACAGTGGGATTTGAACAACTAGTTACTGAAATAAAATGTGGAGTTGTAAGAGGACTACAAGAAGTGGCTGCATTAAATGGCTTTATGCTTTCAGAGTACACTCTGCCAGAAATGCGATCCTGCAATTGAGAGTACCTGACAGTCCACTCTGTAGCATATCTTAAAACCTTCCAGACCCTGAGCACTTACCCGATTGAAATTGTGTGGAAGGTTCCCAAGTCCAGAGTTTCTGCTTTGAAAGGTTAATGTGCTAGGAGGCTGGGAGGATATGTGTATTGTACTGAAACTGGTATTCATGATGGAAGGATAAATCTTTGCATTTCTGCCTGTGAGCGGATCATTTCTACCTAGACATAGTAAGAATGTTAATGCCTGATATGGTTGTTTATATTGCAAGTGTGGAACCAGAGTAATAAAGCAGGGAGAGGAGGGCATTTTCATTACATGTTTTTCATCACTGACAAATCAAGAAATGTTAAAAAATACAAATAAATATACAGAGAAGGCTAATGTTCTATCACATGGATTGTCAGATTCCTTTGAGGTACCTGTCTAACAAAGAGAAATGCAGAGGCAGTGCTTCATTGTAATGAAATGCACCTATAACAATCATTTTTGTGTTTGCTGACATCAGGAAGTTCAACAAAACACTGATTTATCCAGTTTTTTAGACATTACCCATCTAAACAGTAAAAATCTTCTTATTCTTGTGATCTTCTTACAAAGTTCTCTGATGGAGTGAAGATTTACTTTATTCCTCAAAGCTTCTAGTCTTCCTTTTAGGAACCCATCAGATTGCATACAAATTCAAAAATATCAGGCAAAGAATGCAGAAATCCTAAGAATTATTTTTTCCACATAAAATATTTATTGAAGGTATTACATATCAGTAACATGCACATGGAGATATTTTCCATTTCAGTTTTCAAATAGAAGTATCAGCTCCGAATTCAATGTATAATTTAACTTTAGCTCTTCATAAAACGAAGAAAGCTTCTTTCGGGGTCAGTAATTCAAATTCATACTCTGGACAGAACTGTCCAAAATGGCACTTGTGTTATGGCATTTACATATGAAATCACTTTTAAGCAATTGCTCAAAGACTTTATGGAATCCCAAACATAGCTTGAACAGGAAGAGTAGATGTCAAAGTGTACCTGTGGCCAAAATTACTGTCTCATACATTATGCTACGGAAATACTCTGTAAACCATGTGCAGGGTAGATACAGCCACAGATTAAGATGTGGTCTACCAGTTGGTGTCTACATGTAATTTACATATCCACAGTCCAATCATAATTGGCAGAAGCCTCATTGATAACAGACAGTGGAGATGGAAATGACTCAACTCACCCTGAAACAGACTGCCAGAGCTGGTCAATCAAACAGCTTCTAGCAGTCTTCTGATAGGGGATGGGCATCTTCTTGTGTTTAGATCTGCACTGCTAGCTATCCAAATTTACACGTCTTTATCTGGAGCACTGTCCCAACATAGCAAAAAGTGGCAGATATCCATGGTAATGGTAAATGTAGGAGAAGCCTATATGCATTGCCTATATTTTCCCAGTAAACTTCTCACAACTGATTAGAGTAAGATCAGAGCAATTTGCTAGTCGTTGCATGACCTGGGGTGTGAATCTCATCTCTATGAGAGGTTTCTTCCCATTCTAATCTGATTAATTAAGCAGTCGGGTTCAAAACATCACATTTTCTGATATGGCTCATAACTTCCAGTTTAATACTGATCAGAGGTGTTTGTGACCCAGCACTCAGGGTATAGTAACAGAAGAATTTGAGAACCTAAACTGCTGGTTTTGATGCATCACAAAGTAGAGATTGACTGCTGTTGTATTATTGCCCTAGTAGCTGTTGAGAAAGGACATACCAGGAAGGTGTATGGTAGTTTCCTGGCAACACTTTCACCAGCTCACTGAAATGTATGGGCATGCCTTAGCATAAGAGAAACCAGTAAGATACTCGATATACTGAAAGGTGATTGCTTTGATGAGAGACAAACCAAGCAGAGCTTCTTGACTTTCCTCTGAAAAAGCTTCTATTCATTCTGGTTTCCAGACCGTATGCCAAATCCTGTTTGTTCCAGACAGTTTTCTGTTAACTTACTTGAGAAGACTCTGAATGCATACACTGCAGGAGAGTTGGTAGTTTAGCCCATATTCAGGTTTTCATCAGTATGTGCAGTGTCTCCAGTCGTGCTACAGTTTGATCAAGATTTTTTGGTTTGCTAATTGTACCTTCTTGGATCCCAGGAAGGTAGTAATTTTTTTTTTCAAATCAACCTCAATAACAGGTATTTGTTTTAGTTATGACAGTGTATTTTAGTGATAAAAGATCAGACTCAAACTCCATCAAGAGTAAGAAATAAGTCCATGGATTTCAAGAACCTGTGGGTCTGTGTAGTTCATGCTCTGTTGACTATGGTATTTGTCAACAGCAGGGTAACCAAAGATTCTTGGCATTTTGTTATTAAATATGGCTATAATGTTTTGTCTCTCTTCCCTCTCCCATCTTCTGAAGCAGAGGCAGTCGTGGTTTTATGTGTCTGGAGGGAGAAGCACGTGACAGTCAAAGGGTGGGCTTGCCCAGAGGCTGAAGGCAGCACTGGTAAACTGTTGATGAGGCTTGTTTAAATAATGGGGGTGCAAGAGAAGGGAGTGTGCTGAACAGACTGGAAGATGTTCAGATCTGTGGGAGGAAGTGGAAACTTGAGGACTTATTTTAATTCATCTGACAGATACAAATTATGTCAGTTGTGCTAGACAAAAATGAAGCGGATCTGTATCTCTATTCGGGTATAATACACGTATTGTAATAAAAGAATTCAAGTGAGAGTGGTGTAGTCGTCTAGTACAAACAAAGTGCAGGTGTATATGGGGAAAAATGTGTCACAGGGTAGAAAACTCATATCTGCTCTTTGGTTTTGGAGGTTCACTATGCTTTCAACGTGGGGTTAGAAAAGCATACTTGTTTCTCATGCTGTGTATAGTTAAAAGGAGAAACAAGCTGCAGGGAACACAGACTTCAAATAAAAGGCTCAGATAATGCAGCATTTTTCGAAGGTCAAGAAATGCAGAGTCCAGATTAAACACTGCAGTATGTAAATGCCACACCACATATGTTGGAGTTCTGCTTGAGTGCTGCAGGGGGGGAGCCTGTGTCTGCATTCTATTTTGGATGGAATATTGTTTGTTGCAGCAAAGCAATTGCCCAGCCCCAATTGTTTTAGTGATGAGCTGATCAATATCCCATTACTGGATGTAACAGTTGCTGCAGGAAGTGCACAGAAGATTTTAATGCATGAATTATTCATGCTGTGCTCGTTCTTTAGTCTCAGAGCAGAGTGACAGAGATTGTAAAGATGACTGGGGTAGTTTCTTGCATAAAGTGACTGCAGTGAAATGCTTCATATTTTCATGCACACAAGCAGCATTGAGTGGGACGGCCTATTTAAGAAGATATAAATCCCTCAGCTTACAGCACAGAATGCTTGATTGGAAAGCGTTGCAGCCATGTACAGAGCCAGTTTTCCTGCTGTCTAACCTGCTTTCAGCCGAAGGTTGGCTGAGGGATGCTAGCGGCTGTGCTTTGCTCTGAGGTCACAGTTTGAAGCCTTTTTTTTTTTTTTTTTTAATTTGCTTTCTGCCGCAGGAGAGGATCTGTGAAGTTTATTGCTGCAACCATCCTTGTATTTTTCAAAGATACAAACTTGGAATAGTTATTATGGACAAAAGGACATGCTGGAATTCACCATCTAAGGTAAAAAAGGGGTATTTTTTTCTTTGTGGATTTGAGTGCAGAAGAGAGAATATGCTGAGGCAGGATTATGATGATGCAGTTGTGGTTACATTGACTCAGATATCTGTGCTGGAATGCAGAGTCAGGATTCTCGGGTGGATATGGCTGCACGGATCCTCCTGGTCTGATTGTTTAAAATGGTTGTTAAATATTGCTGAGAGTAAATACTGTTATACTTTTCAAATCCTTTAGTTTGTTGTGAGAGTGTGCATTTCTGATCAATTTTTATCTGCTATAGATGACTGCATTGTAGGGAGGGGCAGGACAGTCACTGAGGTGATCAATATAACAACATGATCTATTTCATTAGAGGTCCTAACAGAATAATGACAATGAAATTTCATTGACTTTTTCCCTCTGTCTGTATATTTTCTGTAACATTTGCAAGCTTACAGTAAAATGTATGTCAGGAAAGAAGGTCCCATAATCTATTGCTTGGCTACCCTGTAAATAACTAAGATGGTCAAACTATTACATTTTGGATAGAAGTCTGGGCTGTCATTCATTGTCAATAGACAAGCCTGTCCTTATTGTTCTTCAGAAAACTATGTACTGTTACAGATTTTATGTACAAAGGCAACTATTTCAAATTATGTAATTTTTCTGAGGGGGGTAAAAAAAAAGCATTCTACATTCTTTTCATTTACATGTTTGACAACTCTAGGATATATTCAAGAAACCTGTCGGGCTGATGTAGATGTAAAGAAAGATACTACTTCTTAAAAAAAGAGAAATTAAATTATTTATGCCCATGAAATGATTTACCACAATAAATACTTACAAATTTCTATGCCGTTAATATTTTGTGCATTGGTAGATTTTGAAATTTTGGAAAACACTATACAAATGCTTTAGTTTCTGTGTTCAGTCACTTGAAGATGTACCAATACTTTCAAGGAGACATATTGTCGCAGAGTATTGAGAAATACCCAGTTTAATAAACCTGAAAGCTGTTAGCTGTGTGATCTGAAGGTGCAGGGTACTGCCAGTAAGCATTACAGGCAGTCACAACAGGATGCTACCGTTCCTTGGGTAAATGCCTTTTTATTTTGAGTTTATATAGCTATTTTACATTTACATCTAATAACACCCCATGGGCCAGTTTTGGATCCCTGAGTCCGTATGCCACATTGCACAGAAACACGTATGGACCCCTGCCTCGGTGAACAGTGTGTGTTTGGTTGGTAATTACCTAATAATTAGCTGGAAAAATGCTGTACCAGAGATCAAGCATTGTTAATATAGCTTGACTAAAGACGTGTCAAGCAATCATCAGGCCGAAGCGGCATTTTTGAACCCACCATTCTGTGTGAGACTGTGTGCCTTGCTGTATGGCCTGGCAGGTTACCTGATGCCCTACTGCCTCGGCAAGCTGCTCCCTGCCTGCACTTACCCAGGGGTACGGCCTTTTGTTACCCTTCCTCCCCATGCTGGGGAAAGCTGGCCATGTCAGGGGATAAGGAATATTTTCAGCTGGGAGGGGAGAGGTAGTGCCAGTTCGCGGGATCCTGAAAGCCCATTAGGATGCTGAGTCACAGAGCAGGTCTGGGAGGTACTCACTGGCCACCGGCTGTAGCCACAGCAGCTCTTGCGCTGAGACGAGACCTGGGAAGTCAAAATATGTGTATAGATAAGAGGAGCATCTAGAGGGAAGAGAGAGATGTTAAAAATCCTCCCTGGCAAACACTGTATCTTGTGTGTGGTGAGTGCAAACACACTCTTGGGCGTGCGAGCTCCAGGCTGGGAACCCGGGGAGGGGGAGGATAGAGGTGACATCAGTGAAGAGCTCACATAGTAGTAACAAGAAAGATATATACGATAGTTGGCCCCTTGCAAGTGTGCTAGTCATTCTTCATTTTCCATCAAAGACTGATGATATTTTCTCTGCTTCTGCCATGAAATATCACCTGAAATGTATAATTTGCAGATTGAGCAGGCTTTCAACCATGAAAACAGATATAAAAAGGAAATAACTAACAGCAGGAAAAAAACTTGCTCATCTCCTCTCATCTCTTTAAACAGAGAATACCTAACTTCATGTATCACAGGAATTAAGTAAAATAATGGAAACCTATTTCTGTAAGAGAAAATAACATATGTACACAGTTGAGGGTTGCACATTTAAATATTGAGTTTATAACATATATGATTTACTGAAATATGGCTCAGCTCTTTCTGTGCTTATCTACTATTTCCAGATGTATCAGTGCATAAACATCACTTATGTACTTTGACTATTGTATATAAAAAGCATCACAGCCACACTCTCTTGTAACAACATACACATTTTTTTTTCCCCTCTTAAAATGGAGGTACTTAAATTACCCATGTTTAATGAGGAAACAGATACAGTAGTAATTGGTAAAGAAGTGGAAATAATAATTTTATTTTAGAAATAATGGTAAGGATTTTCTAAGGCACATGACAGAAGTATCCAGGGTCTACTGAAATTCACTAGGGACCATGATTTTTAGTCTTTGGCTGAGATTTTCAAAAGAGTATGTATAAATATTTTAGTCTCTACAGAGAAAAAAACTTGAATAAAAAGCAAGGAAAACAAAGGCAGCCTAGCAACTGCTTACTGTTGATATAGATAATCAGAGGAAAAGCAGAATTTTTTTGTTGTTGCTGTTCTTCTGATCCAGGGAGATAACTGAGTAATTATATAATTTACAATACCAAGAAATTATCCAGGGTACTATACAGAGAAAAGGATTAAGAAAGGAAGTTCTTGCAAGCATCTTATTAGTAAAGGGATATTGTTAGAAAAAAAGCAGCTTAATGTGGACAGAAGTCTCCGTTACTGACTTGTCAGAATATTCTCTTGTTCTCATTATAATGTCAAAGATTCAATTACAGCACTTGGTTTCCTTAAACCCAGACTTTGCAGCTTTTTACCAACTTGGACTTAATTCTGGAAAATTGTCTTGTAATAAATACATTTGTCATCAGAGAATTGATGTCTGCTCCCAGATCTTATTGATTTTGTTCTTGCTCGGGGCTTCAGAGCAGCCCCATTCAATACAGTTAATAACTGAAGGCGTGACTATTTAGGAAAATCAGACGCTTCAAGATCGGATGCTTAAGCATCGTGTGAACTCAAGTGAGCACAAATCAGTTCTCACTCCTTGTTGCAGTAAAGTGGCATTGTCATACTTTTGAGTTATGCCTATATGACAATAAAGGGAAAGGTTGGCTACTGTGGTCTATAGTGGTTTTCATTTGTTGCTGGAAAGAGAAAGCAGGATTAATACATATTAATAAAGGGAATTAATAACAGGAACTAATGGATATTAAATGGTCATGCATTTAGAATTGTTCCAAAAATGGCAAAATAGTAAATTAGCAATGCCTTGGCATATAGCAATACTTTGCTAACAGGAGCGTGCTTCTAATTTATTAATAACATCATAAAAAGTGTATTTTTCCTGTAACTCACCACGTTAAACATTAGTAATACTAATGTTATAGTGATTTATATTTGCATTTCCTACTATGGTGGAGAAGAGACTACTGAGAATAATCAGATTGCTTATGACTGATTGAATAAATCTTCAGACAGTTAAAAAACAGTAATTGCATAGAAATAATTTTAGGCAAGCAACATGAATACTTTGTCAGTGCTTATTAACAGAAAAATATGTCAGTATGTGCGTATCTGTATATAATAACTGCTTACTCAACATATCTGTTCCCTGAGCTCTAGTTTTTCAGCAGTAACTGAGAATAGGCATGTTTTCCTTGTGTTAGCATTTCCCTGTAAATGACACCGAAGGGATGATGGAGGTGAGTTCTGTTAAACATCACTCACTGATAGCACCAAGAACTCACTGGAATTAGCTGAGCAGCAAGAGAACTGAAACTCCTTTACCCTATTTGCTGAAGACGTTATTCACAGTAGAGTAATATTTCAGTATGTTGGAAACAAGATCTTTAATCTCTTAGGAGAAACTAGTAAGAGGAGACAGTGTCTCAGGATTTCTGCTGTAGAATTTTTACAAAAAAAAAGAGCTGGCACACTAAAGATTACTGTATCAAAATAATTATTCACCTACCTTTTGAGCTGGAAGCTATAAATGCATTGATTAATGTGGGTCAGTGAAACTATTTAGAGTTTTTCAGCTGAGCTTTTTGAACTAGATCTTATTCCTTATTTTAACAATGCGCTTAGTGTTTTAAAGTGTAGATCTGGTACAGATATTCGTTCTGCCTCACACAGCAGCAATGCATAAGGGGCATCTTAACTGGTGAACAGTATGGCAGAAAATACAAGTTGTAGACAGCAAAATCCATTCTTCGAGGTATAGACTACAGCTACGTTAAGATATAGGCACAGAAATCTGCAAACCTATCAGGACGGGGAGTTGAAACACAGGCTTTTCCTCTGGGTGCTAGAATCCAGTGTGACTGCAGCATTCATCCATCTTCAGCCCTGAAACCAATCTCCTGTCCTGAATCCGTCTTCAAAGGGGATGGGAACGATGATCCTATTCATTAGATCCAAGGCTATTCCCATTGCCTCCTGTTATGGAATGAAATGATCCTCAGGCTGTTTGTTTCCATGTGGAGATGCCCATCAGACTCCAGAAGTCTCAAGCCCTTGACGTCAGGCGAATACAGGGAGTTTGACATTTTTGTGTCATGAGGCTTCGTACTGGTTGTTACTGACTGGAAAATTATTCTAGAAAGGAAATACAAAACTTAATTTGATTAACAGATAGAAAGGAAGAGCTGTATTAGTTAGTGCACATATCTGGCTATGGTAATGATGATCACTTTGATATCCCAGCAGACATGTTGTGGGAAAGCATAAGCCATATTTCCTTGTAGGAATACACTGACATCTGAATAAATTGAATCTTTTAACTCATTAGACCAGCAAAATAATGAGCTTACATGTTAAAGACTG
This sequence comes from Colius striatus, assembly GCF_028858725.1. Classification (NCBI taxonomy): domain Eukaryota; kingdom Metazoa; phylum Chordata; class Aves; order Coliiformes; family Coliidae; genus Colius; species Colius striatus. The sequence goes on along the minus strand of NC_084759.1, from coordinate 177,054,538 downwards.
TTGGCACAAAGTGCCTTGCAAATTTCAGTAACTTGTATTCAGCCTGTGCCAAATTGTAGGTTATGCTTTGTGAGGGAGGTTCAACTGTATTCAGGGACCAAAGTGTGTAGTATTTCATGTTAGGGCCAGAACTGAACTCTGACTAAACATGCTTTTTAAAGTTTCTAGTTCTGGAAGACTATGCTCTTTTGAAAATGTTCATAGTGGAGGATGACCAGGATTTCATAGCTGCAGGGAATGACTGCACAGTGGTCAGAAATTTGGCCAGTCTTTGTCCTCCTCCTAGGGCAGAGCATGCTGTTCCCTTGCGCTCTTTGATGGGAAAACTTCAGAGAGAGCCCTGGGTAGAAGCATCAGACAGGAAACAGCCAAGGGCTGTAAGCTAGAACAGGCAGACTGCTTTCTTGTGCCAAATGGGACAGAAGTATCAGTAATATTTTCACTTTTTTGCTTCTCTTAGGAAACTAATTTCTTAGAGTGACACAAGTTGTGTTCTTTCTACTACATCCACACATAGTTTAATGGGAATTATAACAGTAGAAACTTCCACTGACATTGTTTCTGCAGTGACCTTCAGTAGGATGCAGGAGGAAGAAGTTTGGGATGGAGAAGACACGAATTGCTTCTCCAGATTCCCTTGCACCTAACCAGGAGGAGATCTGTTTGGAGTGTCTGGAGGTTTATTTAGGTTGACATAGGGTTTGAAGCTCTCGTAAGGAGCCTTTTTTCTCATGAAATATCTTGAGATAGTGAAGCCCATTTAGTCACAGCATTACCAACTTTTCATAGTGATTTAGGGGCATAGATGAAGAGTACCTGAGTTTACTGATAGTTTTGATTGGGATTTGATGCTGCTGATCAGATAGTTGGTTATGCAGAATCACATTTATATAAAGTATGGTTTACAAGGCAACCCAAACAATCATATCTTATATGATTACTACATCTCACATGAATTAGACACTTCAAAACAAGTTCAATATGAACAGAAATAATAACAGAAATGTAAACAACTCTGCTTCCCTGGACTGGGATTCATGGGGTCAAGTATAAAGTAGCAGTGGCAGCCTTAATACAAGATGTTGGTTGTATTCTTCCACAGCTAAGCTTTCAGTTAACTCAGCAGCAACATTGTCTGTAAAGGGCATAAGCTATACTTAGGAGCTTTATTTGAACTGCTTATGAATTACAGATCTCAAGATCTTCACATTGGCTACTACTGCTAAGACTATAGCTGCTAATATCTTTTCTTGCCTGCAGTAATACCATGGTTTTTGAGTTTTTTCATGGAAAGCAAGAGGATTTCTGGTGTTAATTTGCATAAATAAATGCCTTTTATATCTTAGGATGCCAAGAAATCCTCAACTGGCTTTTTAAGACATCTTTTTTTCTCTCCTGAACCACTTCACGTCAAAAAAAAAAAAAGGAGGAAGGACAAGTGATATGAACTTGTGAGTCATTATAATCATAATAAATATACATTTTTATCTTTCTGCCATTTCTACATTTGTAGTGTAACAAAACTGTGTCTGTATTCAAGTAGTTCTGAATTTCTGTTTCAGGTTCCTGAGTATTTTTTCCCAATATAAGAATTCCTATTTCTACACCTGTGATGGTAATGCAGCATTGCATTAATTTGAGGTGCATTTGTAGAACTACCTCTGTACTTTGTTTCATGACTAGTTTGATACTCAGCTTGAAGCAGTTATGCAATTCCATTACTGGTCCAGAAGAAAATAATACTTTTGGTGATTGTGTTCAAATGCTTTGTCTTTTACCAGAAACATGCACAGCAAAGGAAGTAGGAATACCCTACTGTTTGCCTTTTAGAACTCCAAACCTGTTTTTTCCTTTCTTTCCTTGTGGTTCTCATACCTGATTTGAGGCCTGCAGTGAAAAGTATCTGAAAAAGGAAAATGGGATAGGCATGCTACTAGTGTTAGAAAAATGCTTACTAGTTGCTAATTCTCTTTGTGGCTAAATATATGCATTGCCAGAGCACCATGGAACAGGTGTAATTCCCTCCTTCTCCCTTGCCTACAGCTGCTCTGAAACCTACTGGTAGCTTTCCCATCAGAAAATATAGACTTTGCTAATTAATAATTTGACACCAATGATTTATGGCACTCTCCTGTGTATTTTGTCTTCATAATTTTAGTGGTAAGCGGCATGGAAAAATCCAGAAAGAGAAATTTTTCAGTCTATTTTTGACCTCCCAAGGGTTTCACATCTACTATATGAAATTGTAGTCTATTGATTAATTCACTAAATACAGAACAAGTTCACATCCTGATGGGAAGAAGTTGAAAGAATTCTGTTTTCTTTCATTGTCACTAAAGGCAAGACTGAAGGACTTCAGAGAAAAGTATTGTAAAATATGTGTGTATTCAACCTAATGGCAATGGCACAAGTGACTGCAACACAGCTTTAAAATGGAGACAGGTTAATTTCTGAGGAAATCCATGTAAAGAAAGTTTTTCTGTGAAGGATCACATGTCTTCTTGTGGTCCTAGGAAAGCAAGAGAATGTAGCAACTTTCTGTACTGGGAATACTCGAGACTAGACATTTCTGTCTGCCAAGGGAAGACCACTTTTCTGCCAGTGGCCAATACTTGCCCTAGTTATGTGGGTAGGGTGTCAGCTGTACTTGGGAGAGGTGTGGCAGGAACTGCTTCAAAAGCAGCATCTCACTGCTGAAGGCAATGCACTGAATTCAGCCTTTTCCGGCTGTGCTTTGGTTAAAAGTCCTCCAGATTTGTTTGGTTCCTCAACTTGGACTATCAGCAGCAGAACGTGTACATATGTACATTTTTAAAGAATAATTCATTGTCCAGGTGACGAGGTTTCTGGTTCTTGTGCCCTGTAGCACTTTCCTCCTGAATTTTACACATCTGGAACAAATCATTCTCATTTTACATTTAGAATATTTTAGTGTCCATCTGCTTACTTATAGCAAGCACCAAAAAAAAAAAAAAGTGCTTGATTCATCATGTATAATTTTCTGTATTCCAGTTGTTCATATCTAGTCTGATTAGTTCTTTGGTATTGCTGAGAAAAGCCAGCCTGACATGACATTAAAAGCAATAAGAAAAAGGAAAAATTTTGTTGTGAAGTGTAATTCTCAAACTCTTCAAAATATGTGAAATAGCATAGATTGAGTTTTAGCCTTGGAAAGAGATGTCTCCTTAACACTATAAAGGGTGTGCAGAAAGTGAATAGCAGTGATTGTGACTGTTTCTTGTAACAATTTCATTCAATTCTCCCTTGTTCTGTAGTGAGAAAGGTTAAGTATAAACAAAGGAATGTATCTGTAATTTAAAGTATGGTTAAACTGTTTGTGTTATTGCCACAGAGTGTATAGGTGTAAAATGTTCTTATATGGGCTGACAAAGAGATGAGACAAATTTGCAGATGAGCAATCTGTTAAAGGCTGTTAGACAGAATGGTGATAACGTGGATGTGGGAAGTCCCCAAATCCCAAAGTTCTGGAAAAAAGAGGGTGTTTGGGGAAGCAGCAGTCAGAAGCATCCTGGGTAAATTCTCTGGGGCACTGTCAGGAGCAGACCTGCCAGGTCACAGGCACCATGGTCTCAACTGGCAGATCTGCTTGCAGATTATCAGGTAAGGCTTGTGCCAGTGGTGTGGCTGGCAGCTGAACAAGCTGCCAGGTGCGGTGCTGTGGAGACTTTGGGCAGTATAGCTGTCCATATGCAGGAAATCACAGGCTGCTGGGAGGCAGCCAGAACCCTCAGGACTTTCTGGGTAAACCACCAGCCAAGGCTGCAGCCCCAAATCAGGAGGTTACTGTCCCTGGCATTAGTGGTAGTTTCTTTAGTGGATTTGCACCTTCTGTCACCTATTAATAGACATACAATGCAGGTTCATCTTCACAATTTTGGGGTTTGCCTTTTGGGGATTTTTTTGAGGTTTTGTTTGTTTTGTTTTTCAATATTGTGTTTACTATAATCTTACAAGTAATGAAAAAACCTTTTAGATGTCCTGTGTTTTCTATAAAATAAATTGACATGTGTTCACGCATTAAATCAGGTAAAATAAACTGGTGTGAATTGAAACAGACATATGCATCAAGTATATAAGTTATCACTGAACATAGGAAGGATAAGATGGTTATCAAGGGGAGTCAACATGGCTTCACCAAGGGGAAATCCTGTTCGACCAACCTGATAGCCTTCTATGAGTGCATAACCGGCTGACTAGATGAAGGGACAGCAGTGGATGTCATCTGCCTTGACTTCAGCAAGGCTTTTGACACTGTCTCCCATAACATCCTCATCAGAAAGCTCAGGCAGTGTGGCTTGGATGAGTGGACAGTGAGGTGGATTGAGAGCTGGCTGAATGACAGAGCCCAGAGGGTGGTGATTAATGGCACAGAATCGAGTTGGAGGCCTGTGGCCAGTGGAGTCCCACAGGGATCGGTTCTGGGGCCAGTCTTGTTCAGCATCTTCATCAACAACCTGGATGAGGGGACAGAGTGTACCCTCAGCAAGTTGGCTGATGACACCAAACTGGGAGGACTGGCTGATTCTCCAGAAAGCTGTGATGCCATTCAGCAGGATCTCTACCAGCCTGAGAATTGGGCAGAGAGGAACCTCATGAGGTTCAACAAGGACAAGTGCAGAGTCCTGCATCTGGGAAGGAACAACCCCCTGCACCAGTACAGGCTGCGGGTTGAACTGCTGAAGAGCAGCTCTGCAGAGAGAGACCTGGGAGTCCTGGTTGATAATAAGCTAACTATGAGCCATCAATGTGGACTCGTGGCCAAGAAGGCCAATGGCATCCTGGTATACATCAAGAAGAATGTGTCCAGCAGGTCAAGGGAGGTTCTTCTCCCCCTCTACTCTGTCCTGGTGAGGCCTCATCTGGAGTACTGTGTTCAGTTCTGGGCTCCTCAGCTCAAGAGGGACAGGGAAGTGCTGGAGAGAGGCCAGCACAGGGCCACCAAGATGATCAGGGGACTGGAACATCTTTCATGTGAGGAAAGGCTGTGGGAACTGGGGCTGTTTAGTCTGGAGAAGAGGAGACTGAGGGGGGATCTCATTAATATTTATAAATATCTAAATGGTTGGTGTCAGGAGGTTGGGGCATCCCTTTTTTCTGTTGTATCTAGCAAGAAGACGAGGGGTAATGGGATGAACCTGGAACACAAAAAGTTCTATTTAAACATAAGAAAAAACTATTTCACTGTGAGAGTGAGGGAGCCCCGGCACAGGATGCCCAGGGAGGTTGTGGAGTCTCCTTCCTTGGAGGTCTTCAAGACCCACCTGGACATGTTCCTATTGAACTTGATCTAGGTGGCCCTGCTTCTGCAGGGGGGTTGGACTAGATGATCTCTAAAGGTCCAACCCCTGTCATCCTATGATTCATTCTATGGTAATATTTACACATGCTAGCGGAACTATAGTGAAGCTATATCTAGCATTGAATACTAAGAAGATGGAAACACCCTTCTCCCCTCCCCCTTAACATCTGCTCCTCTGAATCTCCATTTGGGACACATTTAAAAATAAACCAGACTATATGAATTTTCACCTGAAATGCGATCAGTAATGAGCTAACACATTAAAGGCGGCAATTCCAGACAGCTGAGTACCATCTGGGACAAAATATAAACCCTCTTTACCTGTTCTTTGTGTTAGAAAGATCTTCTGGGGTTTCTCCAACCAGAAGTCTGTTGCTGGCCTGATAACTGTGCAGACCTTGAAGATTTTTTAAATGGGCTTTTGTTGAGAAAAAAGAGAGAAATGTAATTGCTAGAGGCTGGTAAAGACCCTTTTCCAATAATTGGGTCCAAGTAAGCATTTAGTGGTATTTGGAGAACTGGTAGCATTGGGTTACTTTGCCATTGTGCTTCCTACAGAGCATCCAAACCTTTATGAGAGGCCCGGGACTGGCCCATCACATGTAATAATTTGGGTGAAAGTGGATCCAGTGCACAATTGTTGAATGACAATATCCAGGGCCATAAAAGAAGGCCATACTGAACCAGACCTAATTCAGAATCCTGCCTTGAACAGTTGTTAACAATATGCGTTTCCCCTGCTCTACCTCCCCAACTCCCAGCCTTTAGTTGTTCAGAGAGTCCCTGATCCGCAGGCAGCTAGTGGGTGTTTAGTAGCCACTGGTTATCCCATCTTCCAGGAATTCAATCTCTTTTTGAACTGGTTTGACGCTCCTATCTGTGCTCATAGTATGTTCTTGTTTTCAGCCTTATGGGAGTTTAGACAATCATGTCAAAACTTCTTCAAATAAGGTAAGTATGAGAATAAAAGAATTTAAAAACAGAAATATGTGCTTTCCCAGAGAAACTTCATTCTCCTACTGCAGTGTATCTTGGATGCTGTAACATGCTTTCTCTGTTCCCCACGGTGAAGATGAATGCTGTGCCTCAGTACTCGTCAAGGTCACTCTTTTAAGAGTTTTTCTCTTTTATTGTGTCTCTGCTGTGCCTGCAGAGACTTTGAAGGTGACTTTGTTTTCCTGGTTCTGGTATGTGTCTTGTCACAAAATATAGACTTGCTTATACTGACAGCTATTTGTAATAGAGTCCAGAGAAAGAGAGAAGTAAATGTGTGCTGGTCATTTCTATACTTGCCATGTTTATTTTCTCTCTTAGCCTGAAAGAAACACATACAATTTAGGCTTACGTATATGTTACTATTTTGCACTAATTATTCATTTATTAAATTCTATTAACTGTGAAAGATAAGATGATACTTAGGAAAACACGGGATGAAAGGAAAAATTAAAAGCAATACATTCTGTTTGTACTGCCCTTTTATCCTTAGCCTAATTTTTGTGCACATCCAAGATGAAAGGCTGAGTCTGTTCAGTCTAGAAAAGAGAAGACTAAGGGGGGACCTCATGAACACTTACAGGTATTTAAAAGGTAGATGTCAAGAGGATGGGACAACGCTTTCTCTGTTGTCTCCAGTGACAGGACAAGGGGCAAGGGATGTAAATTGGAAGACAAAAAGTTCCACTTAAACGTAAGGAAAGACTATTTTACTGTGAGAGTGAGGGAGCCCTGGCAGAGGCTGATCTTTAAAGGTCCCTTCCAACCCCTACCATTCTATGATTCTATGATTCTAAGAGTCCTCGATAGTTGAAAGTGGTTTGGTGTAGAATTATCATTTTTTGAAGCAAACATCTTATAGGCAAACTGTAAGAAAATGTGAGGCAACTGCTTAAACTAGAACCTTCCTCTGTTTTCCAAACAGGTTTTCTTTTTGGTGCCTTTGTGTTTATAAATGGCTAAAATCAGACTAAAATTGAAAATGGATGAATGATTTTTCTTTGACAATTAGGAAACGTTTCAAGTTAGATAGTCATTGGTTAATTTAAAAATTACTAACACTTTGATGTAAATTAAGCTTAAAACTCATTTCTGTAGTAAATATTTTTATATATGCAACATCCATACAATGTTGATCAGTCTAGTTAAAAATGATACAGTCTCTTGATTTTTAGGAGTTGTTTATGGTAAGGCTGAGAACAAAATGCTGAACATGTTTAAGGTTTCTATCACGAGAATCACTATTTATGTTCTGTTAATTTGTTTTGATATGCAGTTAATAAAGCTTTAGCTGATACCATATTCAGCAAGCAATTCCCATCCTTCCATCCAAAAAATAGTGAAGGATAGAATTTATGCACTATGCTTAACTCCTCTCCGGCATACTATTTAAAAATGATATTTAGATTGTAAATTGATCTGATTTTAATTAAAAAAAGATGTTGAAATTAAGGTGAAGTGTTTTTACTAAGAGCTCAGGAATAAAAAACACTGAATTTTTGTTTGTCATTGTTTTGCCTGAGAAGTGATTAACTATAGCTCTAAATGTACTTTCTGTGAGAGGAATAACTGTAGATCAATTGTGAGATTTTTTTCCCAACGTAATATTTCTTTACATCTGCACCTTATTAACATGCCAAAAGTGTGTCCTGTGGATGCATGTGGGCTGTGCAGCCAGGACAGAAAAGCACAAGACCAGCCATGGAAGAACTTAGAGCAGCAGTCCATGTTGATGCATAGGTCTAAATCGTAGAGCATTTCTGTACCCATTTGGTTGCTTCCTGGGCTAGTCCCCCCACACCACAGTTCTTTACCTAAAGACCCAGGGTGAACCTTACAGGCTTGCCTGTGTCCTCTGTTCCCCATCTGCCATTTTTACTACGAGAAGGCACAGTCAGATTCTCATGGTTAATCTTTTGTTATGACTATTGAAAGAATGATGGCATTACATTTCACTATGAAATGAATAATTTCCTTAGGCCTCTCAAACCTTTGATGCATGACAAGCTGATCTTAATCTAAAGTTGAACACCTCCGTGTAATTACTCAAATAGCAGGTAAGGACTGAGTTTGATGCAGTGATCTGGAAAACAGTGAGTGCCTGTGTAAACGCTTCAAGTAGTCAAAGCCTGGAAACATAAAACATTGCTGTATTCAAGTTCTTACTTGTTTACTTTTTTTTTTTTTAATGGGGTCCTTTTTAGTGCTTTATTAATAATAGATTTAATTAAAAATAGAGGATTGAAGATTAAGGAACGACCTGCTGCTGTCAGAAAGCATTATGTTCTTTAACTTTTTTCAAAAAGATCTCTTATGAAGAGTTGTTGGCTTCCACTCCTTCTTTGGAGAGTTGTTCCAGAATCCTCCTCACTTCAGGGCTATAACTTTAATCCTAGCAAAGACGATATGTTTTTCTAAAACTAACTTCTGAATCAAATTCTTCTTTGAAGAGTTATCTGTGAAGTCTGGTTTCTAGCAACAATCCCTCTTCTCATCGGATGCTTGTGCACATTTCCTTGCCTTTTATCATATGCCCAGGAGTAGAAATTTTGCTGCTCTTCTTTTACTAGCACTATACATAAAATCAGAGACATGAAAAGGCAGCATTCCCAGGCATCAAAACAGGAATTTCTTTCTGCCTTGTCTCTCAGACACAGTATCGTTGTCCTCAGGCTCTTCTGTGGCTTTGCTGTACACAGTGCAGTACCCACACAGTTTGAAATGTACTCGTACAGATGATTTGGTTTAGTGTAGTTTAGTGCAGCAGGGTGAGTTTGGTGACTGAGGCTTTAAGTTCTTTCATTGCCCTTCTATCTCTGCATCTCTATAGGCACATGCAAGCCTACAGGGGAATTTATTAGGGATGACACGTCTTTAGAGATTTCAGTTAAGAGAAGTCGTTAAGTAACGACTGTCACACCTTTATTTGTCCAGACCAGAGGTAACTCTTTTAAAGTCCTTAGAATTGTATGAGTATAAAACTAGCACCTCCTCTTGCCCTTGCATTTTAATCTCACAGCTCTCAGGCCTCCCAGAGTAATGTATTCTCAAGCACAAGCAGGGGTAAGTCTGGCTTTTGCTTGTTGCTGTTCTAGTACAAGGTTGATGGGACAGCATGTAGTGTAATGCTCCACGGTAATCACAGATCAACAAAATGTCCCCAAGATGGTGACATCAACTAGAGTATTTGTCAGGTTTAATCAGAGTAAAAGTCAATAAAACATCTTATGGGATACTTTTTATTAAGGCTTTTCTGTTGGGGTTCACTGGACTCTGGTGCAATTAGGCATATATCAGTCTTGTGTGAACCTACCAAGTATATCATGGCTCTGGAAGCTCAACAAGCATGTTTATTGATGAACAGGCGAAAACCCCATTTAGTGGAGCTCGCTCTGTGGTATTTTGCTTTGTCATAGTTCCGGAGTTTAGAACAGATGGCAGCAGAAAGTGCCCTCTGGCCTTTGAGACAGAGAAGAATTAAAATCCCGTGGGCTACAGATTTCTCTGGAGGTTTTAAGTCTAGAACAGTCTTAAAGTCACTTTTGTTTCATTCCTTCAGAGTTGAACAAGTTAGACCTTCTTGTTTGTACTGAAATGACAGTTTGTACTGGATTTTTTTTTCTGTTTTAAATTGCTAACCTCAACCTTCTGAAGAATTTTGTCCAACTTGAATACAGAGGTGTTCTTTACTGGTGCCTGCCTTATTGGAACACCAATGTAGTTCAGTAATTAAACTCGAGGAAATAATAATTTGACTGAAGTATCTCTTTCTTCTGAAAATCCAGATTTTCCTGCTTAGCCTTCTTTAGAAAAAAGAAAAACCAGCTCCAGATTTATAGAGTTAGCTCAGGCCTGTAGCCAGGCAAGCATAAAATGAGAGTGAGGTTGGAAACCTGAAAGCAGGAAACCTCTTGTTTCATTTACTGCAGGATGCAGAATTGTCTCTCAGTGGCCCCTTGGCAACGTGATGGGCATGACCCTTCAATAAGATTTCTCAGGGTATCAGGACTGCTGGCATAGCCAAGCACAGCAGTAATGCACTGTGTTGTGGCTGCAGTGGCAAATACCACATCACAAGCAGATTAAATCTGTAGAAAGCTAGTGAGAAAGAAATGGAATTCCCTTTCAAATTTGAGCTGTTTGTTATTAGCATTTACTTATAAAGGACATGGGGGTTATTAATCAACAGGCAGCTGAACATAAGGCAGCAGTGTGCCCAGGTGGACAAGAAGGTCAAAGGCATCCTGGTTTGTATCAGAAATATTGTGACCAGCTGGACCAAGGAGGTGATTGTCCGCTTGTACTTGGTGCTGTGTTCAGTTCTGGGCCCCTCACTAGGAGAAAGAGGTGCTGGAGTCATCCAGAGAGGAGTGGCTGGGGGAGCTGAGGCTGTTTAGTCTGAAGAACAGGAGGCTGAGGGGAGACCTTATTGTATATATACGTGTACACACAAGTTATTTAGAGACTTTGCCTTCATTTTTTGCCTTACTTTGTAATGAAGTGCTCTCAATTTGATTAGGCTTTTTAAAAGAAGTTCCAAGAGCTATAAAATTCTCAAGAGATGTAGGAATACAATAATTAGAACTGAATTATTTTTGTTAAACAAATCGGAATAGATTACAGAAGTGTTTATAACTACAGCAGCTAAACTCAGAGGCCATATTAATAGAAACAAAAAATCCCCACCTTTGTTATATTTTAAACCACATTAAAAAAAAAAAAAATTAAGTGTCTTTAGGAGGGTTACTGTAGCATAGACCAAGGTAACAGACAATCTTAGGAAATCCTTCAGAAAGGCTGCGGGAACTGGGGCTGTTTAGTTTAGAGAAGAGGAGACTGGGGTGGGATCTCATTAATATTTATAAATATCTGTGGTGGATGTCAGGAGGTTGGGGCATCCCTTTTTTCTGTTGTATCTAGCAAGAAGATGAGGGGTAATGGCGTGAAGCTAGAACACAAAAACTTCTATTTAAACATAAGAAAAAACTATTTCACTGTGAGGGTGAGGGAGCAGTGGCACAGGCTGCCCAGAGGGGTTGTGGAGTCTCCCTCCTTGGAGGTCTTCAAGACCCACCTGGACATGTTCCTATGCAACTTGATCTAGGTGGCCCTGCTTCTGCAGGGGGATTGGACTAGATGATCTCTAAGGGTACCTTCCAACCCCTACCATTCTACGATTCTGTGAATTTAGCACTGAAGTTGCTGCTAATGAAAATCTCCCTGGTCTCATTTGTAAATATTGTAATGGGCCCAATGCAGTCTGCCTTACTCAAACAGATTCACTGGTGAGGACTCATTGATATGACAGACACTACACATGTGCAGAGTACAAAAAAAGAAAGGGGTAGGGAGGAAGTAAAGAGAAGTCTAATTCAAAACAAATGGAAATATTGGAGTACAGCTGCCAGATACTCCATGCAGGAGTATAACGAGGCCAGAAAAAGAGCTTCAGGCATTTGGAACCTCATCCAATCCATCTGCTTTTTACAAATATTAGTTGTTGCTTAGACATTAAGTATTATGGGCATATCTACACCACACATCATCAAATGGCAGAGCAGTATAGTCAGGTAAGCTGGCCATGCTGTGTGGGCAGAGCTTGCACCTGTCTCAGTGCATACAGCACGCTTTAAGTTCTCAATGCTCTTCCACGTGGTAGCCTGCGTACATTCCTTGGGCTCGAGTCCAGCGGTGTTGCATCCCCAAACTGAAGCTTCAAGCAATTATTTACAAACAGATGTTCAGAGGAGGCTGTTTTCTGCTCTGATTTCAAGTTGTGTACTGCATCAGTATATTATTCCCAAAATTTCAACTTGCATATGTCATAAATTAAGAGTACTCTATGCTGATTCTTAATACTAAAACTTTGGGGAATTCAAAAATATTACAGAACTTAAATGAATTATCCCTATTTTAAAATGGTAAGTTAAAGATTAATTTTCTGTTAAACACAAATCTAACAACATTGGCAAAGCCACACAGTAAAGTAAGAGACTAGTAATTAGAGAACTGATAGAGTGGAAATGTTAAATGTAAAATGTAAAATGTAAGCCTTACAGGGATGGATATCTCCAAGATAAATGTCAATGGATTTGCTGTGTCACCTTTAGACATTTAGAGTATGGAGCAGTGTCCCTGAGATCATATTTGTATCATTTGCAACTAAAAGAAGCAAGAAACCTTTCTGAGCCTCTAAAGTTAGTATCTGAACTCCCTGACTTAAATAAATGTGATCAAGCTTTCAAAAATACTAAAAAGATAATTCTAAGCAGCAATGAGTGGATATGTGGATGCATTACATGCTTCAGTGCAAGCCATTATTTAAAAGACCGTGTTTGGATTTTAAGCTGACCTTGAAGAACCTAGGTTTTAGAAACATGAGCTACAAGATATGCCTGACACTGAATCATGTATGAGCTCTCCCATTAGGGCAATATGAGCATTGCCACTTTGCCAGGCCCCAATGTTTCTTTACCTTAATTATCTTCTTAAATGATTCCCTCTTAACACAAATGCTTTTGCTTCCGGTCTTTGTTCAAAGCCGAAATAAGGTTGTCTTTTTCCTCCTTACAAAAATCTGAGTAGTAAAATATTTGACTGCAGGTAGAATGAGAGATTTGAAATTGAGAAGGCGTGGGCTCTCAGCAAAGGAAATTACTTTTAGTGTCCAAGTGAAAAAGGATTGACTTACTGGCTTTGAAATTGTGTGAGTGATAAACATTTTATTGGGGTTTTTTTTCACTACTCCAAAAGATAAAATATGCCTTAGAAACATATTGTCCATAGAGGGCTAATTTAATTGCAAAATGTGTACCAAAGGCATGTCCTTCATGGAGGGTTTATGTGCACCTTCTTATAATTCTCATGCAGCCAGAGAGTAACTACATTTGCTTTGCAGTACATGGCATTATTTGAGATGCCATATATAGCCAGTCTTATTCCTATGTTAATGCAGAAGTGCTCGGAGTTCCCTGGTGGAGCAGAGGCCCTGCTGTCCCCAACTTGACTGACTCTTTGCCAGAGAGCTAAAGTAATCAGATATTTCAGCGGGACTGAGCTCTCAAGAGCTGATACTGTGCTGCACAGCCGATATTTGGTCACGATGCTGTAAGTTTAAGCCTATAGTGAATACACAAGTGTGGACAGAGTTCAGTTGCTTTTGTCATTTCAGTAGGGAGTGACCGGGGGAGAGTATAAAAATATGCTGTGCTGAAAGTAAGTTTTCCCTGGAAGACAGTCTTTGAGTTGGTAGGAAAGAGAAATGTATTCCAGTGCAATTGTGGCTAAACCAAGAGGCCTGGTTACCCTAACTTTGCTCAACACCAAGGTTTAGGTATTTTATTGTGAATGAACAGGTTTTATAGCATATATATAATAGTACCTAGCTTTTATGCACTATTTGAGCAAAGCCATCCATCTCATGAGGCAGCAGTATGACATGACAAGCAAAATAAAATCAAAGAAGACACCTCCAAAGGGGCTCATGTTTTCTAATAGGTGAAGGGAGATGGTAACAAAAACCTACTGCTTATTTCTCTTGTATGCAAAGGGGCATGTGTCTAAGATTTACTGGTTTGTGAACAGTGAGAATAGACATAAGCAAAACTCAGTATGCAAACAGAAATTACATAAAATCTGAAAAGGGGTCCATCTGGCCTAGTATTTTCTCTCCAGGAGAGAATACCATACATTGAAGAAAGAGTATAAAAAGGGGAAAAGATTGCATAATATACTCCTATAATATTCTGTCTTTAGAAATTTGTTATTTGAGAATTCCCAGATTATGGCTGCCATGTTTGTGCTTAATGGTATTTTACAGACTTCTGTATTGCATGCTTGTACAATTGCTTTTGATTTTGTTAAAAAATCCTTACATAGTTAGTGGTGAGATCCACAGTATGCATGTTACAACCATGGAGTGAACTTCTAATGCTGATCACCAAATTTTCCTCTTTCACTGTAAAGCTGCAGGGAGCACGCAAACTTAATTCCTTCTGATGAAACTCAAGTGGAATTTGTGCCCCACATGTATCTTTAAGTTAAGCCTCTCTGTGGGTCACATTGCATGAGCAACCTGTTCCTCAAGAGACTGAAGGAGGATACATGCAGCTTAGGAATAAAAAGTGTAATTTACTCCTTTGTATATGCAATAGGTAGGGCTAAAAGGCTACCAGCTACCAATCTCAAAAAGATTTTCTGTGTATCCTGCTGTTCCACAGTGGGCATAACCCACATGGGGAAACAGTCAGCCTCTGATGTGCCTTGCTTCATCTTAGATATTATGAGTTGCTTTTCTCGCAGTTCCTGTTTTTTCCATGGGGTTTTAGACCTTTAAAACTTACTGGTTTTCAATCATTACTTTTCCTCTGGAATGACTAAGCTGTTGTCTTTTACTTTCTCAACAATTACACTGCTCTCCATGCTTTTTCTTCTCTTGTCTCTCATAATTTTAGGTCACATAGTGTTTCATACTTTCCCAACACTGTCCACGAATAAACCGGAGTGGAGGTTGCACAGCTGGACTGTGCTAAGCTGGGTCTTGTCCCAGAGACAGACAAATCTCTGGGCTGAAGGGGGCACTGCCAACAAGGAGAGTTCAGTCCTAGCACCATGCTAGAGGTAGGCAGAAGTGAAACACCCCCAGTGCACCTTGTGTGGCTGTTAGGTCCTCTGTGGTGGCAATCCTTGCTGCTTCTGGTGTCAAGGCAGCATCCATCACCATCCATCACCAGTGTCAAGGCAGCATCCATCTTCTGCCTACAGCATTTTGCAGAGGAGAAGAATGAAAAGACCAGAGCTATTGGCAGTGCCTGAGCTGGGGACAGCAGGCGTTTATGGAATGGCATGGTGACATTTTGCTCATGTGGTTTGTGGTTTTTTTCCTAGTAACACCTAGCAATTTATTTTTTCAGTTTTAATGGGTAACGAGTGGACTTTCTTGTTGGCTGCTTCAAAGAACTCTAGCAGAGCTGGGAGGCATGGTTTCCTGCTTAAAAAAACCCAACTGATCTTCATTTATATATCACACTTAGCAAATCACAAGAATATGTATGCGGGTTTGAGTTACCATTCTACATTTTTAAAAGAATAATTACTGCTTTTTCTCAAAACATAGATAAATACATTGATTTATTTATTTTTTTTTACAAAAAAGGACATGATTACATACTATATTTGATTCCTAATAATTAATTTACTAAATACAGAATATGGAAGGAGTTTTAAAATGCTGCAATTTGTAGTCTGTGCACAAAGAAATCTTGCAGAGAAATATCTTGTACTAACTTTCAGCTGTGCCTTGACTACTAAATATATTACCTTATAAAATAATATATTATAGTTCATTAGTATTAATTTGTTATGTTAAATTTTTTAGATCTAATATACAGAAATGAACTATGGGGTATCAAATTAATTAGTATTCTTAGTTGTGAGTCTCAAGGTATTTATTCTGAGCCCACAAGCAATGCAGTAGATTTTGAGGAATTTTTGCAAAGCTACAGTGTTTTGTGGCCTAGATTTACAAAACACTAGATAAAACTATTTTTAAAAATAAAAATATCTTTTTAATTATTAATTGCAACTGCGTTGTAATTAAAAACATAAAACTTAAGTGAAAAGTCATAAAAC
Source organism: Colius striatus (assembly GCF_028858725.1). Taxonomy (NCBI): domain Eukaryota; kingdom Metazoa; phylum Chordata; class Aves; order Coliiformes; family Coliidae; genus Colius; species Colius striatus. Next base: position 177,038,595 of record NC_084759.1, on the reverse strand, counting down.
TAAATTATTCTAATTATATTTCTTCCCTTTCTTCCTTCTGGGGACATCATAACAGCTGTAGTTAATGTGGGCATTTATACTTGCCATGGAAAAACTAAATACCTGTAATTACTAGCAATAGCTCAGTTTTTCCAGTGAAGAGGATGAGTGCTTGTGCACTGGGAGTAGTGAGATGATAGTGTATATCTTCTTTAAAATCTATTTTTGAGATTGCAGACCAGTGAGAACACAGATACTGGTCTAGATCCACTGGTTTAAGAGGGGAAGTTAGGGCAAAGGAGACAGAAGCTGGGTGTCTACCCAGCATGGATCCTCCCTGCGCCTCTTTCACGCGACAGTCTTAAGGCATTGTGAACCATCATTTTCTGTAACAGCCAAAACTCTGAGTGTCTATTTATACTTTTGACTTCCTCAACATACACAGAGTCACAGAATGGTAGGGGGTGGAAGGGACTTTTAGAGAACATTCAGTGACAACAACTTCCCTAATTACCTGGATAATCTTCTCTACCTCATGCACAGGGTTATAGATCTCCTCTGTCACTGCTTTTGTGAAACATGGAGTGCAGGTTTATATAGTTGTTGTGTGGAAGATGTTTCATACCCCTAGTCAAATTCTTCTCCATCTCTATAATAAATCAATTTCTGCTTTTTTCCTTTTTAGTATGAGTGTCCACAGTGGCAGCTGGATAAAAAAAGGTGGGAGCAGCACAGATTTACAGAGCAGCATTTTGATTTTTTCAGTTCTCTTGAATTAGAAACGTCAGTCTTGGAGGCTAAGTGCAAGCTAAGAGCAGTTGTTTTGAGTTCAACTTAAGTGTTTAAATCAGTTAGACTAGCTGTGAGAATAGAAATTTGTAACCTGTGTGTGGTGCAAGATAGGAGTATTTACAGAAAAGGGAGAAAGTTGTTAGGAGAAAGAGAAGCAATTTCTTGCCTCAGGTGGCAGCATTTGGTAGAAGCTAGCTGGGAATTTAATATACTGCAAAAAACTAGTAACCCTGATCACAGAATTACAGACTCTTAAGGGTTGGAAGGGACCTTGAAAGATCATCTAGGCCAAGCCCCTGCCAGAGCAGGGCCACCTAGAGTAGGTCACACAGGAATTTGTCCAAGTGGGTTTTGAATATCTTCAGAGAAGGTGACTCCACAAACCATCAGGGCAGCCCATTCCAGTGCTCTGTATGTGAAAAGGGTATTTGGTATGTTGCATCACATGTATCGCCAGCTGTGCTGATACAGGAGTTTGGATGGTTCTTGTAGGAGTAGCATTTTTGTTTGCTGGTTGTGGAAGTGGTCACCAAGCCTTGTATTTGTTGCCTTGGCATGAGCTGGTTCCAGTGGCAGTGTATGTGTGAGGAGAGTCTGCTCCTAACAAGGAGTCTAACAAAGCTGAGGGATTGCTTGAACAGTAGGAGCAGTTGTTCTGGAAAAATATACATGAGGTTAGATAATTTTTCTATGTGGCTTATCACTCTTTAATGTTTTTTCTTTATAGCTACCCTGGGAAAATTGTTTGTGGCATCTGTGGATATTTGATGGTGTTAGGTTTCATTCTCCATCAAAGCAAGTTTGCACATAGCATTTGGAAAGCTCATTTAAAGCTGCCTGTTAAAGTCAGCATACTTAACACTCTGTATCTGCTCAACATGATGTAACCACATAACATAGTTAAGTTGAACTAAAAAATTATTCTTCTCAGCTTGTAGTAAGCTTTGAAGGCTGCTGCTACTGCTAAGAGCAGAAGAGTCAGAAAGTCTGAAGATTTTTAGTTTTTTCTACCCATATGAGATACCATGGATACAAATCTATCATTGCCTTTATCTGGAAGTCATTGTAGCTGCAATGTGACCAGTAGTATCTCAAGTCTAGTTCCCTCTTGACCACTTCTGAGAACTGGGTTGATATTTTCAGAGACCTGAGTGGTAATGACTATTTTAGAGCATCTTTCTGTTTGCATAGTTATTTTTCCCCAGTGTGATAATTTTCTATTATCTGAATTTCATCAGCTATTTTACCTTCAGTTACTTGGTATCATGATCTCCTTTAATTCTTCACAGACAGCTTAGATCTTACTGCCTTGAAAAATGTTCTACAGCAGCCTTCATCATCTCAATGTCCTACCATTTTCTCTCACCTTTGTGGTTCTGTTGAACAGCAAAATATCTGAGGGATTCCTCTGGTAGCCTTATTCCATTGTTGAAATCAGACTATACGTGCACTTAGTTGTGGTTCTTTTGATCCTTATTCATCTACAAAAGAGATTCTGTGAAGAGAGAATACTTGCTAGGGAGCCACCCTCTGAGCTATGGGTAGCAGCTGCATACAGGTTTCTAGTATCCATTGGTTTGCTAATTGCTAGGTTTGGTTTCTTCAGAGATTCTGAGTCAGCAGAGAAGGATGCTTCAATACAGTGCTTATATGACTAGGCTGATCCTTCCCTTATTTTTAGATTTGCCACTGAACTAAAATAATTTGAAGAGAGTAAAGATAGAGTGAGGAAAGTGTAAACATATATTAAGGAAATTTTTAAGTCTATGTTGAGTAGACATAAGAGCATGACTGTATATTCCAGGAGGCCTGGTATACCTACTTTGAAGCAAAACAAAACATGATGTTAGGATAATCGCACCTCTATGCTTGCTAGCTGCAAAATTACATTTCTTCCTTTACTTCTTTGTTACTGAGGCTTTCTAAACAATTTCACCTTCTGAAGTAAGTTGGAGAGACGATAAAAGTGAAAACCAAGCTAAAGTGTTAGGATTACAGTATTTTTAACTCCCAGTTCTGCCATTTCCGAGCTGTGCAGCCTGATAAATGCCCGTGCAGTGGCTTTCCTTTGTAGCACCAGTGACATCCAGCGGTGGCACCCGGTTAGACAAAGTCCAGTCTGTCAATTTAGTTTATCCAGTGATCTTTAATGCGCATACATTTGAAGTTGGCAACTTGAGATTGTTTTACTTCCTGACCCAATTCAGCTTATCTTTGTTTTATTGTTTTAATTCTGGTAGAACAGGATTTCTTTTATTGCTGCTTTGACAATGAGGTTCAGTGAATGCCTCCAGCTGGCATTGCCTTTTCTGTTGCTCTGCAGGATAGTCTAATTGACACAGTATTCTGGAATCTGCTGGAGATTGTGAACTGTATACTTTAGCAAAAGACTCTAGGATCATTAAGATTGCATAGTAGACTTCCTGCAGTGCTTATTACGGATGAATTCATGTTTATTTGTAGTGTTGACAACAGAAGCTGAAACCATGTATCCTTCTACTTTATGTAATAGAAATCTTAAATCTCATCTGGTTACAAACTGTTCTTCCTATATTAAATTTCTCTTCAGGTTTGTAACGGGTTGTACTCAATTTTATCTGTTGGTACTCAGCATTAGCACAAGACAAATGCAGTTAGGATGTTAATTGTCACACTTACTAGAAGATAATTTCATGGCAATACCAGTTAGACAGACTGATTCATTTTAAAACGCATGCATTTTGAAAAATAATATTAGCAGTTTGTGAGGTTTCTCTTTCCTGTTGGAAATGTAAATGAGAACAGAATTGTTTACGGTTAAATCACAGAATCTTAGGGATTATAAGGGACCTTGAAAGAGTCATCTAGTCTAACCCCTCCTGCCAGAGTAAATGCTATATTCTTCTCTCAGTAATTTAGTGTTGTTGAATCTGTGCACTTTCAGCAGAATTGAGAATACTGCTTGTTAATAGGGCTTTCCATAAAAAACCCCCAAACCTAACAAAAAAACCCACCTCAAACAGAAGTTATGGGGCTTTATTTGGCCTTTCCCCTGAGATATAATCTTTCGGAGATATTCATGAAGAGACCAGTTCTGCAAAGAGAAAAGTCACATCTTTTTGCTCATTTTTCAACGTCATTGTTTTGTCAAATACCATTTTCTTTTCTGAGGGAGGCCATAACTGACTGTGTAGAGAAGTGCTAAGTGTCATAGAAGATGAAACTGAAAACCAGACTATGCCACTAAGTCAGAGATAGTTTGTCAGTTGTGCTTTTTATTAGGTCTTTGTTTTACTCTTGCAGGTTTGCTCCTGAAAGGAATAGAAAAATAGAGATTCTATCATTTTTAATATATCAAAATGTTAAGACCAGGCTCATTACACCTATACATATAAGGTGCATGAGGCAGGTGTGTAATCTGCTTTGCCCCTCTAGGAGGGGTAAATGGAAGAAGAAAATCATGTACCTGCTAAGTAGTTTAGATTTTAGATAGGCTGACCTGTATTCTAGATGGGCAGGTCTCTGTCCTGCAGCTAAAGATGGTGTCTTGAATGACTCTGCTCTTAAGTTTGTTATATCAGGACTTCATAATGCAATTCCGAGTATTGGCGTTAGCTTCTAGATTATGCAACCATGAAAATAATGTATTTGATAAAGAACCCATTAAAATGTGATTTCTCAAGCATTAACTTGATTAATGTATCTTAAAAAAAAGTTTAAAACCATTAGCTGGTTTTAATTATGTTTTCAAACCATGAAAGCTTTTCTTAATACATACTTGAACGTAGTGCTGCTTTTCCACTGTGTCCATAGAGTATGTAAATAGCTGCTATGAACTATAGAACATAATGGTTTCCATAGCAAATCTTGGGGTTTGTGCTGACTGTATATAGCACAATTATAGTACTATAAACATATATATATTATATATATATGTATTTCTAATGATGCAGAACAAATGCTTCCTGAAATGCTTCTCTCCTGAGTGACCTGATCTAGGCAGATCTGCTTGAGCAGGGGGATTGAACTAGATGATCTTTAGTGATCCCCTCCAAACCTTACCATTCTGTGATTCTCCGACTGAGAAATTTTTAATCTAAATCCCAGAAATTAGGACCTTGTAGCAATGTAGGTAGGTTTGTAAATTGTTTATTAGACTGCTAGTGTTGTTATCTCTGCTAGTTTTGTTATGTTCAATTGTTTTAACAGTAGCAATTTAGTAGAGAAAACTGTTGGCACAGAAAAAAAAGCGAAATACAAGCTAAGTGTCTTTCTTGATGAAATGTAAAAACAGTCAAGTTTTCTTGTTTTCACAATTAAAACATGGCAGAAAAGATGATCCCAGCACTAATTGTAACATCACTTGGCAGAAAAGCTTCAAACATCAATTTTTAAAATGTCTTCATCTTCAAATGTGCAAGTTTACATTTATTAGCTGTTTGTGAGACTACATGTAAGACTATTGCAAACCAAAGAATCAATATTCCTTTGTTTTAATGTAGCAGTTTGTATTTCCATCTCAATTACATAAAATATTGTAAAGTTTCATTACATATGAAACATATGTAAGGTGAAAAATACACCACTGGAAAAAAAAAAAACAAAGTAAGTTTTGTTAGGAAATCTTACCTAGTTTTCCTCTGCTTGATAGATAGTCCAAATCCTAACAGGTTAATTCATCACAAACATTAGTAGTGTAATATCTAACTCAGAGAAGGCAGCCATTCTTCATACCAAGAGCAAAAAATCTTTGATATGTTCACTGTAAGAATTTCTAGTTCTGTTTGTCTTCTCCTTTTCAGTCCCATGTTCTTCTGTCCATTTCAACAAAATTACTGAACCTTAAAACTTTACATATAGGCAGCTCCAGACTTACCAGCAATGATTGTATCTTAAAAATTGTCATTCCTTTCACCTTTTAGATCAGTTAAATTTATTCCTTACAAGTATCATTTACTACAGCACTTACTGTATATCTTCATTCATTCCCCAAAAGCTCATGTTAGGGCCAGGCAGATGTTAAAATGAAAGCAATCAAGTAATTTACAGTGACAAAAGAATTTTAAAAGGTGTGAATACTACTCACACCTGTTGGAATGAAACGTCAGATTGGAAGCATTTGTGGAACTTGCTTGTGGAATTTGCTGTTTGGTAGGACTAGCAGGAGTCCAGTGCCTCTCTGGATTAAGCCAGTGTCAGGAAAATTGCATTCTAAAATGCATTATAAATTTTCTGCTGTCTTCATGAGTAAGAAGTGCAATTCTCCCAGAGCTTTAGAGAGAAGCTGTAAGGTTTGCAGTTTGTCTCTCTCTAGCTTTACGCTTGTACAACAAGAAGTAGAAAGGATTTAGCAGACAACCTATGGCACTTAATGCTCAGCACACTACAGGTGTATGTTATGTTTTTTTCACCCAGACCCTAAAGGAAATTTCCATTTTGTAATAGCTAATTATTGTAATACTATTTGCTAATCTTCACTCTCGTCTCTCTCAGACATTTACAAATAGTTCTCCATAAAAGAGGTAATTGCCCAACAGTTACACTCTGCTGAAATTAATATTTGCACCAAAATTATGGATGCTGATGAGCAATGGCACTAATACAGTTACTGAAAATCAAAGTAATCAAAGAAATGGGCTCCATGCTCCTCTTCTGGAACTGTTCATCCTTCCAGATTAAATGAAAAAAACTCTATTCAGATCAATTTAGCTATGACTCAAATTCAGTCTAAATATGTGTAAGGATCACCATAAGGTGCCAATTTTGTGTAACTGTGTCAGTGATAATAAAATAGAATAATAGAATAAAAGTCCAAATGTGAATAGCTATAAATAATTGAAAGGAGTAAAGCTGAGACATGGAAAGATTGGAAGTGCTTTCAGTCAGTTACACAATGAAGTCTGATACCCTTTACAATAGTACATTATACTATGTAAATGGAAAACAGTCTCATCCCAGAAAAAGCTGTTGCAATAATCTGATATTGTTGACCACAGCAGATGGCCTGATTTGCTGATGGTCTTCTCTTCAGATGTTAGAAGGGGATTAGGGCAGAATTGTCATCAGTGTTCTCTCTGCTATTTTTAACCCACTCAGGACTTCAGTTTCTAGTGTTTATCATGTTTCATAAGTTTCCTTTTCACACTTACAGTGTATTTAAAAGCAAAATCTGCTTGTAATTAGCACTCCCAAGGAGGCCTCCAAGTAGGTGGATGACTTTTGTTATCACAGAACAACTCAAAAGAGCAGATTGGGTAAGTGTGAATTTGTTGGAGTGCCTGAATGTCTTATGCTAAGGTCCTGCAAAAAGACTATCACTGTCATGTCTGATGTATTGTCACAGCAAAGAAGTGGGCTGCAAAGACATCCAAACTATTTCTCCCTTGGGAAGAAGTAGATTATACCTCAAGGAGTGTATAAGGCATTTTTTGTCTCCTCTTGCATACCCAGCCTTCTGTGCTTTCTTCCTATAAAAAATGCCCTTTCATGACAGTGTGCTACATTGGCTCATGACTGCTGCAATCAATTCCCTGCAGAACAGTGAGAACTGGTTTCCTAGAAGTTAAGTATTTGAGGCAGGCACAAGCCAGTCAGGGCTTGGCAGCTATGGCTGGGTTAAGTCTGGTTACTTACTTAATCTTGGAGCTTTTTCTGATGGTGGGATAAGGAAATATTTCTTCTCTCTTTTTGCCAGAAATGGAACAAAACAGACCGTAGGATCTAGCTTCCATCACTACTGTCTTTTTTGTCTCTCTTGTTTTGGGTTTGTTTTGGCATTTTTAACGCAGATGACCATCATGAACAGAATGTTAATTTATCCCTGCAAGAACTACAGCTTGCTTTTGTGAGACAGTTGTGGGTTGATGTGAATCTTTCCTTGCAGTGAAGAGAGATTTATATGTCCTAAGGCATATATCTGTTGGGAGTTATACGACCTTGTACACTTCATTAAATGGATAGAGTTCTGATTTAATCTTGTGATGGCATTTTGTTTTAAATGTATAGATGAACTGGTTTATTGTGCTGTTACAAAATAAGCAGTCACTCTTCTGAGACATTTATAGGAAGCACGAGTGAGAAACCCTTCACTACAATGAACATGAAATATTAGAGGCTCAAGGAAGAACTGGCCTTGTACCAGTTATGTATACAGAAGTAGGTTTCCTCTTTTTATTACCTTACTGCTAAATAAAGATTCATGTTAATCTGGTTACTTTCCTGGCAGTTGGCCAGATCTTCAGCCTTAAAAAGCCCTATTTGGTAAATGATGACTGGTCTCTCCTTGTTCTTATCTTGACCCAAGATGCATTTGTTGTATTTTCCCTCCCTTGTTCAGTTGAGGAGGGAGAGTGATAGAGCAGCTTTGCTGAGCATCTGGCATCCAGCCAGGGAAAACCCACCACAATAAGCAACACAAATATTTTTCATGTGTCTGTTTTACTGTATTTATTATTTTCTTTCTTCTATTATATATAGACTTTGATAGGCAGTTCAACAGTAGAGGTATGGTAGAATGTCTTACATACTAGCAGTAACATCAAATAATGTATATCTCTTACTTTTGAATGACTACCTTTGAGATTAAAATCCTGTTCACTTGTAAATGGCTGGTAGGTCAACATAGGCTATTAAACATGAACTCATTGCAGAAAGGTAGGAAATAAAGTGTGCACAACAGCTTTATTTGCTGTAACTTACTGAAAGTTAGTCAAACAAACTTGGATTGGGGCATTTGTAACTGAGCAGTTTCCAGCTCCTTTCATGACATAGGAAACTTGCCACTTGACTACAAAAGCGTGGATAATGCCTCAGTGATTGTCCTGGAGTTCTCCTCTGGCTTTGCAAATGGGACTTGAAGTTTGGCCAGCAATGAATAGTAATAATCCTCTGGCTGGATGCTTACACAGAGCACAGAAAAATTTTAAACTCTTCATTTCAGTTTATTTCCTGAAGACATGTGTAGAACAGAGGAGTCTACTTCATGTGAAAATTAGTCAATTGTCTTTGGAAAACACCATCCTAACTTAAATGTACTAAACTGCCTTGGATACTTTAAATTCAGAACAGCTTTCCATGACCTTGTCACATCTTTTGCAAATAGTTGCAGCCTATAAAAATGACCTATTCCAGTTCTTTTTCCCTTTGTGTACAAGCTTAGCTCTTTGTTTGCCTTTAGATAGTGATCATGCAATGGTTTGGGGCCTGGCGAAGTGGGCTGCTCACCAGTGGAAGGTATGCCAGGAGCCAATGCAGGGGCAGTGTGTTCAATGAGACTACCACCTCACTTTGTTCTGGCTAGTTCCCCAGCTTGGACACACACATATATCAACTCCTTACTATTGCTGTTTACAGACACACCTTGCCATAACGTTCTTCCTCATGCACTCTTCCTACACACACACACACAAATATATGGATCCTTTTGTTTCTTCTTTGAATCATAGAATCATAGAACAGCAGGGGCTGGAAGGGATCTTTAGAGATCATCTGGTCCAACCTCCCTGTAGAAGCAGGTCCACCTAGATCAGGTCGCATAGGAATGTGTCCAGGCAGGTCTTCAAAACCTGCCTGGAGGTTTCCTCTTCCTAAGGAAGGAGTCTCCACAACCTCCCTGGGCAGCCTGTTCCACTGCTCCGTCACCCTCACAGTGAAATAGTTTTTTCTTATGTTTAAGTGGAAGTTTCTGTGTTCCAGCTTCATCCCATTACCCCTTGTCCTGTTGCTAGAGACAATAAAAGAACGGGATGTCCCAACTTCCTGACATCCACCATTTATATACTTATAAATATTAATAAGATCCCCCTCAGTCTCTTCTTCTCTAGACTAAATAGCCCCAGCTAGCTGAAGGGGAGTTGTAGTGAGGTGGGGGTCAATATCATCTCTCTAATAATGAATGATAGGACATGAGGAAATGAGCTCAAGTTGTGCCAAGGGAGGTTTAGACTAAACATTACTGAGAACTTTTTCACCAAGAGGATTATTTAGCATTGGAATGGGCTGCCCAGGGAGGTGGTGGAGTCACCACCCCTAGAGATATTCAAAGATGCATAGATGATGTGCTGAGGGATATGGTGTAGTTTAGTGATAGGCCTGACAGTGTTAGATTAGTGGTTGGACTTGATGATCTTAAAGGTAATGATTCTGTGGTTCTTTACTTATTTACATCCTACAGACGCTATCAAATTTGACTAAAATAGGCCAGTGAAAGTAAAAGTTAATCAAGAAGAAGAAACTGTCACACCAATAGGCAAACATGCAGGTAGCATGATCGGTTACAGCTCCTTTCCTTAGAGCCTGAAAAGAAGGTAGTATTTTGCAAAGATGAATGCCTTGTTTAACAGATGTTCTAGCCAGATGCTGGTGTAACAGGTCGGCATTCAGTGTAGCCTGAGAACAGCTGTCAAACACAAGGCAAAAAGGGAAAGAAGCTTGACCAAGAACCTCAGTGTGGCTGTTGTGTACAGGGCAGGGGAGATTAAAGCTTTATGTTTGGAAAGCATACTTATAGGAAGCCATTTCATGATACCTGTTAGGCAGAAGTCTGTGAACAACTTGGTCTTTACTTTCTCTCACCTTTTCTGACTTCTTTTGGCAGGAGGTCTCATGAGCTATTGGAATTGAGCTCTGCTTGCTTTCATTACTTACGGGTTTTGTGAGGTTGTTCAGTAGCAGCTCTTCTTGTTTGTCTCTAATAATTTTCTACATATTACTTATGGAGGGCAGGCAGAAGCACACCTAGGGATTTTGTTATTTCCCCTCATATTGTGCCAATAAGTGAGTGCCAGCCCTGTGTTTCCTGTGCTAAAGAATAAGAACACTGATGTAAAGTTCTTTTTACCTGAAATTAAGTTTTAGGGAAAGCTTTTAAAAAGTGTTTTGAGATCTGTTAGAGAGGTCTATTTTAAATCTAATAGAATATTTGGGGAAAAAAAGCCAGAAGGTTACTGTGTGGTGGGAAGCAGTACACCAGACATGTCAGGAGCCATGAATGTTTAAAGTTGCCTGAGGATCTGCGTCTGTGTAATCGGGGTAATATAAGCCTGTCTTTCCTGGTAGAAGGTATTTGTGTTATGAATGCCCAAATCTACTATTATTTATTGTTGGCTGCAAAGGTAGGAAATTGACTGGGATGTGGATTGCAGAACAAGATCCAGAGGAGCTGGTGAATATGTTGTCTGAGCTGCCTATCACTCAGTCTTTGCACAGGCAAGCCTCCAGTGGCAGCACTCCTTTCTTTTCACAAAGAATTCAGATTTTACACCCTTTCCAACAAAAAGATAAGCAGCTGACAGAAAATTGGTGATTTTCAATTATATTTCTTTCCACTGTGTTTTTACATGTAGATCAAATAAAATCAAACACCTTATGCTGTGAATTACAAAACCAGCAACACCATATGTATTGGCATGTTTTCTGCAAAATCTGAAGGAAAGAAACATGTAGGTGCTGTGTTAGGACTGCCACTCACTATGTAGTCTGTAAATTGGTTTCCTCTAAGCTGTTAAGTTGCATTTGGTTAAGTTTCATCCATGGGAGAGATCTTTGTCATCTGTCTGTCATTGTTTACCCAGCTGAGGTATAGGGGGACAGTTTACAAACAAGCTCCAGAGTAGGAGATGCCACATGCTGAAGGCTAACTGTCAGGACTGTGCAATAGTCAGCTTTGTAATAAATTTGTATCCTTCTACTAAACCCATGTTTATGAGATACAGCAGCAAGCAACTGCCTTGTTTGGCACATGGCAGAGTAAAGCAAAGCCTAGGAAACTTTGCAGTTTGATATAGTGAGCAGTATATCATTAAGTCACATTACAATGTTTATCCTTTTCTTCTTTGTGCCCCTATCCATGAGGCCAGTGCCTTTCCCTCACCCAGGCAAGCTGTGGAGGGGTTTATAATTGGATGGGTCAATAAACCTTCCCTCTGGCCCCACCCTTCCTCTTTTCCACCCACACTGACTCCCAAGTTCATGACTATACTTAATGCTGCATAAGATACAGCACTCCATTAAATGTTAAATTGCTGGAATAGTGAACTGGAAGAACTTGCTAGAGGAAAAGTGTGTTTTGTTAAGACACCAGAAAAGATCCATAGACCAAGTCCACGAAGGCCTGGTCTTTGCATTTGCTCCCATCATATGCAAAAAGAAAGAAAGGAGAACAGTATAACTACTAGGAGGCTAGCCTAATTTTGTTTTGAGGCTTATTTTCAGTATTGAATCCCTTTTTGTCTAGTTTTGTTTCTTTTCTGTTATCTTCTGTCGTGTTTCTTCCTTGCTTTTATTTTCTAGTGCTGCTGGTCAGCTGAAATGGTAATTTGCTCCCTATAAGGCTAATTCAAGGATTTGCAATTTAGTTTTGCCTGTCACCTGTTGAAGAAGGACTGTAGATTCCTTTTCTGCCAACAGAGGAATCCATTAGTAACACAAAAGCAGCAGATGCATCACAGCAAGGATTCACAATAGTTATATACATCACTTAGTCTTTATCTGCTTTGAGACATTAGGACATACTGTTGCCTTTAATTTTCTACCTTGTAAAAAAAGTGTCCATAGAGAGCTTAAAACCAGCCACTCTCTTTTTTAACTCCTGAAATGACATTTCTTATCCCACAAAATCTTCTTGAAAGATTGTTTAAAAACAAACAGAAAATTGTACAGCTAAGGCACAATCCAAGTTCAGTGCAGCATTGTTTTGGCTGGCTTCTTGAGACACTTTCAAAATCTGTGTTTGACTTAAGTTGACATGGCTGAGAAGTCAGGTTATAGTCTGAAGCCATAAGTCTCGTTGATGCAGAAAAAGTGGCAGCAGCCAACATATTGGGAATTTCTCATCTTCTTGCTGTTGTATTGCAGCCAGAAACTTTGTAAATATAAATAATCGTGTCATGTTTCAGTTTTCATTAAAAGGAGGAAGAAAAGAGCTGTAAGATTTATAAATTGCTTACAGCTAAGAAATCTGAAGAATGCTGTGGTCACTTTTTAAGCTTTTTTTATTCTGTTATTTTCATGCAACCTCACACTGACCTTTGGCAGGATACTCCCTACTGAGGCAGTGTTTTTGAGCCTTCTTTAGTCTTTGCCAAGTGTGGATGGTGATGAGCTTGAAAGCATCCTTCGCAATGATGGAATTTCATATAGCCTTTTCCTTTGCTTTTACTCCTTTCAGAAAACGTGCTTTGTGTCTTGGTAACCTGGTAACATCAGGAATGCGGTATGTTGAATTAATTGCCAATTAAATAATAGGGAAGGCCAAGTTCTAACAGAAAATCATTGTGCACAGTTCATTAACTGCATTTCACAGAACCAAATTCATGCCACACAATTTTTAAAACCAGATTTAAGGAATGAACACTTTCTTCTGTAATAGTTAATAGCTGCAATGAAGAGCAGAATGGAAAGATAATAATACTAGCACTTCCTGGTGTCTTTGGTTTTTCCCCACCCCCTGGTAGACATCTGTGCAACTCAGTAATTTCTTTGAATTAGTTTATCTTCTCCGTGAGATAAATGGCTCTAGAAGAGACATGGAGAGTCTTTGAGTTAATCGATATCTTAGTACTGTGTGTAAATATGCCTCCTGTGATATGAAAATCCAGTAACATAGAAAATACTAAACAAGATAGAGGAAAATGCTGCAGATGCCTTTCAGGCAGATTTTTAAATATCCGATTGGCTTCACACAAAAATCATGATAATAATGGAATTACCAGTAGTAGCTATGGTAAGGAGTGTCTACCATAGAGCAGTTAACTTATAAAGCTTCAGCTAATGCATACAAGCAATGGTAAAATGTTGTGAGAGGAAGCTTTTGTTTATTTACTAAAGGTGTAATGAGGCTGATTGTTGATGCTACTGGCTCCTGGTGCTAATCAGATTTAGCAAAAAAAAAAAATTGAATGCTTGTACATGTGTTCAACTGAATATAGACAAATAGGGACAAAGAATTAAAAATGAGACCTTAGAGGTGAATTGTGTTTGGGGAAGGAGTGGAAGCGTAGAAGAGACTTGGCAACATTTCATCTACAGCTGAGAGGTTTGAAGTGTCAGTGCAAAATGCATTGATGGGATTGGATAAAATGCTTGGAAGAAAAGAATGGAGGAAGCACTGAAAATAAAATTTGAAAATTAAAAGCTTTTCATAGGTATAAAAGCCAATCTTGAAAATCTTTACCTTTTACATTTGAAGTGTCAAGGTGAAAATTTCTCAAAATAAACTCTTTGACATATTGTCTATTGCATAAACTTGAAGTGCAGCATGAAGCTTGTTTTTTAAGAGAGAAGCAATGACATCTAGCCATAATACATCAAGATCTACTTTTAATCTTACTACAGATGGAATGTGAAGTGGTTTCTGGTTATAAAGATCTTTTTCATGCAGGTAGTTTATTTCTCTGAGTAGAACATATTTCAAGATAATTCATAAACTGATGTAATCTCAAGACCTTTTGTTATTGATGTAGCTATTATCAAGAAGTTGTTTTACAATCTGTTCTTTCTGTATTTTTGATCTCTTGGTCATAGCTTTGTTTTGTTTGCCATTTCCAGAGCTGTGTGTATTATTCAAACGTAAAGTAGGCTGGAGGTTTTTGGCTTGTTAGAAACAATAAAAAATGATCTGCTCACTAAAAAAACAAAATCTGCTTTGAACCTCACTGCAGCCTAGTACTTTAATTTGTGGTCTGACAGTGCCCTTTCCTGGAAGTATTAAAAGGAAGTGCTGTAAAATGGAGTAGAACTGGAAACTCTGGCTTTGGGAAGAGATAACAAGGCTTGCCAGTCTGAAAACCCTGGATTCCACTCAGGGGAAAAACGGTTCCAGAACGTCATCTTCTGCCTTCTTTCTTTAGCTCTAAAGACTGAAAAGTCAGAGGTAGGTCAGTAAGTTTCAACCAGCTGGCTCAGTGCTCAGTCCGGTACTTATGCCTGGCAAGAAAATATTTAGTAGTTACTGAAGACCTCAAGAATCACCATACATCTCATATAAATCATTCCACAATCAATTTTCAGCTTTTGGTTTTTATTATGCCTTTTTCTAATTGATTAAAGGACGCTTTTGTCTTCAGTGTTTTAAACCCATACTTAAAACCCGTAGCCAAGATATTCCTCAGTCATCTCCTTAGTATGCCAGACAGATTGAATAAGGAAAATACTTGCCATAAGGCATTTTCTTATAAAATGTATGTATTTCTCATAAAGTATATGTATATTTTACGTTTCTCTACACTGTTTTTTCTCAATCTCTTTTAATAAACATAGTCCAGCACTGTAATTATTTACAGTGTTCCAATATGTATCATAGTAGTTCCAAACAAATTTGCTTATATCTAACAAGCAAATTCGCATGATAACTGCACTTCTTAGTTATTTAATCCCTAAGGGTCACGCAGTTCTTTCAGCCACAGCACTGTCCTGGAAACCCCAGTTAAATTGCTTGTCCGCTCTATCTCCTAGATGCTTTTCAGAATTGCTGCTGTCCAGAGTGTACCCATTCTGGTTTATGATCTCTGTAATTTATTCCTTTCTGCACTGAATGCCATGGTTTTCTAAGCATTGAACAACACTGTGGCCACTTTGTTCTTAATTGTGTATGGGGGTTTAAGCCAGACTGTTTTCATTGGCAAGTATAGCAGAAGTGATTTTACATTTACTTCCAAATAACAAGTATTATCAAGCTTAACAGGTCAAAAACCTCCTGTGAAATGTAACTTACTTTCCATCTCCTTTGTTTGTTGATATTAATGGGAAATACCTGAGACTTCAGAGCTTTGATTGTAGTGTGTAGTTATGTGGCTGCCTGGTAGCACAAACATTAATAAAATTCCGAAAGGGAGGACATCAGAAAGGAAGGTTCCTGCATCAAAATGACCCTGAAATATAGTCTCAAAAAGATACTCTTTAAAGTGTATTCTTGAATTGAAGGAAACTTTTACAACCTCTGCTGTAAGGAGCTAACAAGAGCTGTCAGACTTCTTCCACCTAGTGTTCTGAGATACAGCTTGTGTCAAGAGCATTGGGTTATGTACCACTGAGAAAATGAAAAATGAAATCTGAAAAATCAATAACAGCAAGTTTGTTGTTTAAACACTGAATAACTCTTCAGAAACAGCTTCGAGATACAGATTCAGAGCTGATCCAAGGTACAGATTCAGAGTTATTCAAAATATCTTCAACAGATTTTAGTCAAGTCCACTAAATTGTTTCACAGCAGCAGATAATAACTTCCAGTTAACTCTTCTTATAGTTTAAAAGAATTCATTACTTGATAATGTGATGCAAACGTGAAGACTTAACTGGTTTGATATTTTGTCTTCATTTAACCTCAGCTAGAAACTGAGCTCCACACTGCTGCTTGCTCACTCCTCTTCCCTGCTGGTGGGATGGTGAGAATTGGGGGAAAAAAGTCAAACTCATGGGTTAAGATGAGAACAGATTTAGTAGTAGTAGTAATGGTAATAATAATAATGACAAAAAAAAGAGAGATAAATAAAACCAAGAAAGACAAGTGCTGCACAGTGCAATTGCTCACCACCCACTGACGAACGCACAGCCAGTCCTCGAGCAGCAATTGGCCCCTCCCTGCCAGCTCCCCTGGTTTATATACTGGGTTTGATGTCCTATGGTATAGAATAACCCTGTGGCTAGTTTGAGTGAGCTGTCCTGGCCATGCACCCTCCCAGCTTCTTGTGTGCCTACTCATTGGCAAAGTATGGGAAACTGGAAAATCCTTGACTTAAGATAAGTGCTACTTAGCAAAAACTGAGACATCAGTGTGTTATCAACATTATTTTCATAATAAATGCAAAACACAGCACTATTCCTGTCATTAAGAAGAAAATGAACTCAATCTCAGTCAAAACCAGAACATATTTTAAGTCTAATTTTGACACTATCTTATTTATATAGCTTTGATTTGCAAATATATTGCTTTGCTCTTAGTTTAATATTAATAGCTATATACTTTTATGGGTTTTATACTTTATTTTAACTAAGTAGTTTAAATCAAATGTACAAGACATAGGATGAGTCACATTTATTTCAGAAGGTAATGGAGACCATGACCTCATGGTACTGCTTACTTAAGACTATCACCTCACCATTTCTCTCTGTATTAAATTCAAATGCATTTGATTTTCATTGTACATTCCTGTTCTTTACATGATAAACACAAATTGCTAAATGCAAGCATTTTTATTAAAAACACTAATGAGTTAGGAAAATAATCTTTAGATGTGCCATGAAGCAGAAAATAACGGTGGTTAAAAAGTATGAGCAATTATGAAATTATCTGCCCATTACATGTTATAGTCAAAGCACTATATTATTTTGTGAATAGTAACTTGTACAGTAGTAACTGGTTTCTTCAAGTGGTGTAAAGCAAAACATATGTCAAGACAATGATAATAATAAACAATGAAAAAGGCCTCTACTTACTCTGATTTTTCTCCTCAGTCCAATCACTTTTCTTCTGACAAGACATGTAGGCAAGTGTAAAATGTATTGTCCACACAGTTTAAGAAGAGAATAGCAATGTCTCTTAAATAATCTCAGCTATAATCTCGTGTTAAATGTGGTAACATAGATGGAGAGAGTTCTTTTTGTATACATCACTAAATACATTCTTGACCATGTTAAAGTAGTTACAGGCAAGGCAGGGATTATATATGTCAAATAGGAGAAATTTAGTGTTTCTTCAATTCTCATGTACAACAAAGAAGTAAATTAACATACATTATTTATCAACTTATTGCTGATGTCAGGCTGTCATTTCTTCTTTTACATCCACCATAAATGTCCATAGAGTTCAGTTGATAAATGATTGAGTAGCCTGCTCCTATGAGACAAATATGTACTGCAGTAATATAATACAGGAAAGAGCAGAAGGGAAGCTTCATTGTTAGGGTAAGCCTTAAAGCTGTCTTTGGTAACTGCTCTATTAGGGGAGCTGATTCTTCCTGGAGCTAAGGTTGTTGCACATCTTCTGAAGCTCATGTTCTTACGAAAATGACAAAACGCTTTATTCCCATAGAAAACCCAAGACACCTCTCAAATGTGTTTAGCTTTAAATGCTTTTTATGTTTTGATATCTGGTCTTAACTTTTATTTCTACTCTAAGAAAGTGTAAAGCTGGAGTTAAAGTTGAAAAATAACAGCTTTGAAATGCACATGTCAAAATGATCACATAGAAATTATTCCTGATTTCCTGGTCCTGAGGTCCTATGCCATCATATTATTTGTGTTGTTCCACTGTGCTACTACTTAAATCCTCGAGTCTCCACATGCTGTACTGACAAAGGACTGCATGCTCATGTCTCTCTCTGTTGTCTTGTTTCTGTATAAGAGATCCAAAGAATGATCTGCAAAAGTTTGGGCTTTAGATGCTGTGACAGCTCACATATATGAAAATCTTAGCTCTTCAAAATTTCCAATGTATTTCTGTAATTACTGTAAAAGAAAAGGCAGATTGCAAGACTGAAATAAACTGCCAAATACAACAGTAGTGGAAGATGCCATTTCTCAGTTAAGGTAGTACTGATTTATTGGCAAATTTCAATATCTTAAAAAAGAAATTTTCAGTAATACCATCAGCACAGAAGCTATCTCCAAAGTTCTCAGAGTTTTTCAGAAGATAATTAATATTACAATACAAATGTAGATTTTTAAATTATTTATTGTAGTGTTTAGAGAAATAGACTAAATGACCAAATTTGTTTTGCTATCATGAGTTATTTGACAGACCACAGAATGTAATATACTGCAGTTTCTACTAGTTCTAAATAGTAGCATCTTTCACATTCCTTTTTAAATATATTAATAATGCATGATGGACTGTGTTCCTGTTATGTTCTCTGTTGGATGAAAGCACAGGGATGCCAATGAAGATAATGATGCTATTTCTATTTCTTGGTTATTGTTTATTGATTATTGTAACATTTTGTCTGTTCTTCTCTTGTCATTTCATCTGTACATCAGGGAGGTAATTTAATAATATTTTTTCCAGATAAATTGAATGTGAAAGGTACTATATGTTCCTCTCCAGTTAAATTAGTTCAATTTAATAGTTGAGGCAGTTAATAAAAGTTGAGCACCTTGGGGAAGAGGTCATGGAAAAGAATGAAGGCAAGCATGATACAAAGTATGTGTAAAAGTTAATAGATTAAAGCATCTATAATTTATTTTCTTTAAAGACATGAATGTGTAGATGTCCCTCACCCTGGATCCCCAGGTGGCCCTGACTGCTGACTCCACTACTTGCTTGCAAGCCTCTTGCCCTAATTGCTTACTTGGTGTCCACTGGTGATCACACACTGGTGAACCCACCCCTACCACACGTATGTACTCCAGTTTCTGAAATTGCGGGCACCCTGGCTACATGGGCTCCTGCAGCCTGTGGCCCCATGTCCAGCTGCTACCACTTAGACTGCTCGCACACTGATCTCTCCAGTTACTGCC
The DNA here is from genome assembly GCF_028858725.1 of Colius striatus. Lineage (NCBI taxonomy): Eukaryota > Metazoa > Chordata > Aves > Coliiformes > Coliidae > Colius > Colius striatus. The sequence continues at coordinate 177,019,395 of NC_084759.1, read as the reverse complement.
AGCAAGGGCACCTGGGCCTCTCAGGCTTGTGGTCCTCCTCAAACGGTAATGTTTAGGCCTCATACACATACATGCACACTGAACAGGTTCCCTCTCACCCAGGAATTTAGAGTTTTAATAACAAAACAGGACATGCTTTGGTGATCAGGCCAGACAAATACACTGACCACCACTGCTGATACTCTTGTCCCCTCACCCATGCATTTTCCTACCATTGCTTGTCCCCAGTCTATCTTGGTTTAATCTAAGTGAAATAATGACATTGACATTATTTCTGATGAATATGGGAAGGTGTGATTTCTTGTGTCTCAGGTGTAGTGATTTTGACACAGAGATTCATCCAAAAGCCATTGGGATGCTACAGATCCATGTGTTCACACCTTGCTGAATAACTGTTAAGAGAGAATTCTGTAGATGCTGTGTGCCTCTGAGGCTATACTGAGGTTGACAGAGAGCACGTGCATGAAAAGTATCAATATGTATTAATGATAACTACCACCAGGTGACAAGGTTTCAAAAAAAAGGTAGTTTTTTTTTTTTTTTTTCCAAAAAAATCTGAAGACTACACAAACAGTGCTTTAGTTGAAGGTAAAGAAACCAATAGTAACCATCACTTGTATTTTAAAGTCTTCAGAATGCAACTGAGTCTGCCTCACGAGTAGGTATCCTTGAAAAGCAATCTTTAAAACACAGAGGGTCTTTGAAATGGTGGATGTCAACTCAAAGCTGTAAAAAATGCCCATGAATCTCACCAGTAGCTATTCTGAAATCTATAACCTTAAAACTAAAAAGCACAAGTAACGTATTATTCCAAAACCTACCAGCAAATGCTAGTAAACATTGAATTGATTTTCCTTTTTTTCTCCTTTTTGCAGCTGCTAGACTGATTTGGACTGTTTATTCATTGGATGAAAGAGATGTTTTTAAGCATTCTCAACAGTTCCAAAGTGATTGATGTAAATTTTAAAAAAAGCTACTCTGATTTAAAGAGAGTTGCTAGGAAACATGCAGTTTGAAGATGAAATCTCCCACTGAGCTTGTCTTTGGCTGTAGAACAGGAAAAATGTTATAGGGTATCCTGAGTTACAGATTATGTGGATAAACTGTCAAATTGTTATGTATATCAATACATCTGCTATGAGCTTATTGAATACACATTCCTATATATTCATTTACTCATGAATAACCAGGTATTTATTAACTTCAAGAAAATGCGACAATCAGATAGAGAATGCCAAGAGTGTGATAAAGATTTTTATATAGTCTTGTTTCATTTTTCTGAAACATCAAACAATTTTTTTTCTTAGAAATTGATCTACTTAAGATTTAATTTCAAGATGCTGTTCTGAGGAGTCTGCTCTTTTATAAACTGTAACAAAACTGAAGTTGCAAAAGTTAACAGCAATTGTACACTTAATTTTACTATAAAAGTTAATGGGTTTTATCCCTTAAAAGTTGTTGGCCAACATAACCCCCAAAAAATCCTCTTTATTCCATGAAAAAATACCCAGTTTTAATAATGGATATTTGTTTGTATTCATGGCCTATTTTTTTGTTGCTGGTTTTAGAGCCTTGGGTGTTTTTGGTTATCTTGGAGTCAAAGTTAAGCTAATTAGGCTTTCAGATACAAATGAAAACTATTTTAAGTATAGGAACAGAGTAGTTCTGCGGGATGCTCAGCATTGACAGGAGATTTCTTGAACTTTATTTGCTGAAATTATTTACCAGACAATCTTTAAACAGCAAAGCCCATATAGCATGCTTTCAGAAGAAGTGTGAGTAATGTGAATTAAAGCAGCAGTAAGTGATCTTTTTCTTATTTATTACATTAGAAGAAAGAATAGCCAGTTACTGATAGTGCAAATGGTGTGAATAGGGACTTGGAGAACTGTCTGCCTGGCCCTTTGCTGCTGGCTTGGTTATTAAAGACACTGTGTAAGTACCACTAAGCAACATTTCATTATCTGAAGGTATTTCAACACAAAGCCTTTTTTCAGCTCAATAGCTCAAGAATAAGTAACCAAACTGTTTTTATAATTAATAGCAAAGCTGAGTTGTCTATCTTACATAAATTAGAAGATGCCTAACCTTCCTAAAAGAATATGATAGCAATACTAAATGACTCTTCATTACAGAGTTGTTGATTACCTGCAAGATAAGAAAGATGTGTGACTACTGTAGAACTCTTGTAGGGAAAAGAATTAATGTTGATTCATAATGAGTCTCTGGATGCAAATAAGAAAAATCAGACATCTCATTAGTGGTGTGAGCTGTGCAAGAGGACAAAATAACAGAAAGCAAAAAAAATCTTGAAAAAAAAGGAAAATGGAAAGGATGATGTCAGAGGTAAGCAAATGCAAGTCCCATATGGCTACTTAACTGCCCAACAAAATTGCAAAAGTGCCTACTGAGCACTGACTGAAGAAGTTACTGATTCTCAAGGTCTGAATTATTTGATGTGTGAATAAAAAGGAAGCAGGAGAGTTAAGTTCACAGTGTTGTCCTACTTTACAAAATGTTGCTTTAGAAAATTTCTGCAGAAAATTTCCATCTTGTAACAGTAAGTTTGCCATTCAGATCCCTGGTACCTTCTGCATCTTAAAACAATCTTCTACAAATATATTTGATGGTTTTGTTTCTTGTTACAGAGGTTGTGGAGTCTCCTTCCTTGGAGGTCTTCAAGACCCAGCTGGACATGTTCCTATGCGACCTGATCTAGGTGGACATGATTCTGCAGGGGGGTTGGACTAGATGAACTCTAAAGGTCCCTTCCAACCCCTACCATTCTATGATTCTATGACTTAATGATTCCTTTGTAGAATATGTACTGTTGCTTTCAAGTGCAAATGGCACAGCTCAAACACATCTAGAGAAGGAATTAATTGTCTTTTTGGTGTTTGATTTTTCAAGAGAAGTCACAGCTTCCAAAGAAGGAGGGAGGAAAGGGAGAAAAAAGATTAACAGCTAGAGTATGTTGCAGATCATCTGTGTGACAGGACATGAGTTCTTTTAAGCCTATCAACATGAGTTAAAAAAGAAGGCATGAGGAGTTAATTTGTAAGTACTTGCAAAAGAACAAATGTTTTGTATTGCATTCCAAAGTTAAGATTTCTCATTAAAACTTGGGCCAACCGGTGTGACAACCCTGAGCATTTTTTCATAGGATAAAGAGGATTTTTTTTTTGTTATTTTCACCAACAGCTTTTAAAGGACAAAACCCGTTAACTTTTCCAGTAAAATTAAGTGTACAATTGCTCTTAACCTTTGCAATTTCAGTTTTGTTAAAGTTAATAAAATAAAAGAACAGACTCCTCAGAATATCATCTTGAAATGAAATCTTAAATAGATCATTTTCTAAGAAAAAAAATCATTTGATGTTTCAGAAAAATTTAACCTGTCTAAATGTATTAATGAACTAATTCTAGGGCTTTTTTCTTTGTTTATTTATCATGTCTAAGTAGTGGGGGGGGGGGGGGGGGAAAGAATAGTTGAGGGGGAAATTTGGCTGCTCTTTGTTCCAACTTGGTGATTGTTTACTTATAGCATGTTGTCCTTGAAAGTGTAAATTCTGTTTGAGGATCATATTTATGGGCTGTCAAATTGATGGGCTTCTTAGATGACTTTCCTTCATGTGAAATGAATGTGAAATCTATATTCTGTAAATAGAATGATGTGGAAGATAGAAGCACGACTGTTGATGACAGACTGTTTGGGACAGTGGGCAGTACTGAGGGCATTGGATTTGAACTTCCATTTCCATTTAAACAAGTCTTGCAAAATGAAGAGTCTAGTTAAAGAAATCTAAGTTGATCAAGAGCATTTCTCAAGCCTTTGTGAAGGGAAATAAAGCCCCTTTTGGACTCTAACAGATAGATAGCTATTATCAAAAACATTCTGTAGACAGGGCACTGCTATAGGAGCAGGATTGGCTTTACTTACAGTAATCCCAGACCACTGTATCTTTCTGGCAATAGAGAAGGGTAGTACACACTACTAACTGAGGTATTCATTTCAGAAGTAAAAAAAGGGATTCTGGAAGATGATTGAGAAACCAAACTTTCAAATAAGATATAGTGCTCTTTCTAATGGCACAGTCTAACCTAGAATGCTAAAATTTGTTGATTGATCACAAGATTTAATTGCAAAGACCACAACGATAAAAAAGGACAAAGGATAAATAATATGCAATGTACATCATTATTTTTGTTAAATTCAAAAGTTTCTTAGTAATTCTAAATACTGAGTGGCTAATAAGATTTATGTGGAGTTAGTTAAACCAAAAAATGCCAACTCTTTTAAGAAAATCAAGATAACAAACAATTAAATGCTTACTAAAAAACATTAAAAGAGCCTGAAGTAGAAACAAATACAAAACACTGATTAGGTTGAGGCATTGTGAGGCTTCTAAAGGGCTTTGGTTATAACTTGCCACTGTGTTAATTTACTAGTGAATTATTGCAATTATATATTCATGTTTTGAAAAAGAGTGGAGAAACAGATTTCTTCTACATCATTGTATCCAATTCTAGAACTTAAATGTGTATAATTATTATAAAATACCAGGAAATGATAATTGCAACAAGTATCTTGATTTACCTCTCCCGGTTAAGTGTACCAAGCCAGAGCTTCTACACACTTTCTTTTGCTCCCTCTTTACCTGTTCAGCATTTGGGATTCCCGAGCAGATGTTGGGGGCTGATGCAACTGCCATGCTGAAAGCCTTGTCAAGGGGGGTTCAGGGAAGATCTTACCATGGTGGATATTGAAATTTAATGATGAAGGAAACTGCTATTCCTCATGCACCTTCACCTAGCTACATCTCTGTCTCCATCGCTGTCCCTCTCTTTCTTTCTGACTGCCTTTTTGGGTTGGTTTATTTTTTCCATTCTCCCACTCATCTTACATTCCTCACATGATGCCGCCCCTGTAACGCTGAGGCTTTTTCTTTGCTTCTTCTTCGCCCATTTGACATCCCCCACTGTTACTCTTCTTTGCGTTGTCTATTCCCAACCCTCCTGGATTTCAAATCTAGCAGATTATGTATTGATTTTACCCTGCTTTTGATATTAGCAATCTTTTTTCAACTGATTTGTTACCTACTGTGTGTAGTTTCTTTTTTGTGTCTATGTAATGAATGCTTTATGAACTTGCAAAACGATGATGTCATCTATATGTTTGATTAAGTAGGGAAGAAATGGAAAACACCAGTTATTTTCTTAGCTGTAAAACAAGCGTCTTTTTCTTCTTAATGAGGGCCAAAGTGTGCGGTGAAAAGAAAGCCACACAGCATAACAAAGAAACTGAAGAAATTTTCCTAAAGTGCTTTCTGAGAGATTAAAGAATCCCTCTGCTTGGGTAGTATAGAGAGGCAGGTCTATTCTTGTCCTGGGAACACCTCTCATCCTAATGAAGCCTCATGAGACACTGCAAGCCTCCAGAAGCATGCTGGGAGGTCCCCGTGTTCAAAATGGAACAATCCTTTCTATTTAGCAGCAAATGTCCCAGTTTTCCCCCACCTTCTTCAGAAGGATTGTGCTCCAGATAGCTCACCAGGAGGAGTTTTCTTGAATCTAGCAAGGCAAAAGTCCTGTAGTGATGACTTCTCTCTTTCGGGAAGCTGAACACTCAAAAGGGACCTAAATGTGTTAATGAGCATTAGATAATAATTAAGCTTGACACAGTTGCAGTTAAATACCTACTCATTTTATTATATATTTTTAAAGCATCTTACTCATTTGCTAAAGTTACAATGCTTTATTGTGAGAAAAGGATAGTGTACTGTGCAGCCTGAAAGGAGTACATCCAGGCATGCAGTTACTCTCTGCTTTTACAGGGAGATAAACGAGTTCTACTAATGACTGCTCTTTTGTTTGGGAGTGATTTTTACTTAGGCAACAATATCCTTCTTGCTCTGTAAAGAAAAAAGGTTGAGGGCAGTAAAGCAGAAGGGGTGGCGGGTAGTGCCACATGAGCAGTGCAGCCCACAGGGCAGCCTCTGGGGTGAGAGATGCAGCCTCCAGCACGCCTTGGGCAGTGGGCTGGTAACAGCACCTGCAGCAACACCACTTCCAGACACACAGACAGTAACCAGCCTGCTCTCTTATCTCACAGCAGGCAGTTCTGCCAAAATTCAGCAGAGTGATGTGAAACAACCTCACTTCTTGTCCACAAGCTGAGATAAATCAGGAGGGATGGATGTGCTATATATACAAAACCACTCAACCGAAGGAAGTGAGAGCAGGGAAAGGATTTTAGTCCTGGCAGGGGGAATATTTTTGTATCCAAATAAAATGAAGTATTTACAGCATTTAATGACACCATTTTTATTTACTGTAATTTGAAACAGTGTTCAAACCTTTTATTTCCTGAGCCATTAAATCAAATGCATTTTTTAAATTTACTAGAGGACAAGGTAACTTTCCAAAATTAAACCTGGATTGTGCATAAGAGAGGGAGGAGGAATCTTCTGTCTGCAGCAGTGCCTGTAATGTCAGAGAGAGAACACACGTTTACTCTTAACAGTTTCATCTGTCAGTACATTTGAATACAGTTATTATTACCATGAGTTACTATGTAATTACCATTGCTCCCAACAGAGTTCCTGTTTCATTGCTGTTTAATTATGTGCATTATTTCAGTGTAACCATGCAGTTTAACTCACATCACTTGGAAATAAGTGTTTCCGGTGAGGCAGTGTCATAACACAAGAACCTTCATAGCCAGGATATGGTTACCGGAAAAGCATACAAAGGCATTAGTTGGTGTAGCCCACCACTGTCTTTTGGAGGAATCATACAGATGCAGTAGTTTATACCTTGGTCACTTAAGGTAGATGGCTGAAATAGCTGTGAATATCCTTTGTGTCACAGTCTGGAGAAACTTTGAGGCTAACAAAAGCAGAAGGGCAAATATGTTTAGTAAATTCTTCCCACAGATCCAGCTACTGTAAGCATATGCATTTGTTGCCAGCATAAGAGACTTTTTCCTGGGAATATCTTTAAATAAATATCAGTTCTGTAGATCACTGTTTAGCTCTTACAAATATTTTGCAGAGCCTGTTTTCGTGTTGCAGGAATGATTTTAGGGTAATGGCAACTAGTATAGTTTTGACTTCTTTATCAGAGGTTTTATTTTCTAAAAAAAGAAAGGAAGTGCAACAGCTCTTGTAATTTCTGAGACAAAAAGATTTTCTTGTGATATTTCTCGCCATTTTCCTGTACTATGAGTTTAATAAAACACCTAATGAAACTCTCTTCTAAGGAAAGCTCACTGTGTGATGCATGTTCAGGTAAACATCTTAGCATTATTCAGAGGAGGAGGGCACAAGTGTAAGGTCCCAATTACTGAGACATGTTCCTAGCCACCTCGAGGAGACATGAGACATGCACAGAGATGGACCTGTCTGGCAGCAGCTCAAACCATAGTTAATCCAAGCAGCATTTATCCCAAGTGTATTTAGGGAGTCAGATATGTTTGTACATGTGTTGTGAAATTCAAAGCTTCCTATTTCTTGGTGTTAAAGGTGGAAAACAAGACAGTTTCAAAAGATCAAAACCACTTGGATTTTTGTAAAAGAGAACAATTTAGTAAAAATTTTGACCTGGAATGAGCAAGAGTTTCAGTAGAAGTTAGAAATTGCTATCAGTTGTCGGTACTTGGCATGGGAAACTAGGAAACAGTAGCAAGAACATTACATCTTGCAAAGAGAGACAATGCCACACTAGCATTCCTGTCAGTGAAAAAGTTGGAATCCTTGCTTCATGTGAAGGTCATAATTTAAGCAGTGGTACAGCAGAGCAAATCAACTATGAACAAGATGTGATGGATGTAAAGGATGCATTTATATATTCATGGCCAGAAATCCATTAAACAAAACAGAATTGCACACTGATGACACATTGCCCTAAAGAAATATATGGCAGCTGCCAGCCAGAAACAAAAGACAGAAAAATATTCTTAATTAAGGGAATAAAAAATGTTACAGAAGTATTCTGAAAAATGATTTCTAAAATCTCAGAATATTCAAAAGAAGCTGCATGTTTCTTAAGCTTGGTTTTAGTATATAGGCAGAGTTTCTCCCATAGGAAAAAGAGAAAACTTCAAATATGACATGGCAATAATGATTATTCTCCACATTTAAAAGGCAACTCATAAAAATTAATACCACCTTTCCAGAGGATCAGGAGTTGTGTATTGAAAGTTTAAAAGGAATTATATACTTGAGAAAATAAGTGAATACTGAAAGAGATTGATGGACTTAGTTTCACTGTAATTTTCTTTTTACAGACTTTGAAATAGTTAATTGTAATGTATTTACTGAAGTGAAGGAGGATACAATCCAGACTTCCTTATTTTATTGCAAAATGTGTACTATTTTAATCTTTCTAAAAATATGAAGTGTTCACAGAGAGAGGATCTGTTTTAGGGAGGTTTGAGTTAGGAAAGTGAGTCTAAAAGAGGATGTTCAGTATTAACATTTACCATATTACTATCACAAGAAAATCTGAGTATTCTTAAACAGTGTGCTCTCTGAATAAAAGAGATCATTCATTTCACTGAGCAAGTTTGACAATGCATTTATTATTCAAAAGACTCTATCCTCTATTAACTCAAGTATTCAGTTTAGACAGATAATCTGGGAAGTGAAATGTGATATGAGATAAAGCCTCATGTCAGAATTATTCACTCATTTTTCTTTATCTGTAATCAGGTATTTTTAGCTCTCTCAATGCTGGTATTGCAAGGCACAGTTCCTTCGGAGATAATCACTGAACGGAAGATAACCATGTGGTTCTTCATCTATCATCTTATTACACCCTGTTTCGTCTATGGTTTAACAGGTAAGACGAACTCCCATGTTAATTCATTTAACTGACTGTTGCCAGTTTTACGCACTTCAAGGTCAATTATGCTGTTTGTATGGCTGTAATCCATTTGTGCAGATACAATGAATGTGAATGATAAAACTGTGAGAAAGGGTACTTACTACAATGGATGCCATGATTAAAAAGCAGATCTGGACTTTAAATTTTATTTTGTCTATTCCAATTTGCTGTATGGAAATAATTCATTCTCTAGATCATAAGAAAAATGTATCAACTGTCTATTTTTGTACAGTTGATCAGGATGATCAGAAAAATGGAAAGATGCTCAGAGTAAGAGACACTAAATACAAAATTCTGCAATACACACACCACCTAAAATGAATAACATTTATAAACTTCCACCAGCATAGCATAGTGCTGATTTTCATATTGTAAGAAATTTCATCAATAGATTTGGGGCCATAAACAGTGAAACATTCAGGAGTCATATTTCTGAAATCTTGGTTTGATTCTAAGAGCTAGAAAGAGCTGTTTGGACAGTTAAAATTCATCATTAAAATCTAGTTTCTATTCCAACTGTTCCAAACAACTTTGAGGTTGATAAAGCTTGTTTCAGAGTTCCATGCCAATTTAAATGAATGCTGGATTTTAGTTGCTGTGATGAATTGGATTGCTAATATAAGCAGAGATCTTCTCAAGAAAGAAAACATTTTGCTTATATGCAGACTGTATGAACTGAGATCAGAAAATGGAAAGAGCAGGTAATTAAATCATGCATACACAAAGTGTTGACTGAGGTTCAAAAAGTGCAAACATTTTTTGTACTAATGTTTTAGTTACTTTCAAGGTAGGCTTTAGATCCTTACCTACTTTGAGGGGAAAGTTACTCAAAAGCTGCATTTCATAAAACATTCTTGTGTTTTAGGAGGTTCTTTATGTAATTAATGAATTCCTAACTGAAATAAGATGTTCATAGTCCTGCTCGATCTGGCCTACCGTTCCAGGCATGGCCTCAATTTCCCTGCCATGAGACCATGTTGTTTCTGGTATTGAGTTAAGAAGTCTGACTAGTAACATGATGTAACCTCATTGCCTTTAAGAAATTACTCCATAGCTCACAGGAGTGCTTTCTGGTTTAGTTGAGGACATTATTTTATTTTATGAAGGGTTTGAACACAGTTCTTTACTCCATGTTTGAGTTTGTTGGAAGATGTACTGATGCCTAATAAAAACATTTAAAACATTGTGATCTCACACTTAAAATCTATTGATTATATATTTCAAGGACATTTTCTTTGTTAATATATAAGTGTTGCTGATAGCACCAATATTAAAACTCACCACTTCAATTCAACACTGGGCTTTTCCTAGGAAAAAAAACAAACAAATCAGACTGTCACTACCAATGATTTTCCCCTGAATATATTGACATCAAACAGAACCATCAGGCTGCAGTAGCCAAACAAGTGCTGGACATTGGTTGATAAAAAATTTGAGTCAATCACTGAGAATAAATGTTCATTTAATTTCTTGACAGGCATGACCAGATGATTAATGCTGTTACTTGTGTATTATGCATGTTGCAGTTGTGCCCAGAAGCCAGAAATCTTGGCAGCATTGTAAGGCAGGTGTCTTAGAATGACATGGGAAGTTGGTGTGTTATGCAGGTTGTAAGTGACATAGGAAGAACAAAGTTGGCTATGGTGATATTTCATGTAGTTTGATATATTCATAGGAAAGTTCGATCTCTCACTTCACTGTACTTGGTGATGGTACATTCCTGCAAGTATTAGCAAGTATGAAGGGTTTTGAACAGGGGCAGGTTTTAATAGTGCTGTTACCAGTTCAAAGAAAATTCCTAGCTTACTTTCTGTTATGGAATAAATGCTTGCGTTTTTCATCAAAAGCCAAAGATAAAACCTGCCACAACCTCTGGCATGCCACCATTCTCTGGTGATTTGTAGTCTTATACAATCAGAGGGAGTTCATTATTTCTGGTCTCTGACTGCAGGGCTGAGTAGCATACACACTCTCTGCTCTTGGACCTGCTCTTTGCATAAATAATTAAATATCCATTTTAGTTGAGAGAAAGTCTGCTTGTTATCTAGGGCTTATGGCACCCATCTGGATTATACAAATCTGATGTTGCAGTCTTTGCTCTGCCCCAGCACTTGAAACTTGCTGGAGGGGTTCTCATTTCAAATGGGTGCCATAGCTGTTGGCAGTTAGTCTTGGCAAATTTTCCTTTTCCATGTATTTCTTGGCAATGAAAATGTCATGGTATCAAGAAAATACATTGCTGCAGTAACAAAGATGATATATAAGGGGTTGCTTGGGAGTGTTTATGGTATGGTTAAAAAGCAAAAGATAAATACTGTAGAAAAAGAAGGGGCACAATCAGACCAAGTTCTAGGAGGTGTTTTTTCATACATGATACTATCAAGAAGACTGCTGGCATTGTCAACAGCAGTGGAGAATGTGGGAACTGAGGATGTTTTTTTAGTAAAGATCATGAGCTCTTATTTCAATACCAGGACATACCAAGCACCAGAGTGAAGAGACAAGTTAGCTGCGAGCAGATGTTGAACACAGAATATTAAAAGAGTTGCTTTAGTGTTTTTTAATAAAACATGCAGTTTCCTTGGAAGTTTATTTGCCTCATCTTGCATATTTTTGGTGCTGGACCCACACTTTTAGGTGGTTCTACCGTGTAAGTTGCCTTTGCACAAAGTGGTTCATGACTCTGGAGCCACCAGTCAAGGTTTTTGTAACCCATGTCTACCGAACAGACTTACCATGCTAACTGATCTGGAGCCAGGAAACTCAAAGTTTCCAGGGTTGATGTCCTTTGAGACGTCTCACCATTTGTCCCAAGTGTAGAGCTGTCAGCTAGAACAACTGAAAGTATTCAAAATTATTGCACTTGATTGAGCATCTTGAGCTTTCCAACTTACCTGCTTGAAGTATTTGGGAAAGAGGGAAGCTGAAAACCTGAAGCTACACCAACTTGAGATGGTCATAATTTGGCCTGAAAGGGTGACAGGTATTCTGATACTGTATAAACTAAGAGATTTTACCTGTTTTTTTTACCCTTTTCCTGATGCAAGAAATTTTAAAAGGTGCTTTTTTTTTTTTTTTTCCCCCCAAACTGAAATACATATTTTTTAGAATTTAGGAGTTTGCCTTAGAACAAAACCCCTGACGTTTAGCAAGTTTTATTTTGTGGTAGTCAAAGGAGAAGTTGAGAATTGTTACAGTGACTGGCCATTTCCCATCAGTGGGAAATGTGTACTTACTTGACTGAAAGGAAGCAAATATTACACAAATCAGTGCACTGGAATTTTAGGCAGAGATCATCTTCTGCAGTGAGACAGGTGCAATATTTATTTTCAAGGTAAATTAGTGCTTTAAATGTAGTCTTGCAGATATAAAGTGATGAAAAAGCCAGAAGTAATTTGGTCTTTCACTTCCTGATAGAACAGACAGTTATAGTAAGGGTTGCTTTACAGAGTGCACTTTGAGTAATGCAAGGCAAGGCAATGAGAGCAAGAAGTCACTTCTCAGAGAACATTGCTATGATTGTCAGTCCACTGAAAAAAGAGTTGTTTTGTGCCTATCACTGGTAATATTTGACTTTCCCCTGACATCTGGGCTCTCTCCAACATATTCAAGTTGCCTTTAACTCCTTGTTAAATTCATACTGTATTGCTAAGTCTGAGTTTTAGACTTTTCCTTCACCTAGTGTATCCCATGTAAGCCTGTGACGTGCAAAAAAAATTAATTAAATAATAATAATTTATTATGCTTAGTGAATACTTGATTACATTTGGCTGTAAGAGGAATCGATAGGAATAAATGTTATTGTCTTCCTCCTGTATTTTATTCCTCGTAAAACTACTTGTTTTACATTGGGATCTCAAAGAGCAGAGTAAGTCACTACCTAAGTTTAGGTCAGATCAAGCATCAAAAGACAGCTTGTTGCTCAAGTGACTATTTTGGATTGTGCAAAATGATATAATAGTCCAAGGACTAAAATGTCCAAACTACTTCTTTTTAGGGAACCTAATAACTTCTTTTCAAAAACCACTGGGAGCCCAAGCTTCAGTGAAAGCTGGTAAAGACAGTAAGACACAGGGCCTTGCAGTGCAGGGCAATTCTTTTTATGTGTACATGAGGATGCTATTAAGCAGCATGCAGAATTTCTGAGTATGTTGCTGGTGTTTCATATGCACTTGAAAGGCTTGTGTCGAGAGATTGTGCAGAGTAACTACTGCACTTTTATCCCTAATTTGCTGAGCACTTTCTTTCACATGAGGTCAACATGTCAAGCCTTTAAGTCACTTTTGATGTAACACATGTTTTTCAGGAAGAATCACCTAGCTGATTGAAGTGTCTAATAGGCAAAATTTAGTGTGTTTAAAAGTACTGTAATTGGTAATAGCTGACATTCCTCTTGGCAATCTGAAAAGACAAGCAAACTGTACCCTAGCTTTGGCATAAGTTGAGAAACTTACTCTGACAAAGTCTGGAGCTTTTATAAAGGAGTAAATATCTACCTGCCCGGTTCTTCAAGGATTTCGTTAGCATATATGAGATTCTCCTACTCTTTTTGGTCCAGAACAGTAGAGATAGTCTTCCCAAAGACAATCTAACCCTTTTGTATAATATGAAGACTACTTGAGTGGTAATATCTTCTATTTGAGTGCTGACTTGTTCTTGGAAACTGATCAGTTAGCTTACACTGATACTTCTCCATTGGGATGATGTAATCTTTTTTATAGACCAAAAAATACTAAATTGTGAGTTTTGTGGACATGAACATGTTACTGTTTCAGCACATAAGCTTCTTGTGAATGCCAAAGGCAACTTTTCCCTCTTGATAATGAGAGCAAGTTAAAAAAATCCAACCCCTAAGCCTTATATTATATATAGCTTGGATTTTTTTGGGATCAATGGATTCAAAAATATGTGTTATGAATAGAGGGCCAGAATCTACATTATTTAAAACTTTTTACCAGAACATATGGCATTATTCAAAATTGCTAAAGAGAAATATGCATTTTCTTCTAAAATGCAAAGTACATGAATATACTTCATACCTGTTTACTTTGTCTGCCATGTCTCTACTTGGATCTTAAAAGACCATTTCATGCTACATTTTAAAATAAACTAATGGAATGTGTTCAGTCACCGTAGTGCTCAGAAACCTTTAAGTGCCTTATTTCCCTTCCTGAGAGCCTGGTAGTGACATTTTTGATCATTCTCAGACAATCTTGCTTCTGAGCATGAGCTTCTCAGATACTAATAGGTCCCCATTTCTGTGACATATTGAAAACAGTACAAGATCTACTTCTAAGGATCAAGTGTTTTCTAGGCTTGCAGAGCTGATGTGGATCTTGACAACATAGTGATGGTTAAGATATTGAATGAGCCCATGGCTCTTCTGCTCGGCATCCATTAGCATTCAAGGTTAATCTAGCCATGTGCTGTGTCAACAGATCTTTGTCCCTCTTTCATGTGAAAATAGGCAACAGGATACAACCCTGTCAGGTAGATCAATACGGATGAGATCGATACCAAATTACTGTCTCAAGCAGCCACTTTTGGCAATGTTGAATGCCAGGGAAATAGAGAGGTGTGCAAGAAGCAGGAACAGAAATAGAAAGCTTATTAAAAAAATAGAGATGCTAATTAAAAAAATACTCCTAACCTTAAAATTATCTTCCAAATCAATTGTTTTATGCAGACATTGTAAAAGGAAAATTTGTACAGTTTTACCTTTGCTTTTTTAAAGCAAAGGGGCTATTTGTTTGTTAAAGTATGCAATCTGTAGGTCTTGAAGAGCACTGAAGTCCTTCTCCCTCTGTTTGTCCTTACTAGTATATGGAGTTTTAATCTTCTGGTCTTGGAGCTTTGGATTTTTTTACTATGGAGCTGAGTGCACGTACAGAAGTGTTTGCAGGATTAGAGCTTTAGGATACATCCACTCTGGTTTCCAAACATATGGATTCATAGGCATATATAGCTCCACATGCTTTACTGGCAGCTCTTCGCTGTAGTTCAGTAATACCCATCATCATTTCCTCTGTTACTTTTGCATCTGGTACCTTACACACTAATGTTTTTCTCGTTGACATGTGCAAGCTAATTGTTCTTCCTGAGTAAAGCACTTTTTAAATGGTGCTGGATCTGGGAACCATTCCAGAAGCCTGAGTGCCCTACATACTGGTTAAGGAAATGCTTGCTCCATTTTGTTAAATCAGCTCTTTCCTTTATTAAGATTCACTTACTTCTCTATTTTTTTTTTTGTGATTTAATTTGAGGAATTAGTGAGATTAAAGACACTTTAGAATAAATAAGGCAAATACTCAAATGAATATGTATGAAAAGTCTCTTGTTCATGATTCACAATATGTGATTTGAGTGAAGTGACTTGATCTTGTGTTTGACATTTAATCTGCTTTCCCAATGAGTTGCCACATAACTATGTATCCACCGTTTTTGATGACTCAATGTAAATATGTAACTTTAAAAAAAAAATTAGTGGTAACATTGTATATCAGCTATAAGAATTCTATTCTGAAACCTAATGTGGGTCACTTCTGTACATTCCAGAAAGAAAAAGCATTAATAATTCTGTAAATAACATTAGAAGATCATTTTTACTCTTAAGTAATGAATATTCCACAGCTCCTGAGTGACTCTAACCACTCTGTAAGCCAACATGGGAAGATGCATCATGTAAAGCCTGTAGAAAATGAAGATGTCCTTGCAGTGTTTCTCAGGATGGCAAATTAGAAAGTGAGAGTAAAAGTTTATTTATAACATTTTTGTTTATTCTCATGCTAACTATGTAAATATATACAGATTGAAGCACAAGTGTCTTAATGTGATTTAGAGACTTGTCTTTGACACATTTGAGCAAATCTGTATCAAAGGCTAACAGTACAATTACAGAATACTGTTCCCTTTGGGAATTTTTTGTTCTACTTTTCTGTATTCAGATTAGATAAAAAATTGATCATGCAAAATGTGAGAATAAGTTTATTAAAACAGAGAGGAAGTAGTCTGTACAAATCATTTAATTAAATAAAGTGTAGGAATGATCCATTTCAGGCTGCTACAAACAACATCTCAAATCAGGTATAAATTAACTCCCTGTGTATTTGTGGCAATTGTCCATGAGCAGAAGAAAACAGATTTATTTGAATTAGCGTGCTTTTTAAATGTTAACTGTGAGGTAATGTGTAAGTAGCCAGTAAACATTGCATTTTCTTTCCTTTTCCTTTTTTTTCTGCCATATGATACAAAAGTCCTGATTAAGATCATCAACTCTTTCCTTCCTCTATGTACTGTCCTGATTTCAGCTGGGATAGTTAATTTTCTTCCCAGTAGCTGATAACAGAGCTGTGATTTGGATTTAGTGTAAGATTAATGTTAACAACACACGTACGTCTTAGTTATTGATAGTTAAGTTTCAGTTTTCCATGCTCTGCAGTGAGGAGGTGCAAAAGAAGCTGGGAGGGGGCATGCCTAGGACAGCTCACCTGAACTAGCCTGTCATGGTTTTGCCCAGCCACCAATGAAACACCACGACAGTCTCTTGCTCACTGCCCCCATCCACTCCCACCTTCCTTAGGATGGGGAAGCCTCAGTGAGAGGGGAGGAAAAAAGATAACTAAGGGCCTTGTGGATTGAGACAAGGGCAGGGAGGACTCACTGCCAATTACAGTTCCAGGCAAAACAGACTCCACTACTCGAGGACAGTAGGAAAGTTTATGCTACTACCTACAAGAAACAGAACAGGACAAAAAACAATAAGAGAGCAGGATGATGAGAAAATTACAACCAGCACTTTAAGATCTCCCTCCCTTATCCCTCCTTTCTTCCCTGGCTCAGCTCATTGTTCCCAATATCTCTTATCTCCTGTCCCCTCAATGGCTCAGAGGTGTATGGAATGGGGGATGTGGTCAATCTCTCACAGATGGTCTCTGCTGCTTGTTTCTTCTCTGAGGAGGATGACTCTTCAACTCCTCTCACTCTTCCCCTACTGCAATACAAAGTCCCTCCTACAGGACACAGTCTTTAAATAAGGACCTGTAAGCTAAGATGGAAGATTACATGGTGGTTAGGCTTTTGGAAAAAGACACAAGAAGTGATCCTGTGTGGTGGCTGTTTTGAAAAAGTTCTGTGTTACCTTTCTATTTACAGGTAAGCATATTTCCTTATGAAAGAAAAGGACATGTGAGGGAGAGCCGGGAGCATGGTTTTATAGAGTCTGCAAGGCGCCTGGAGAAAGCAAATTATTAGGGCATGGGAGGATGTGAGGTGAAGGGAGATCTGTAGGGGACTGACACAAGGATGATTGCTTACTGCTCTGTTTTAATTACTCTTTCTATGACCTAAGTAATACAGCAGGAGTGTATTTGGTCTGGATTAAACATATACAGAATTGGGTTGCCCTGAATAAGCCTTTTTATTGTGCCTTCCTTTTCCTTTCAGGTGAAGTTTCTTGAGATGACCTGAAAGTAACTGCTTCGAGTTGTTTCTGATTGTTATTTTCAGACATACTTTCGGTATCTTTTCTCTGAATGTGTGGGATATTTTATATTATGATCATTCACAGGCTTGTACAGGGACACAGAAGTGTATTAACATAGCTTTGTAGCTCATCTATAAGGCTTTCAGATATATCTGTCTTTCTAAGTCAGTGATTCTTTTAGATGCTTCAGTTAATAAGCCTAAACCCTTGCTCCTGTTCCACCCTTGGCACTGGCACACGACTTCATCAGTGAGCAAGCTCACCTGGAAAAATAACCCAGAAAGCTAGAAAATTCAAAGGATTTCTGCTCTCATTAGTAGGCTGCCTAAGAAGTCAGACAAGTATGAGAGGTGTTGCAGGAGTGCCTAGAGGGAAAATGACACTGTCTAGCTGGAAAGTGTCACTTGGGGAAGGGATGACAGGGCCACCTTCCAGCAGCAACAGTTCTTACACAGTTCTTAAATGGTTCTTACACACAGTCTCATTGGCTGTGTAGAGATTTTTTCTTCACCTTTGCAAAGACTTCCTAATGCATTTTAGCACTGTGAAAAATGAATATTGTTTGCAGAATTCACTGAAGAATGCCTTGAATAGTAAGAATTAGTCAGAATTGCTCCAATTTAAAATATGTATCACAAAGAATGTACACAGAAAATAGGGCAGTAAGGGTCTTTGAGAAGTCAGTTAGTCAATCCTTTTATCTAAAGCGGGACTAGAACAGATGAAATGTGCTTTAATTTTCATCTTCAGTTTATCTAATACATTCTTCTTTCTTTCTCTACTTTTACGTCTTCTCTTTTTCTTATACTCTTAGCCTGCCCTTCCTCACTCTCAAAACTTGATCACACAGGCATGGGACTTCACTTAAAGTGTGAATATTTCTTGCTGATCTTCTCTTCATCTTTTCTCTCCCATACTGTTTCATACCTGTGGTCCCCACTCACATTCCATCTTAGAATGAGAGTTTTATTGGTTGCCACACCTGACATTCAGTCTGTGCATCTTTTTCTCCTCAGACAGACATCGGAAACCAGATTCACAATAGATTGCAGCGGAAGTGTCATTATAAAGCATATTCAATAGGCACAAGAAATGGATGTTCACTCAGTGTAATAGTGCTGGCAGCATTAAAAATGCATGCCATGAAAGGCCTAAGTGGACTGTAACATCACTTGATTCCTAAGGTGGAAAAAGTCAGCTTCATATGATATGGCCATTTGCTACTGGAGACCATTGTTATTCTGTGTTCATATTTAAGAACTGCACAGAAAATGATATCAGGTTTGTAGCTCAGTCATTCCAGACTCTGAGCAAATAAGTGATTCTTGCCTTTTCAGACTCAAATTACTTCTTCTTTTGATCTAGCAAGATGTATATTTTTACATAGTGTTGTACTTTAAAATATCAAAGCAGGGAGACCATTTTTCAAAAGCTCAGCCTTTCTTTCTAGTTGCTCTTCTTTACTTCTTTGAAAATCTTCTCATTACATGAATTAGTTTTTTAAAGTGAAGTTGCCTGACCATAAGTGTTGCATCATAACAGTGCCTTCTGGACCTTCTCCTGTTTCCAAAAGGAAAGGGTGATTTTTTTCCCCCAAACGTGTACTGGAAAGGGAACTTACTTTTTATCTGTTATCAGTCATCTTCTGCTAGTGCTAGTAATCCCTTGATTACCTATGAACATGGAATTTAGGAAGAATAAAAGAGATATAAAGAGGGTTGTTTTACGTGTATGTTTTAACACTGACATAATTTACATTCTTTAGTTATACGGATAGTTTCTTTCTTCTCTTTTAGTATTTTTGAAAACCATCTAATTTAGTCTAAAATGTTTTATAACCAAAGGCAAAACTTTTAAGGGGATGTGTACAAAATTCTAATTTGATTTCAGGACACTCATCTGTTATGTTGCCAGTTTATCTCTTCTTCCGTGAAGACTTTTTAAATGTAGCATTAAAAGACATGTAGTGGATTTTTATAGGCAACACACATACTGTTGCAAAGTCTTTAGATTTTTCTGTGCTTAACTTTCGCTTTTGGAAATTTTGAAGCTAAAATGATTCAACCATGTCTGAAGATCTTATTAGGAAAATTGCTTGTTTTTATTATTTCCCTTGTATTACAAGATTCTTGCAGTCATTTTTCAGATCTCTGGCATGTCTAGGATTTGGAGCTAGGCTCCTGAATCCTGAATGGAACGTGAACATGGTAGCAGTCAGGTACTACTTTCCTTTTCTATGGGCTTGTTTACTAATGTCCGTACTGTTGCTTCAGTTTCAGTAGAGACCTATGAGAATTAGACAGCTGTGTGGTCTAAAGATTTTGTCTACACGGAGCATGCCCCTTCTCCTCTTAGTGCCGTTCTCTACCTGGAATGCACATTTGCCATCTTCACAGAAAAAAAAGAAAAAGGTTATATCCTAGATTTACTGAGCAGAGTTTTCCCAGTGTTCCACCTTTGCTCCTAGTCTTGCTTTTGCAGACCCCAAAGAGCAGTCTTGTACACTTGGAAGAGATAAAGAGAAGGGAGTGCAGCAGGGACAGGCAGAACTCGCAACCTGTACAACAACATTGACAAATGAAGCATATTTTTAAGAAACAATTTACTGTCAAACTCGTGTGATATTTATTCACCTTCAAGTGCTTGACTTTTCAAACTTAATTTATTTGCAGTGTAGGATTTTTTAAAAATTGTTTTGGAGGGGAGAAAGTTAACATATGCATATACCTAGGCCTGAAAGAAATTACAGAAGTACATTCTGCAAACTTAGGAATTCTCAGCTTTGATCTCCAACATAAGGAGTTTTTTTGTCTGGTGCAATCAAAATTCTTTCTGAATATGTAAAATTATTGGAGCTGATTAGTTTGTAAGATAAGGAATCCCTAATGTTTGAATAGCTGTTTCAGACCTGGACCTGTTTGATGAGAATTTGTTGGTCTCTGTGGAAAAAGTTAGTCCCTCTGCATTCATTCCTAAAGAGCATATCTTCAATTCATAATTATCTCCATTAGATTTGGCATAGACTGTGACAAATAATTGATGATATCAACAGAAAAGGCAGGGAAGGTAGTTTTACTGGAGCAGAATTTGAGTTACTTTAGTTCTCAGAAGGCAAGAATGAAGCAGGAGTCAGTGAAGGAAAGACAACATTTCTATTATCTGTACTGCTCTGGTTTTGCCTATAGGTTGCTCTGGTTGATGCATATAAAACTTGATTTTGAGGTATAGGCTATTTAGCCTTTGTGTTTTGAGTCTGGAAGGTGTGATGTAGATTCATCTTCCTTTTGACTACTACTCTAAAAGTTATTAATTTCATACATTACCATTATTTCAGAGGAAGGAAACAAAGGCTATGGACCCGTTTTTGAGGAGCAACCTATTGATACCATCTATCCAGAGGAATCTTCAGACGGACAAGTTTCAATGAACTGCAGAGCTCGAGCAATTCCTTTTCCTACTTACAGGTAACCTCTCGTTTTGACTTTCAGGTATTGCATATTCTAGTGAGTGTTTCAGGCTGTGAATTTGATTGATGGTCTTAACAGATTGAGGCAAAGTCTTTGAGTCAGGAAAAAATGAGGAGAGTTGAAATATTTGAGTAAGAATCAATTGATTAAGTTTGCCAAAATGTCCACATAGTATTGAAATCTGTATTCCTGTTGTATTAAATGTTTTCAATTTTTGAGAGCAATACTGATCCAGATACAAAACAAAAAATGACCCATAAAAAACAATTAAGAGGCTATATTTGCAGCTTAGACTAAGGATGACTGACACTCAAGTCCTTGTTCTTTGATCAGAACAACTTTTTTCTGCTGTTTTCCTCTGAGAGAAGATGACTGGCTTTTGCATTGACCATATTGTAGAAGGATGCTCATGAATGTGTCGGTTATGCTACCGAGGACATGAAAAACTTTATTCTGGAAAAACATTTCAACTTGTTTTAGTAGAGATTCAAACATTATGTTGTTATTAGCAGAGCAGTGAGTTTGTTGGCCAATATCTGCTCATTATATACAGAGAAATGTACTTAAGAAAGGCACTATTAAGACCATGACTAATTTACAACCTAATCACAACCTATTCATGGTAAGAAGACTGCTGTCATCATACTAAGGGACAGATGCAATTTCTTACCAGCAAAAGAGATCAATTTTATTAAACTTTCCAATCATCTTCCCCCAATACTTGCTTACATGTGTTTGTAGACTCTGGCTTCTAGGACCTAAACAGCTTAGCTACTCTTAATTTCCTTTTTTAAATATATGCTTACAGGTTATCTACATGTACAGAACCACTTGTGATTGAAGGATTTGAGGGGTTACTAGAATACTGCTTTGGAAGATGATCCCTAGCTCAATTTTTTTAATCACCATTTCTGTGTAGCTTTTTGCTGTTGCATAAGTTTGCTCTCCCCATGCTTAGAAAGGACTGATGTGTAGTAGATCAGATATGCTTAGATTTGTTACCCTTCTGATATACTTTTCCATCCCTTCAGTCTGTCCACAGACTCCTCCACCCTGTCTGCAAGACTATATACACATAACATCTAAAATTACAGAGTCTACAAAAATGTTAGTGTTATCTTTATCTGTCATGGACTCTGCAAAATCTGAACCAGTAAAGTCACTCTGGGAAAATTGCCTCGCACCTCCTGAACTCTTCTGTCTAGGAATAGATCTGATAATTAGTGCTGAGAACTGTGATATGATGGTAATTGCAATACAGAATAAGGCCACTTTCATTATTTGCTGACATCATTAGTCTCCCTCAATATATTATCTGCATTTCTTAGCCCTTCAACAGTTTCTGAGCCAAAATTCTGGTGTCTCAAAGGTAGATAAGTCCTTCCTGATACATTTTCATTGCAGCATATACTGTCCTCATGACAGTTATTCCTAGGTGTTTCTCAACAGAGGATTTACCATTTGTAATAGACTTGTAGTATATATCTCACAAGACTAAAGTGATATCTCTAAATTCCTATAAAACAAAAATATTATTTACTGCATCTTGAAAATCCTGCCATTCAGTTATTTCTTTTAAATTTGTTTTTTGTTAATACTGCTTTTTAGTATTATTCCTTTCTATGACAATTGCAATTTCAGCTTCCAAATGAGTATTCTTTCTATTTTGGTACATCTTCAGTAAGGAAGGAACACACAAGAGTATGCATTCATATTTTAAACCAATAATATATCTTTACTCTATAAAAAAAATACACAAAAAGAATTTTACGATCTTTAAATGTGTTTAAGTTGCGTCTTTCCCGTTTGTGTTGAGGAAACGAGCAGTTGCTCTCAAAAAAATGTTATGGGCTCCCCCTCGTGGACACCGTCTTAGAGACAAATACTAATCTAACGCCTTGATACCGGTTCCCATTCCATGTATTTTAACTTTTTAAAAATCAGTAGAAATCAGTAAGGGCCATGCCTGGGCCACTGAGTTCCTCTCGTAGTCCCTGAATTAAAAGATACAGTGACTCAGTGAACTGACTAGGTGTTTTGACAGTAATTAAGTTGAGAGTGTCCAGCAATTTCTGAATGTACTAAGGAGGTTTTAAGTCAGACGTGTCACAGGTTTTACACTGATTTCACTGGCATGCTGGGCTTTATGAAACATTTTGGTCGCCTACACCAGGTTTTAAAAAAAGCTCTTAAAAGTTGCAATAGTCTGTAGTTTATAAGTGAAAAGGGAGTATTTTATTAGCTGTTTTGCCCTAGATAACTATTTGAGATTATGTTTATGATCCCAGTGCTTGATCACTTCCTGTTTCATTCACAACAGCTCATGCATCCTTTACTGCATGGCGAGCAATCTGGTCTTAACCCATGTCACATCTCTGAGAAGGCTGAAGCAGACTGAGACAGTTATGTTTAAAAGACTTAGAGAGTTTGAATCTGTGGCTCTTCATGAAGAAAAAACCCTATATTTCTATATATGTATTTTGATTATCTTTCTATATATTTTATTGCAACTTATTATATGATTTTTCAAATCATATTTCTTAACAGGCTTGGTTTTGCTCAGCCAAATCTTATCTCTGGATTTTTTTTTTAATAGGTGGAAACTCAACAACTGGGATATTGATTTAACAAAGGAACGCTACAGTATGGTGGGAGGCAGACTTGTTATCAATAACCCAGAGAAATCAAGGGATGCTGGAAAATATGTCTGTGTGGTGTCAAATATCTTTGGAACTGTCAGAAGCAGTGAAGCCACTCTGAGTTTTGGATGTAAGATGATGTTTACGTCAAAACATAAAAACTTTATGGTTAGCTTGAAATACCCAATGTTTTACGCTGCAGTGTCTTCTGCTAACATGTGCTCGAGCTGTATTACTCAGTCTCTTAAGTGCCTTAATCTGCAGAGGTCAACACAAAATAAGCATTTTGTAAGCATTTTGGTTCTTTAGCATTCAGCTGACGTGATATGCTTCTCAGTGAGTTATTGTTAAATTATTAACTGAAGAGACTCATGGAGCCAGATGTTGAGATAATAATATCCAGACTCTTTTTAAATCATGGTAGGACCTGAGATAAAATAGTCTCAGAAGAAAGACACACGTGAGGGCAAATGGTGCTGAGGTGCTGCTGCAGTACAAACCTGACAGAGATACCTGGAGGAGTAGATCATGGAGCTTGCTAGTAACACCTGCTCCCTGACTCCTGAGTTAGGATGAAGGCTCTGCTGAAGGACAGTTCTTTCAGCTTCTGGCAATCAAGAACTGGTCTTGTGAATACATGCATAGGCACAGCCTCACTGTCACAAGTACATGAATTGTAAGACACTGATGTACTACATGAAGTATAACATAAAATTTTACTGACCAAAGACAGTGTTTGGGATTTTTGTTTTAGCCTTAAGTTGCTTTTTTTCCCCCTGGATAGATATTTAAATCAGAGGACAAAAAACAGAATCCATAAAAAAAGGAATCCACTCTTACTGGTGACTGTTCACAAAGCCCCGTGTGTCCTTTAAACCTGACATTAAGTTCTTCGTGCCTCTCTTGTATTTTGGCAGCCTCTGAGAGCAGAATTCACTCCTTACTGTATAAGATCAGAGATGAAGTGGAATGTTCTGCTTTCTAACAGTAAATAAGACTGTGAGACCACATATAACAAGGAAACTCAGAGGCTATAATGAGCTGATTGATCACATCGTAGTTGATCTAGTTTTAGTCCATATTTTACCCATTATATTTTCTATAATGAATAGAAGACCAGGTTGATGTTTCCTTCTAATGGAGAAGACATAAAAATTAGTTTAATGGGATAATTTATTTATACCTAAAGCAGGCATCAGTTTTGCCAGTGCTGAACAACCAGTGGCAATAAAAGCTACAACAGTAGCTGAAGGTACTTAGCTATACACATAACAGATGAAAAAAAAAAGTAGAATCAAAACAGCCTGAAGCAAGTTTTCCTGCCTACAAGTTCATTGACTGCATGAGCTGAACATTGATAGTGTACTGGACAATTACACTGAACAGAACCCTAATATATAATATTTAGATATCTAAATAGATAACAGGGCATAGAGGCAAGGGATATAAGTGAAAAGAGAGCTGGAAACTGATAAATACCTGCTAAAAATGCTATTCTCATTCTTCTTTACAGTGTTGTATTTGTTCCCTTCTCCTTTTATGATCACGTATAAAAAAACCATATCCTTCCACAATCTCTGTTTTTAAAGAATTTAATATAGAGTTGCTAAAACTAATATAGAAGATATCTGATCTTTAATGGAAGTTTTTGTTATTTTGCTTGTGCATACAGTGATTGAAAAATAGCAATAAACATTTAGAATAGTTCAGAAGAGTCTTGATCAGATGTACATGAGCAAGACATTTTACTTTTACTGTCAAATTTATGGAATTCAGTTCATAGTAACAATTGTGTTCCGTCATAAACAATGTCAATGAATTCATCTGGGAACACTGTCTTTAGTAGTGCTTTAAATCCCCTTAAAATATTTTTTAACTGTTACATATATACTCCTGAAGGAAGGAGTTTTAAGCTGCAGGAATATTTAGTGGGTTTTAGGTGTGTGCTGAGAAAAATCAGAGGTCACACTGTTACATTTTTTCGGAAACAGTTTCAGAATAATTCAAAGCAGCAATTACATAGCAGAGAGGATGCGAGAACTGACATGGGAAAGAAGTTTCTGTACTCTCTAGATAGTAGCTGTATGCATATAGGAGTGCGATGATTATGCTAATTCTTTCATACTAGCTAGGAATGAATGTCTTTCAATTAAGAGTTCGTGGAATCACACTTATAATAATTATTGAGTAAGAACCAAGTAATACTTACGCAAAGAAGACATTGAGACCCAATCAAAGTACAAGGCATTTCATAAGAGGGAGGAAGATATACTATTACATCTCAATAACTGTGTGACTTTCCTGCACCTGGCATAGACTGTTCTATTTCAGGACTAAAATAGGGTTTTACATATGCAAATTGCCTGTCCTATTCCATGCCTATGAATTTGTGGCAGCTGTTCCAGAGTTTCAAAGCTTATTCAAGAATGATATAAACAAAATGTTTACCCTTAAAACATAAAGATAGTTAAAATAACTTTAAAACAAAGACAGATTTTCCTTCATCAAACCCCACACCACCCATATGCAAAGCAGTACCAAATTAACAACACATTGGTTGCTAGTGATGGTAATTTTTATTTTTTTTCCTGCTTCTCCAGAGATTTTAAACAGTAATGTGTTCCAAAGAAAGCAGAAATTAATAATAGTGGCAAGTTTACAAGATAAACAAAAGGTCTGCAACAAGAAAATTGATGTTTCCAGGAGAGATCAGTCAATATTTTGAAGCTAGAAAGCAGTTATGTAGTAAGGTCCATGCTGCAAGTGTTATGGGAATATACTCAAACTACTGCAGATACTAGATGCATAGAGGTATTCCAATCTGTGTGAAGAGGTTCCTTGGCTTCAATTACTAAACCTATCTAGTCAAAGTGATAATTCTTACTTAGTCAGTCTGGTCAAAGAATAATATCCCAAATTAATTGAGAACTAGTCATGGAGAGCTGAATACACTCTTTGCAACAAGGCAAAGGGTAAAGTTACAGAAAATAATTATCAGAAGTCCTTAGGGTGGCCCATTACCATTTAGGCATTGATCCAATGTCACTGGAAAGATCTGTATTACTGTCTGGTCTGTTTGAGCAGAATAACTATTCATATTTCAGAAGCTGTGACAGTTGTATTTCCCTGGACACCGATATAACTCTCCTAGTTTTTTTCATGCATTTGACAAAGTATGTAGTGACAAAAGTTTCATAGGTTCTTGTAGTCATTCAAGTCTGACAGCTGTCATTGGCCTTCAAGGAATCCTTTACCTATACCATATCTAGCAAATAGGAAGTAGCAGTTGTTAGAAAGTTAAGGAATTCATTACTTTTAGATAATGTAGAATGTGTGCTGCATCTATCTAACTATACATTGCATTTTACAGAAGTGAATAGTCTGTTTTTTACTTAATCTCTTTTTGTATGTAGCTCTGTCCTGATTTTTTTCTTTATTGTTTCTGGCTGGCTACTACTGAACTTAGGTTTTGATTACATCTCAGACCCAGCCTTGGGAATTTAGTAGAACTTGATCTTTGCCTGCCATTAAAGACAGATAAAGTAAGCTGACTTAAATTATCTTAGATTATGTCTGTGGTAGAATATCACATTCAGAGGCTGTGCACTTGGCTCATGGACTGTTTGCACCACGGCAGCATTTAGAGCAGGACTCCTCTCAGGGTCTCTATGAGCTTGCTGCTACTGGTGTCAAGAAGCTTCACAAAGAGACATGTTCTCCAGCTCAAGATTCTTAATTTCAGACTGGATACACAAAATGAGAGTGAAAAGAAGCAAAGTTCAATTATCAACCTAGTTGAAGTTACCCATGAAACTGTTGTCTTATCGCTGCAGATATTGTTTCTCTTCTCCCACAGTCTGTGGGATGATATGTAGCTCTGTGATGGACTTGTTTCTCTGGGCTTTTAAAATAGTCCTTACCCTGCTACATGGAAGTTGGCTTAAAGAGTCAGCTAAGATTTCTCCTTTGATCTGAGTCACTTTTCTCCCAGACCTCTGGCACAAAAGATGTATCTGAGCTAACTGCTTACTAGTCCTTGGCTGCTGGTGTTGTCAGAGAGGGCAGAAACGCAATTTTATAGAAGCCACTTTAAGTTACAGTAAAGAAATAAACTTATATTTTGGAGAACTCAATTGAAAAAAATCCTAGAGTCCTTTTCATTTATCTCCTTTGGATTCCTTCTTCAAATGTAGCTCACTTGGCTGTTGTTAGGGATACAATCTGCACCACATTTTTTTCTGATGACTAAAATGCTGTAAAAAATGCATTGCACTTGATAATGACAATGTAAAAATTAGTGAAACTGGAATTGTGAGTCCACAGGTATATATCTGCCATATATTGCTGTATTTCTTTATTAATCTCTACAGGGCTGAAATTAATTATTAAGAAAAAAATATTGTAGTGAAAAAAAAGTTTTCTCCTCCACCCCTATTTTCTCTAAACTAGATCTGGATCCCTTTCCACCTGAGGAACGTTATGAGGTTAAAGTGCGAGAAGGTGTTGGAGCAGTGCTTCTTTGTGAGCCTCCTTACCACTACCCAGGTAATTCAGCTCAAAGGGCTTCATTTTCAACTGCCTAGAAGAGAAATTTATATTGATTTTTAAAAGTTTTCTTATAGTTTACTTAATCAGTAACTTTTATGCAGCTTAAGAATCACCATTTAGGTTAGACTTCCATTTTGCATAAGTGCTTGTAGTTGACCACATGTAAAGGATATTTTTGGATTTGCAAAAAGGTTTCAATACCACAAATAAAATCACTCAGACTAATCTGGGCAATGGAGGGAAGACTTGGCCTGCCATTCAGAAGACCTGAGTACATGTCACTGTGTCATCCCAGACCTTCTGCTGGCCTTGGGCAAGGCCCACCTTCATTCTACCTCATGAAATTACATCAATAGAAAGAATCATGGGCTTCCGTTAAAGTCATGGAACAGCAGTAGGCAACCCAAGAGGATCAGAGATTGAGTGATTTATGCTCTGTCAATGCCTTTTTCTCATTGTTAGCTACTGAATAGCTCTGCAGGGATTATGCCTGTAACCTCAGACATCTGTAGTTCCACTGCAAGGGATGAATTTGACTATTAGCATCTCTTTTACCTTGTATAATGGGATAATATTTTTGTTTTCATACTTTATGTCTAAATATTGCAAGGAACTGGAGAATTGAGACATGTTGCTAGCAAAAATGTTCTAAGATTTTGTCTAAATCACAGCAGTGATGAGGGCTTCCCAGCTTCTCAGTTGTGTGAAGTCAAGACCCAGGTGCCCATGTCCTCTGGCCCCAGTCTGGTTCCTGTGGGGAGGCTGTAGCTGAGGCCCCAGTAATCTGCACTCGTGGCAGCAGTACCCCAATGTTCAGTGTAGACAGGTATTAGCAGGCTACAGAGATGTATATATTCTCTCTCTCATCGCTACCTCTCTTGATGAAAAGATCTATGAGCTACAAACCATAATGAAGGAATTTGTAGGCAGACAGTATTCCATGGTAGCTGATAATATTGCTTTTTAATATTGACTAGAAAATCTTTTCCTCCAGATGATCTCAGTTATCGCTGGCTTCTCAATGAGTTCCCAGTATTCATTGCATTGGACAAGCGACGATTTGTGTCACAGACGAATGGCAATCTCTACATTGCAAATGTAGAAGCATCGGACAAGGGCAATTATTCCTGTTTTGTGTCCAGCCCTTCGATAACAAAGAGTGTATTCAGTAAATTCATTCCACTTATTCCACAGTCTGATCGTAAGTATATATTGGAAGTGCTATATACGTGCAGTCTTCTGTTTATATTTTAATTTTGATCATTCATAACCAGTTGCAGCTTTCTGAGGGGAAATATATGGCAAATTATAATGGCTATTGCACAACGTTATTTAAGTGCCCAGATACAGAAGTCCATATCATTCTCATCCACTGTGAGGGAAGTCACTTTGGATTCATTCATGAATTTCCTTTGATATCACTGAGAGGAGAGTTCTCATCCCCCAAAGTCTCCATCTCTTTTATGTGATAAGCCCCTGTGCTCATCCCAAAATCTTTAATATCTTTGCTGATCTTGGCATTGGTTCAAAGGGATATGACTGTAAAGCAGGAACTGTATGTAAAAGTTGATAAACAGCTTGAGGATTTTTTTTCGCCAGGAAATCCCCCATGAAAATGGAAAATCCTTTTCTCTTGCTGAAATTTCCTATTTAACAGTGGCCCAAGGGCTTTGTATCTCCTGGTCAGTCCCCAGAGAATAAGTGGCTTTATGTTGCTCAATTATTTTCCACCCTTTGTTCATGAAAACTGCATGTTTTTGAAATGGTAACCAAGTTCCTTTTTGCCATTTCAGACTGTCAGTCCCTAGAGTCTCATAAACTGATCATCAAGATTTCAGTGACGCTTTTATCTGTTATATTTCCCATGGTAAAGTGAAGAACTGTGATTGAATTTGAGTAATTATAAATCAGTGATCTTTGTCGAAATTTTCCATGGCCAATACTCATACTGAGATCTTCATCTAAAAGAACTGCAATAGGAGTCCTACAGGGATCACCCGTAGGTAGATTTGATTACATTTGCATCCCTGTGTCCCCATTAAGCTCTACATTTGCTGGCTGTGGCTCCTTTATACCCTTACTAAGATCATATTGAGCCTAAATTTGCAATAGTTCAAAACATTCCATCTGGTAAAAGATTCTGTGGAAAACATAGATTCAGGCTTTGGTGTACCCCCACTCCAAATACCTCATCACACATCAAATGCAAGGAAATGAGTTTATGTTAAAGCATTGTGCTGTAAAAAATATTAGGCAATACCATCCAAAGGAAGATAACTGGTTACTGAGTAAAACAATTCTGCCTTACTGCTAAAAGTTCAATGCTAAATCAGACTTCATGGATGAGCAAACTTTTTATTCCCCATAAAGAAGAATTTTACTTGGAATTTTAAGAATTATTTTCTTGAACTGTGGAAGTTTTAATAGCTGAATGTCGTCTTGCTGTGCCTTTCTTGAGAATCTCTTTTTTCACATTAGGTGCAAAAGTGTATCCTGCTGATATCAAAGTGAAGTTCAAGGACACGTATGCTCTCCTGGGCCAAAATGTGACACTGGAGTGTTTTGCTCTTGGGAAGTAAGTGTGTTTTAAAGTTATTGTAGAGCACTCTTTTGCTTTCATTCAGAGGAATGAAAATACATGTTTCATCATCAAACACTTTTTTGTAGTCTGCAATTTAACAGCCACTTCTTAAACATGCTGATTTGTACTTTACTGTATCTTTTCAAGTCCGGTTCCTGAACTCAGATGGAGTAAATACCTTGAACCCATGCCAGCCACTGCTGAGATAAGCATGTCTGGTGCAGTTCTTAAGATCTTCAATATTCAGTATGAAGATGAAGGACTTTATGAGTGTGAAGCTGAAAACTATAAAGGAAAAGATAAACATCAAGCAAGAGTTTATGTGCAAGGTAGATAGAACAATTTAATTCTTTGCCATCTCTGTTGCCTTTACTTATGTTGGACATAACCTGTGCTGACTCATAACATCATCCTGACACACAGCTGTTCAAGATAACAGGGCAAAACCAAAACTCATGTGCTGAATGTCAGGCATAACATTTATGTGTTAATTGAACAACTATTCAGTTTGTCTTGTTGTGATACCTGTATATACACCTTGACAGGAACATGTGTTAGGATTAATATAATTATGCATAATGGAAGTTAAATAAATTTAGAGTACGTCAAGCGAAAGAACTTCCAGAAGAAAAAGAGGCCATTATGCTTTTCATGTTTCCTTATTTTGTTTGTTTTTTCTAACTGTCTTATCTCTCTTACTGGCTACACTCAATTCTTTACTCCTCCAGCCTCTGTCCTTTCTGTTTGTGCATTTGGTTAAACGCAGGATCCAAAAAAATTATATCTTACTGCTTATAGTAGAGTCATCCCAAGTAACCTGACTCCTTGACTGAGACATGTGCCACTAAACTGTGTCATGAAAAGGTCATACGTAACACCTGAGTTCCCTTCCGAAGATTTCCATCTTTTTTCATTGACTGTACAGATCATTTCCTGATTTAAGATCCTCATTTAAGTGCTCAGACTTCAGTGGGATAAATTCAAA
The DNA here is from genome assembly GCF_028858725.1 of Colius striatus. Classification (NCBI taxonomy): domain Eukaryota; kingdom Metazoa; phylum Chordata; class Aves; order Coliiformes; family Coliidae; genus Colius; species Colius striatus. The sequence continues at coordinate 176,987,808 of NC_084759.1, read as the reverse complement.
GCCATTGCGGGAAGGTGTTTGCTGCTTGTAATAGGTGAAGATAATAAATCGATTTATTTGCTTAGTAAAAGCAAATATACTGGGGTATTTTAAATATTTATTTCTTAAATATCTTCCCTGGAACAAGATAATATTTTCTTGGAGACCCTTTCAGTAAATACATGTTTTTTCCCAATTTTGTGTCATTTAACTATCATTTTTATGACATTAATGAGTAATTTCCGCATCATATAGTCTACAGGTCAGTGTGAGTGGTAATGTCTTATGTCTTTGGACATTCATAGGATCACAGAATGGTAGGTGTCAGAAAGGACCTTTAGAGATCAATTAGCCCAACTCCCCTGCCAAAGCAGGTCCACCTAGGTCAGGTCATTCAACTCCCTATTTTCTTCTCATAAAAGAATAGTTTGAAGTTATTTGTATACGGTAAGACAAATTATTTTCATTCTCTCTTGTGCTGGTACATTGCTGAGTTACCATCATTAGTGTTGCATGTTAAATATCATGGAAAAAGCAGTGGGATTAATGGAATACAAAGCTAAGTAAATAGGTATCTACTGTACTTACAAAGCATCCTATTTTTTGTTCTTCAGCCTCTCCTGAGTGGGTAGAACATATCAATGACACAGAGAAGGATATAGGCAGTGACCTCTACTGGCCTTGTGTGGCTACAGGCAAACCTATTCCCACAATTAGGTGGTTGAAGAATGGTGTCTCGGTAAGTATATTGCCACAGATAACACAGGATTGAACAGCTAGTTATGGAAGCGATTTTTTTAAGCGTGCATTTTAAAAGGTTAAAAAAATAGAATTACAATGACACAAATATTTGCTGATTCCACTTGCATTAGTCATTAAAATATGATTTTTCAAAAGATTATCTTGATCTCTTCATATTTGAAATGCATTTCTTCAGACTGTTTAATATGCATCTCTGAGTTATGAACTTGTGTTTTGATCACGTGTTTTGGAGGTGCCTATCCCTTTTTCTCCAGGTCTTTTAAGTAAATGCTATTTTCTTCTCTCTGGATAAAAGAATGTCCATCAGCTTCTCTCTAAATGTAACCCTTTTTGCCACATTATACCCAAGTGTGTCTTTAAAACTATAAGACAGAATGCAATTGCAAAATTCCATTGCTTTAGGTGATGTGAAGTTTCAATGAGTACCATTTGATAGTTCAACTTCATTACGTTGGCTATTTTCTTTAAACAAAGTAGATTTCCTGCCAGGATCTTGAGCAGCATATTTAATATCTATTGCTTATACTGTATGATGAGCCATTAAAGAGCAAAAAGAATAGAAGAGGGCACAGTATAACAGTGCATCTGTTCAGCTGTGGTGACACTGATCTTGGCAAGCAAAGAAGAAAAAAATACGAGACAGCATTGTTTTGGCGGTGTATCTCAAGAAAAATGTGGGAGGTTGGAGCGAGAACAGGGATATTACCATCTGCCATATGGAGATGACTTAAACTGGAAAAAAAACAATACTGTTTCTTGGCTTCAATAGTTACTATGAACAGGTAATACAGCGAGTTGCTTGACATTCCCCACTGAACTTGTCTTACACTGACAAAGTCTGCTTGCTGGATTGCAGGAGATGGTGTGTAATTCTCCAATAATACACCAGAAGTTTATGCTGTGTGTTTATGTTCTGAGATAATTTACAAATGGAAAACAGCAAAAATATTTAAATTGCCTTCAGAATATGACTTTTTTCTAAATCAGATAATTTTTAATTAGGTATTTCACTTAGCACAGAACAAAGATTCCTTGTAGAAAATATGCTTTAAGTGTTTTTAAATAAAACACTAGAGAAAATATTATTCCTTTAATCTATTCTTTTGTTCAGTTGAATAGTATTCTTTTAACTTCCCACTGCTTTTGGTGAGTCATATACAAAGTTTTTCAGCTACTTTTTCACAAGACAACAGAATTTATTAACACGATTTTTAAAAAAACCAATTGACATGTATTTGTGGTTTACAAAATAGCATGTCACACTGTGCATTTTTCTGCACAAGATTTTTAGAAATAGGGAAGTATTTCATTTTGATTTACTAAATTTTCTTTTGGTATTACAACAAAGTAATGGTGAATAGTTTATGTGACCTCCTAGAACGATCTTCTGGATAAAACTACTTCATTGTGACTTGCTTTAAACCTTTTAGTCTGGAAAAACAATGTGCATACAATATAACATACTGAACACTGAGCATGGCAAAACAAAACTTATGTGCATAAAATGAATATAACTTCTTATTTCTGAATCAGTAGTGTTTGCATGAAGAATAGATGTATCCAGTGCCATTCAGCTATGAATTTTCCAGAGGACTATCAGTCCACACTGGATCTTTATTTAGAAAAAGGTGAACATGTTGTTACAAGGACTGAAATGTAACATGGATGAAATAGAATTTCCTTGGTGCCTGAATGTTGTCTGAGGAACTGTTCTGTACACTGTCATCAAAAATTTTTAAAAAAGAAGAGTGGATGGGTGTGAGTTCAACATGTATAGTCTATATGAATATCATTTTATTGATTCTGTGTTTTAGTTCCGGAAAGGTGAACTAAGGATGCAAAGCCTGAGCTTTGACGATGCCGGCATGTACCAGTGTATAGCAGAAAATGCCCATGGAATTATTTATGCAAATGCTGAACTGAAGATTGTGGGTCAGTGGGATTATTTGCTCTATTATTTACTATTTCAAGTTTGAGTAAGATAGTAGTAAGTATTTGCAAGTTTGGTAGCAGATTCCTGTGAAGAATCCTAACTCAGTCTAGGTGAGATGAGGTTTCTTTGACCTCCCTAGATGGTTTTCGGCAACAACTTGAGGATTCAAGTTACTAATTCATGGGGAATGTGTTCTGTATCATTTCTGATGTTTGCTTGCTACTGTTACTCCTCAGAGGAGCAGCTAGTGCAAAAATTATATGAAGCATGTAGAGTTGCTGACTATCAAAACACTATTTTCTTTTTTGCTCATCTGTGCGCACTCCTCTGGGAGGTAAAATCTGCTAATTTAGAAAGTAGGGCCTTCAAAACCCTTCCTCTTCGTTCTCCTCTTTGCTCTTGCCTTCTGTAGCCCTTTACAACTAGCTGCAATGTTTGCATGCAATGTAGTTATCCCATTTGATGGCTGGATATAGATGTTAATCATTTCTGTTTTCATAAGGAGCGCCCTGTTGGAAGTTTGCCTTTCAGATCCAGAGTGCTGTTGCTTCAAACAATTTCTGACATTTTTACTCATGTCATTAGAGCAGGCTTACTGGCTGTATCATGTAGCTTTCCTTGGAGATTTCCCTGCAGTAGTTACCCCAGCTTCTTTCCATCTCACACTTGCCTTACAACTTTCTTGAGAGCTAAACTGTTGACTTCCCAACTCATTGCACAACAATGATTCATCTTTCACTGTTCTTCCATTACTATGGACTCACTACCATCATGGATGACCCAGAAATGAGCACTTTTTGCATGCAAATTCTCAAAATTCAGTGTTGGTAACATGTGGATGTTAGTCAGAGTTTTCCTCTGTACTACTGTAATCAACCAATGGCCCCGTTTCCTCAAGCTTTGCACATGCTTGCCGCTATGATTAACAATGATGGTAGGCCGAAAAGCAAAATACTTAACAATGGTTTTTCTTTTATTTGATTACAAATAAAGAGAAAATTATTAAGCAAAGGTCTGACCTCAGATAGATCTATGTGATGCGTGCTATAGTCATGTCTTATCTGAGAATGCACCTAAGTCCATTTGGACAAACAGAAAATGACGAAGAAGAATAAGGGCAAAACCTTAAAGTTGCTAGAGGGGAGCTGAAACCACCAAAAAGTAAATCCAACTGTTCTTTGAAAGTATGTGATTGAGTGAACAACTTTTTACAGAACTTGAGCTCTAGGAATCTAAGTTTATCAGGAATGATCAAAAAGCCTTTGAAAGGGGGAAACTTTCTATTGATTTCTCTGGACTTTGATCTTAGATTAAACCCAAGTAGAGGTTCAGAAATCAGCAGAAAGAAATCTCTGGTGTAAAACAGTATAGAACTGCATAGTGATTGTTTCTGTTTCTTTTAGGTCACTATTTAGTTCTCACCACCTCTAATGGACATTCATACACAACTTAATAGTTCTTTTATTTACCTTCACATTGCAAGCAAATTGTATTCTGGAGAAAAATCACTAACAGCAATATTTGTGTTAATTTCTGCTTTCAGCTTCACCTCCTACTTTTGAACTGAACCCTATGAAGAAGAAAATCCTAGCAGCTAAAGGGGGCCGTGTAATCATTGAATGTAAGCCTAAAGCTGCTCCTAAGCCAAAATTCTCATGGAGCAAAGGAACAGAATTACTTGTAAATGGCAGCCGGTTAGTATTGCCTGTTAGTAGACACTGTGAATCTTAAAAATTCTGTCTGTGTTTCTATTTATCCTGTAGGCTAGTTCTCACTTTTGCAGATTTCAGATTCAGGAGAATGTGTAATTTAAGGAAAATGATATGCCAAAATATTATTAGCAGTGTGGCTCCAAATTGCTAGCCAGGATATCCAACTTTAATCAGTCTGGTGCTGTTCATGTTTCAGAATTGAATTAGATCACAAAACTATAAGAAAAATAATTGAATTGCTACAAACAAATAAAGTCCGCTCTATTGATCCAGCACTGGGAGACAGCAAACCATGCCACAGTTTATTTAATATTTTTACTACAGAAGTGTTTATAAACACAGCAGTTAGATGTGAGCTTCTAAGAATACGTTTCTGATTTGTCTTTTCACTTACTGCAATTCTACTGAAAGTACCACTTTCTAATATAAAACCTGATTTCTCTGGATGTATTTTTTTTCACTTTCCATAGCATACGTATCTGGGATGATGGGAGCCTGGAAATTATCAATATCACAAAGCTGGATGAAGGTCGCTACACCTGTTTTGCAGAAAATAACCGAGGAAAAGCTAATAGCACTGGTGTTCTAGAAATGACAGGTAAACCTCTAAATTGCATTAGCTTATTTCCAGTAGAATCCCTTCATTTAAAATCCCTATTAGTTATTCCAGCATTATACTACTTTTGCAAGCTAATTTCTTTCTAATTTAGTTGCTCATTAAACAATGAATTGATTCTTTTAAAGCATATTGCTCGTTGGAAGCTCTGTATGTTTGCACGAGTTCTGAGGCTGTATTCTGAATTTTCAGGGTTGATTTTACCATAAGCAATTATGAAGTTTGATCCATTAGATTGACACATTTTGGTGCATTCATTCAATTTGATAGCCGAGTGCTCAGCTAAATTGTAATTCTGGGGTCAATAACTTAAACGGAAAAATGGGATTCTTAGTGACCTTCTTTAGTTTTTTGAATTGAGTTCTTCTTTTTTTTTCTTGGGGTAAATAAGTCTGAGAGAGCATTGCAAGTAAAGACACATGCATTAAATTTGTGAGATAGAAGCATATAAAAATTCTCTTCCTTTATGAGTATTTACTAATTGTTACTGATTGAATAGTGATAACCTTAGTAGTATGTTTAAATCTGAAGTAAAATAAATCATTGTTCAACACAGATAAGAAATATGACATTCATGAACATTAATGTCTATCAAGTATCACTGCTAATAGAAGAGTCATTTATCAAATACATTTCTTAATGTCTGTTCCAGAACTGCTGAATGTGACAGCTCAGTGCCACAATATTGATGTACTAATGTGAGAATTTATCAGTATAATCAGGGCACAATAAAGGGGTTTTTTCTAGCTGATTTATACCAAATTTAACTTACCAAATAAACTGTAAGACTTTATTTTGATTAATCAGATTTGTTTAATACTTGCAGTTACTTTTTATTATCTTCTACTGTTTTACATTTCTTAATATTACCCTCAGGCATTTGATTATTTTGAAAGGTCACATAAATAAATATCCAGTCCCCTAAGAGTCATATCATAACTTCTAAAATCAGGAAGAACATTTGCATAGTTAGTCCACACGGTGAAACACTTAAACTGTGTGATTACGAACCTTATAAACTAAGTATAAAGAGTTTAAAAGTTTTGGACAATTCTTCTGTGATTCGTGTAAAAAGGAAAACCAGCAGACTCAGACATTGCCCTTCCATCACAGCAGAAACAAAAGTATCAGATCATGTATTTCAGCGTCATTTTCACATGGCGGACAATGATGAGGGTTGACAAAGAATGCTTTGAAGATGGTGTTTCTTAGCACATCGTGAGGTCCATAAAACTTGTCAGACATTGTGCATGACTGTAGCAAATTAAGAAGTTAAAACTGAAGTTGACAGGCACTGTAAAGCTTGATGGTTTTTCCCCATACACTTTGTTCCCTGCCACTGGACCACTCCTTGCTCAACTTCTTAGACTGGTAGAGTATTTTTTGTAAACAGTTAGAAAATCACTGATGGTAGAACCAAATGCTGAATGTACAGGCACAACACTTGAACAAACTAGCTATCCTAGGCATCGGTCTATAGCTAGGACTTCAGAGATAGGTGTTAAGAGGTTACTGCAATGCACTGAGATGCTCTATTCTACAGAAGGTGGTAGTTGTGCTATTCTCATAGTCTCAGTACTAAGCATGTTTTAGATTACTACAGGATCCTGGAGAATGTTTCTCTCCAAGGCAAATGGACAAAAAATGTTTGGTTTATTGAGGAATTTTCATTATTCTGTTTTTAGTGGGGACAGGTGTGCTCCCTGAAGTATGCTCAAACCTAGGTCTTAACTGGTAGCAATAGCTCCTTTCTTATGGCTGTTGTCTTACAGATGTTGATACCCTATTCCCACTCTCATATTGATGTGAAAGATATTACATGTCATGGCATAAGGAAGATATTCTGTAGCTTTGTTTTATGATAATATTTGAAAGAATACGAACAGGTCTCAATGAGTCAGTGAGTCCCTTCCAGAGCAGTGCTACTAATTTGCCACATGAATTTGATGCATGTACCAAAATCTCTAGCAAGTATCATGAGATCTCTACCCTTTTGTGTTTTTGTAATAAGAGACGTTGATGAGACACATAGAGCTTTCTTCCTTTTGTTGTAACCGTAATGATTCTGTGAGTCTATGCTTATTTTCCTTTCCACATGCAGCTATCTGCATAGTTTATTATGCCTCTATTGTATTGTTTCTTAGTAGATAAATTAAAATCTCAGTCCCTACAATGCTCTAATGGAAATCTGACTACTCTGACAACTGAGCAGAGTTTACATTCATTAAAGACAGAAGTTTTAAAACATAAAAAACAGGATTCTGTCATTATCACTAAAACAAGAAATGCAACACCAGTCACATAAGATTCATCATCTGTCTTCTTTCTACATGAGGTATACTTAGTAAGCAAAATTAGCTTTAAAGAGTCATCAATATGATTCAGAGACTGAAACAGAGCCATTCTCAAAGGACAGCTAAATAGAAGTTAGGCATTTCAGTTATAAAAGGTTTCCTTTGATCTCCTTAGTTTGGTCCTTTGCAATATACCTGCATGAGTAGCGTGTAAGCTAGAGTTTGAAGGAGAAGTTTAATGTATAATCAAACAGTTATGGAGCTGATCTTACATTTGGATAAGCACTTATTTATTGGAATTTTCCGTGTTTGCTGTTAACTTCACAGAAGCTACAAGGATTACTTTAGCTCCGTTGAATGTTGATGTCACCGTTGGAGAGAATGCTACCATGCAATGCATTGCATCCCATGATCCCACATTAGACCTGACATTTATTTGGTCTCTAAATGGCTTTGTAATAGATTTTGAGAAAGAACACGAACATTATGAAAGGAATGTTATGGTAAGATACTATAGATCCTTACTTAATACATGAAAGCCTAGTTTTCTTTGTTGTGTATAGCTGCCTTTTCCAGTTTACTTTTTCTATTGTGTTGGTTCAGGTCTAGAAAGATGTGATAGGCTAAGAATATAAAATCAAATTACATTTAGACACCTTACAGACACGTAGACACTTGCAGGTAAATACCTGAAATCAGACATCTAAATTGACGTAAGTATTTTGGTAACTCAGTTAAATCTCACTTGGATTAATAGTAAATGAAGTTGGTAATTAGGTAGCCTGATTATACACAGGGTACAAATTACCTCTAAAAACTCTGCATATATATTCACTTTTACATAACCAAGTTTTTCTCATTATCATTTCTGGAATTTGGCACAAGACTGGGCCAGATGGTGGGTAGGAGTCAAACAGTCTGTAAACACTGAGCAAGAGGAGTTTGTGTGAAGGCTAAACAAGTTAATACAAAGACACTCATTTTGACACGTAGAAGAATCGTAAGTCTTTTGTGTTTGTATATCTTCTATCAGTCTTATTCAAAATGAGTACCATGAGTAGAAATCCCTTCTGGTTGTACCTAGTCACATGCTGATTTATGTAATATTCAGCAACAACCTCACAATGGTTCCCGACATGTGTATATATTTATTCTGTTGTTCCTGGTTTAAATGATAGAAAAATCCTTTTACTTAAATACCTTTTTTTTTTCATGCTCCCAAGAGGAACTGCATATACAGAGAGAAAAGATTGCTAATGGTGTCTGTAGTGCCCAGAAATGCCAGGAGCCATGCTCAATTTTAGCTCCGTGTTCACAATGATGTACCATGTAATAGTGCCTCCTGCAGAGTCTTTCTCCTAGGCTAGAATTATTTGATTTTCTGTGGACCAAGATATTGTTTTTCTTTTTTCAATATCTGTTTATCTCCATGTGAGAAGATGTTTCAAGTATAACTATTTTAGTCTAATTTGGAAGAAATTAGTCCTTTGAGGAGCCAGAGATGCTTCAACCTGCTCATCTGCTAAGTTGTAAGTGTCCCTAAGAAGTCACATTGCTCCCTTTCAGTGAGAAAGTCTTTGCCCAACAGCTGAAAAACATTGAAACCCAAAGACATTGCCTTTCCTGCAATAAATACCCCAAAAGTCTATGTCCTGTCGCAAGGTACTAAGTAGTTTGCAGTATATTTTGTATTGCCTCAGGATTACAAAAACAAGTAGATATTCACTAGTGCACTGATATCTTTCAAAACATATCTTGCATGTGGCTTTTAAGCCACGGTTTTGATAAGTCTGTATTTACACTTTGTTAGTAATCGATGCATAGGGATAGCTTGAAAAAGCTTGAATCATCTTCTAATGGCATTAGTTTGTCCTTAGATAAAAGCTGGAGTGAGTCTGAGTGTCAGTCAAAATAAGAGCTTACAGAGTAGAAAACATTGTTAAATGGATTCCTTCTAAAAAAGCAAATAAAACCACTCTGTTTTTGTCAAAGTATATTTAGTTCATTGCTTTTAGCTACTTGACAGAGGTCAGGCTGAAAGTGTTGATCAATCAGGGATTTTAATGTGAATGGAATGTAGAAGTACGAGACCTTGTAACACATGACTGTGTAATGAAAGAGAAGGAAACCTGAACTTTCTGCATCTGTTAGTCATACATTGAACATAAGTTTTTACATCATTGACATGCACTTTGGATTTTTCCTCTTAATAATGAAAATAGAGGAAAATTGGATTTTTTTTTTCTTTTAGAGGAAATTAATTCTGAAATATAATCTCAAATTTAGGACAGTTTCTGGCAAAGCACTTCAAGTGAACAAATCTGGGGCCAAATAAGGGCCTCGCAAGTGTGTGTAAAGTGTAATTCGCTCTGAAGTTTGACTTAATTATTAGCATTCCAGTCACCCGTTTTGTCTTTCAGAGAAAGCCAGTGGCCCTGGATTCACTGATCCCAAATCCTGACTAATTTAAGAGTGACTAACTCTTAGTTCATTTAGACAGTTAAATTTAAGTAGGTTAGATCCAAACATAAATTAACTTTGTCAGTTTGTAACTCCATCTTCCTGAGGGATGTATCGTGGTTTGTTGTGATCCTTTTGCACCTCATCAGTGCTGGAAGAAATGTTTGAAGCATAGGCAGCCTCTTGTTTTTGAGTCCTGAGCCTTATTTATGGGTTTTCATATGCAAAGCAAGTACAGATAATCTCTCTGCTTCTTCCACAGGCAACTCAGTCTTCCTCACTCAGGACAGAGAGGACAGTAGGATTGCGTTTAAGTCTGGAGTTGCAATTTGTAGTTATTTAGCAATTCAGCATTTATGTAATAACAAAAGCAGATTTTTTCACTAATTCGATGCAAAGGATTATGTAGGGTGGAATTAAGAGGAATATGCACTTTCAATATTTCTATTTCATTCATTTATTATCAGATTCTTACTTTGAGAGTTTTCCTCCTTCCTGTGCCTACCATTTCCCTCTCTGGCAGTTCTGAGCTCAAGTCACTGGGTGGCAGGTTTGCTTAGTCTTTCTCAGATGCAAAGGGTTGAGCTGCTGTGCATTTGACAGCAGCTTTATCTGCTGGGCATGAGCAGTGAAGTCCCATGCTGCCACCCAGCCCTTCACAAACATAAAAGAAAAATAAAATTCCATCATGAGTATTATAATTACTGGATATATGATGCATGCTCTCTGTGCTATAATTTCCTGTTGATGAAGGATCATTATCTGTCTTCCTGATAATATCGCTATTAATTTATGTGATGATGCAGCTCAACATCCTGAAACTTAATACAGCCACAATATTTTAGTTCCCAAAATAATACTAATGTCGTTGTCACGTACACATAATGGCATGCTAATGAAATTCATGCAAATACCTGCATATGTTCTTTCTTTAAATGAAAGCTTTGGTATCTCCATCACTGCTGAAGGGAAAACTAATTTGCATTACATTAGTAGTAAAACTTATTTATCAAAAGAACACTTGTCAGCGCTGTTTTGATTTCCTGTGATGGTGATATTTTAAATGAAAGATATTTATAAATTGGTTGTCTTTTAAAGAGTCCAATGGAGTCTTCAAAATCTCACTATTAAATTGATTGCTTTTGACTTTATGTATCGTCATTCCTCTGATTATTTGACTGGGGAACTAAACATTATCACATCCTTTCAAGTCACATAGAGATACAGCACTTCAAGTAATCTGGAAAACTGTAATGTTGGGTCATTTTTTATTTATGGATCTGCTTTTTGTAATGTGTATTTAAAGACTGAAAAGCTTACTTTCAATATATTTTTTAAAAATATATACTATCTGAATGAGCATGTTTTTCTTAAGTTCATTACAAAAAATTATCTTTAATATGTGAAGGTTTTTTTATACTTTTGAAACCCTACTAGTTCCTGAAAGTCAGGATGAGAAATGCCATAGTTTAACTGCTTCAAGTCAGAAACTTGTACATACATTTAGGAAAAGTCCAAATGTAGGATGTAATAGTCTAAGTTACATATAGACATACATACATTTTTTAATATTTCCATACCTATATTCCTGTGTTTCCTACATTGTTTATTAGTTGTCTTAAACAGTATCAGTATTTCTCTCACCATTTTTAAATTCATTTGCCTTAAAAGTGTTCAGGATCTTGGCCTCCTTGAACATAACTTTCTTATAAGAGAACTAAAAAACAGAGGAGGTGGTGATGGAAAACCACAGTAAAGGCAGATCATGAGGCTTGTGCTTGTTCACATTTTCTCATATTAGCATTAAGATTATCAAACAAACATAAGACAAAACTCTGTTTGGGTACCTGACAGCATTTCATACCTATCAAAAGGCAGTATCACGCTGTCATGAAATGTCTGGATCATTTGAAGTACCTTGTTGAAGTGGTTTGTAAGTTGTGTTCATGGCATCTAATGTGTTTTCTCACAGGAAATACTGTCTGTATTTTTACATCAGATAGCTTCAAGGCTTAATGCTGCTTTGTGGTCATATTTTATCAAAAAAGCATTCTATGGAGCCTCACTCAAGATGTAGTTATTCATCCAGTGGGATATCAACACCTTTCACCACAAGCAGAAGCTCCAGTATTTGAAATAGAGTATTGGACCAAAGCTTGGTACAAGCAAGAATGAGGTCATTTTACCAGTGGTGTCATGGGCCTTTATGCTTTTTCCTTTCTAATTTCCATCAAAATAGGAATTTTAATGCTAGGAACTGGCAAATCATTTCCTTTTAACATTCAGGAATTTACTTAGGAGCAGTTTTAATGATGGACTTTTTTTTAGAGAACTGGCAGTGAGTGTTTCCCCAGGAGTTCACAGGCCAAGAAAGATGTCTTTACTGATCCTGAGCATTGCATAGCATTGCACGCAACTGAAAAGGCTCTCACAGAATGAGAAGCATTGATCAAGATGGTGCTGACGCACCTCCATGTCACGGCTGCTATGGAGGAGGAATTAAGACCTGCTGAATCCACACTGACTGAAGTCAAACCTTTGTAGTGAGCGTTCCAGTGTTCATAGGTCCAGGGACATGTCACAAGCAGCCAAACACATTCAGCACAGAACTTGCAGGGCTTGTCGCTCAGGCTCCATTCAGCTTTGAAGTCACTTCTGAATCCTGTACATAACTGTCTCTGGAGTTCCTGTAGCCATCATACAGTTAACCTACAATACCATAGATTTCACTGCATTCTAAAAAGATTTCTCTTTTCCTTATGCAAATGTTATTCCTTCTATTTTATCCCTCTCTAAAGTATAAAAAGCTTTTCAGCTGTCTAGGACCACATTCATAAAATTTTGGAGATGCACGGGCAGACAGTGACATGGTTTAGGCCCAGCTAGGAGCAAGGAACCATGAGCTTGCTCACTTCTCTCCCTCCTGACAGGATGAGGAAGAGAAAAATAATTAGGGCCTTTGGAACCTGCTAAGGACAAGGAGGACTCACTTGTCCCCTACAGACCTGGGCAAAGCAGACAAGACAGTTTAATTTTGGGGAAGACAATGAAACTTAATTTAATCCACCACTGACCAAAAAACATAACAAACAGAAAACATACCCAACTGAAAGCAATAGAGAGTAGGGCGATGGTAAAGGGTACAACCAACCCTTTAAGATCCTCTTCCCCTCACCTCTCCCCTCTTCCCAGGCTCAGGGACCTGATTCCAATGTCTTTACCTCCTCTCCCCACCAAATGATGCATGGGAGCAGGGAATGGAGGGTGCAGTCAATCCTTTCACTATGGCTCCTGCTGTCTCAAGGCAGACAAACTCCTCACAGGCATGGGGTCCCTCACACACTGGGCAGCCCTGCACAGGCCACTCCCAAGAGCCGCACATAGTCTCCACATCCTCTGGTATGAGGTCCACAACAATCACACCCTCAGGCATGAGGTCCTCCCAGAGCTGCAGACAACTCTCAATCCTACCATTGCCCTCCATGGGTTGCAGGGGCACAGCCTGCATTCTTGCTGTGGGCTGCGGAGAGGTCTCTGATCTAGTGCTCCTCCTTCCTACCTACTTTGACTACAGGGTCCACATCTTGCCCATCTTGCCCATCTTGCCCTACCCTTCCACCTGCTCCTAGACACTCCAGCTTTCCCTTCTTAAATAGTGATGACAGAGGCACTAGATTGGTGTGGCCAGGCTGGACATGAGTCTACCTCGGAGCCAGGGGGGAAGTTTCATGAACTGCAGCACTGCAGCCCCCTCCCCCGTTACCAAACACAAGTGGCTCCACACAAACCCATCACGGACAGTTAATGTACATTGAAGTAAAACACATGTGCAGGAGCCTTCTTCACTTTAACTGTTAAAGTTGGCCAAATAGATACTAAAATCCACACTACATATATCTGAAGTAGGTGAGATGAATTCCAGATTGGAGACGGCATTTGCTAAAGGGGAAAGTTCTCCAAATCTGATGGGTTTGTAAACCACAGAGAGTGAGTTGGACTATAAAAAACAATTAGAGGAGTATAGCTTAAGACTGGCTCGGTTTTTATAAATTATAATTTGTAGTTCCTTATCTGGACATAATAGACAAATATGTTCTACATGCTCTTGCTTCAACAAGAGTCTAGCTTCAACTATATAACAGGAAATTAATAGAAATTTCGGGAAAGCTGAAGAATTGGACAAAAATGTTTAGATAGGAAAGCTCAGTTACACACTGACAAGGAGTAAGAGACTGTATATGGATTGGAATAAAGCCTGAGAGTTACAGAAAGCTCATCCAGTACAGTTTGTTGAATATATTGAGGGAGCAGGTGATTGTTCAAGAAGCATGGCCAACAAAATCAACTGAGCTACTCTTGTGGGTTTTTCTGAGAATGAGTCCCAGGACTCTTAGAATGCACGGTCTTGATCCATTGCTTTCAGTGCCTTGGTGTACTAGGGAGATGCTTTAAACATGAGTGAGTTGGAAGTCACATGTTTTGGCTAGGTTTGGGGTAAAATTTAGAGGCTAAGGCCTAATAGTAATGTAGCAAACATGGAATGAGGTCGATGGAGTCAGTGATTAAGAACAAGGAAGAGTGGGAAAGCAGAAGACATAGTACAGAGGGTGAAGCCAACAGGCAGTTATCTCTGACAGAAGCCTTTGAGGAAACCTGTTATTAATCCACAGTGCTATTTCCAGCACAAAGAATCATAGTCTTTTTAAAGAATCAAGATATGCCAATTTCTGTGCTAGAAATTATTAAAAAAACCACTGTTAAATCATTTGACTGTAACTTTATGTGCTTGCAAGGTTTCACAAACAAAATCCATTTACCATCCCTAGTGTAGGTAGGAAAAGCTGAGGAAGCCGGCTGTGAGCATTACTCAGAGAAATGTAGTTTGCAGTGTATCATAAGTTTTCATCATCAACTGTAAAGTTGTGAGCCGTGAGTGTAAGTGAACAAGTACCTAGGCATTTGCTGCTGTTGGAAATGAAATAAGAGAGTTTATTACCACAGGGATGCTGGTACAAAGCACAGGCATTCTCAGCGGTATGCTGAATGAGGAAGAATAATATATTTGTTGGAAATATTTCACAGTCCACATTTCAGGGGTAGAATTAGCACTGTGCTTCCTTTACACAGAAATACAGTTCACTAAAGGAAGAGATTCTTTAGTGGGAATGGCTCTGTCATCATTATTATGCTGGGTTTTTTATTTACCCGTAACTTTAATGCCAAGCATAGCTTATAAAACAAAGTGAGGCAAGCTGTCCTGTAAGTAGAGTTGAGACAAAAGTGCTGCATGGTGGTGTTGTCCCCATGTCATCTCTGATCTCAGTATCAGGAAGACAGCTATAATCACATTTACGTTAACATTCATCAACAGTCCTTGGATTATCTGTTCTACTTGTATCTACTACGTAGCAGATCATCTACTGGTGGGAACAAAACAATTCATGTGAACTCAGAGTTAATAATTTTAAGTACAAGTAATAGAAGAAGATGGTATTTGGAAAAGCTGGTCTTATCACCAAAAATCCCATCTCTTCCACTTCTTATCAATTCTTTTATCATCTTATTTCTGTGGTGTATTAAGCAACTTCTGAGGCTTGGATGTCAAATTTTTGAACCTGAATTTTAAAAAAAAAAAGACTATTTCTGCTTTCAAGTTAGTTTTATTATCACAAAGAACCTGTTAGCTTCATAGTAGCGTAAGTTCCTTCATTATCTCAGTTCCCAACAGAAGCAGATACTACTTTCAGTTAGAAGACTAGATTCCTGTAAATTATTTTGGATCTCACTGGGTCAGATTGTGTTGGCTTTCAGTAATTCAGTGTACTGGCATAGGTGCTAATCAAAAGAGAATGGTGAATCTCAGAAATAGGTCATGGTATGCTATTTTTGACATCACTATTAAAGCATAAATATAGGGCTCATACGATGAAAGTCTTTGCTTGAACCTTGGTAAATAACTGAGTGGTGAACCACAGATATCCTTGGAACATCCCTGAATACTGCTATCACCATTTCCAGTCTGTGATTCAGTTTTCTCCAAGTTAAAGAAGGCGTTTTTAAACTTAGCCAAGCTGAGGTTTTTGAATGAAAACATACAGTGCATTCTTATCTAATTTGTGGACAGAATTTGCTGATGCCCATGCTCTTTATTTGCTTTGTAAGCTCTTCTTTCACCACAAAGAACTTAGGCTTCTTCTGAAGTATGGAAAACTTCATCACCAACTGCATAAAACCTTGCTCCGGAAGACAGTTTGAACCAACAAGATACAATATCATATCTATGAGTTGTTAATTTTTGAATTATGTTACTTTTTCCCACTTGTTTTCATCATTTAGATTTTAAGACTGAGTTCCCATAAGGAAAATCATTGTTAGGGCAAGTATATAGTTATATCATTAATAAATATAATAAAGTATTTCAATTAAAGTGCCAACATAGGAAGTAGTGAATACTAAGACTATTAAGAATTTGTAATCATTTGTTATGGAAGTAATAGTATGATTATGAGAATTCTAAATTTATCCAGCTTTTCTAAAGCTTACTGTCCTGTTTATGGTAATTGCAAGCAATGATCAAGGATTCACAAGCAGTGCGGTTCTTCCTAGGATGACATTTAGTGCTAATAAACTAAAGGTTTATAAACAGCTCTCAAATAGGTAACATTTTGTCTCTTTCGTGTAAAAGAGAACCAGAAAAAACGAAACAAAACAAATACTACCAGGAACTGAAAACTTGTCAAGTTCAAACTTTTGCAACTTCTTTATTGAAGGTTTTTGGAAGGCAAAGGAGCACCCCTCTCTGCTCCCATTGAAACACTGACACTCCCACTAATTTTTCTTCCTGAAATCTGTTGACAGTGTTGCTTAGTCTGCTGTGGGCCTTTTCTAAGCCTTTTTTAAGGCTTACATGTGGTTAGTCAGGCAGCCAGCAGGAGTTCTCTCCTGCAGCAATCCCCACAGGTTTCCAAAGGATGCCATCCTCAAAGGCAATCCACCTGGAGATCTCGTGAATAAATGAGGGGCACCTGTACAGAAATGCTTCTGTCCCAGGCTCACCTCATTTCAGCATCCTGCATGCACTTTGGCAAATTAAATTCAAAATCCTGTCATACTAATGTGAATGTGCATACATATGTACACACACATGGACATAGTTGAATAATAGCTAAAAGAGAAATGGGCAGAAATATATCAAGAATATTGGATTGTTCACGGATACAACTAATCTGTTTGATCATTACTAACAGCATTTGGTTAACTCAAAAATCAAAAAGGTACAGTGTAACCTGTGTTTCTCACTGTCCCTATGAAGCAATTAGCTGTAGTACTGCTAGCCAGAATTAAGCAATTTCTTTCATCTGTGATCACTTTTCCTTTTATCCAATCAATGCTTTACCTCAGTAATTTCTTCAAGATGTAAACTTTTATATTGGAAAAAAAAAATGGTATTAACAGGTTTCAGTTTGGGCCAAAATTTTCTGCCAGCAGAATTTGAAGCTGGCACCTAAATTCTTCATTGGAGTCTGGAAAGGAAAAGGATAGTATTATCTGGCCCTAAATATACACTCTAAACTGTCATACTAGTTTAAGAACATTTGGAAAAAAATTAACTTTTTTTTTTGCTTTCATTTTCAATCAGAAAACATAAACTGGATGAGATAGCTTTATTTCAGAGAATCATAGAATGATGGGAGTTGTAAGGGACCTCTAGAGGTCATCCAGTCCAACCCCCTGCTAAACCAGGTTCACTTCAATTAGGTTGCACAGGAATATCTAAATGAGATACTAATGACAGCCCATAATATTTGAGATTGTATTGAAGGTCTTTGTTGTTCCCTACAACCTCCCATGATGATATTACTAGTTCTTACATCTAGTTATTTAGCAATTTATTTTTTACATACCTTTTTGTATTTTAATTCCTTTTGTTCCTGGATATGAAGATTTCAGGAGGTCGGAGAGTTTTCTCAGTGTTTGTTTTGTTTTCTGAACAATCTGCAGTGAATTAGGAAATATGAAGGTTATCCCTTTCAGTATAGTGTGATATAAATCCATCAGTTTATGTCTTGCAACGTTTTGACTCCGTGAAAGCAATCAGATACATTTTTGAGAAAGCATTTGAGTTTTTTCTGAAATATGTTTAAGGCTCAATACGTGTACAAACTCGATATTTAACCTAGTAATTTTCTTCTGGAATATAAGGCAGGATAGATAAGTGAAATATTTTGAGTGAGTTATTTTTAAACATTCATATAAATGTCTTAACATAAAATGTGTTCTTAAGAATAGCTCTGGTGTATACAGTGGTCTCTGTTCTACTTCTTGTTTTACAGGTGCACATCTAGTGTGTCATAGGACAAAAATAGTTTTTTTCAATCTGCCTACCTGTACAGCCAGAGGTGGCAGGAAATGGTGCACTTTATGGTCATTTGAACACAGAGCTGTATAATTTCACAAAAGTCTGGCACTGGTGACAAGTGAGAAGGGATTAGGGTCTGTGATGATGATGATGAGGGTATGGTCCTCGTTGAGCAATAAATTGGATCCCTGTAGGTCCTGTGGATGTTTGACAGGGAGCAGCGAGAGCTGAGCTGGGGGGTATATCTCCTCTAAGGTTTAGCCCTGGCTGAATGCCACGTTCCCACCAAAGCTGCTTTATCACTCCCTTCTAAATTGGACAAGAGAGAGAAAAATATAAAAAAGGGCTTTCAAGTTGAGATAAGAACAGGGAGATCACTCAGTAGTTACTGTTGTGGGTAAAACAAACTCAAATTTGGAAGAACTGGTTTGATTAACCCACTCTAGGGTGGGATCTTCCCCAGGCTGCAGGTGGATCACTGCTCCACTGTGGCCTCCATGGTTGCAGGGGCAGAGCCTCCAAGGAAATTTTTCTTCCAATGTCTGGGCACTGCTGACTCCTTCTTTTACACTGACCTTACTGTCTGCTGAGGTGTTGTTCTCACATTCTTACTCCTTTTGTTACAGTTCTGTATCTGCACAGTAACTTCTTCCCCTTTTCCAATATGTTAATCACAGAGGTGTTACCTCCATCGTTGATTGTCTCAGCCTTGGTCAGTGGCAGGTCCATATGGGGACAACTGGCTGTGGCCTTATCAGATACAGGGGAAGAGTCTAGCAGCTTTTTTCATGAAGGCACCCCTGTAGCCCCTCACTACCAAAACCTGGCCACACAAACCCACTACACACATGTTGAACATTGTTGTTTTTTCATAGCTGCTGCATTTTAGTAGTTCTTTGGCATATTGTTGTTTAGCCTGTAAATGTAGCTCCTCTGCAAACACAGGACACTGAACAGCTGTCATATAAACCAGATGTGTCTTTCAGATTGATCTGTTCTTGAAGTAAGCACTTGCTTTTTGAAAGTAGCAACCACTGTACATGAGTTGGGAGGAATGTGTAGAACAGGTATCGCATAGGGATGTTTAGTAGATTCACTTAGTGCTATTTTTGTGGCAGATTAAATCCAACGGTGAGCTGCTCATTAAAAACGTTCAGCTGCGGCATGCAGGGAGATACACGTGCACTGCTCAGACGATTGTGGACAACTCCTCAGCTTCAGCTGACCTTGTGGTAAGAGGTAAGATTCTACAGGTAAAATAGAAATGTGTCTGCTTTTCACCTGGGCAAGCGGTGTTTCTGGTTGTTTAGAATATGTTACTTCTTATCAAGAAATGACAGAAATGAAAATGAGAAGTTCATGAAAATGTAAAGTCCTTGAAGTCTACTGAGGGTACTGATTCTATTCCAGAAGTTCAGTGATCTAACTGAAAAGCACTAAAGATTTGTTTAATCATTGGTATTTTCCTTGTGTTACGGTAGTTTATAGACTGTTTCATTTGATGTTCTTTAAAAATAGATTTTTAAATGTCATTCTGATGTATCCAGTCTATAACATTTTTATAGCTCAATTCTTTCTTCTTATAAAGCTTTATGGATTAAATTATTGTGTATAACACTAGGCCTACATTAAAAGGATTCCTAGTTTTCAAATGACAGAAACCAGGACATTTGGGGTTAAGCTTATTGCTCCATTGTTAGCTGTTTCATGTCTGTTAACTGTGTTACTGCAATGGCAAAACATTGCACTTGCTCATACTGTATGTATCCTACAAAATCTGTTACAATGTATGGTTTCAGTGAGTTTATTCATGTCCTTTGGGCTTTTTAATCTTGTGCCTCCAGCCATAGCACATTCAGAAGTTTTAATGCTCTGTAATGTTGATAATTCAAAGCAGATATAACTAGTACTTGGAGCTATATCACTGTTGTATTTTACCCCTCATTTCAGAACTACTATAGAGCTGAAGTACAGCTTGTGCCTTGATTCTGAATTTCTATCATTTGAGGATATTTGGATTTGAATATTTCTCTATTTAATTTTATCTAGATATTAGCAGACAGTGAAATATCATCAGTTTTGGATAAAATGTAAATGCAAATATAAATTGTGAAATTGAAGAATATATCTGCAAAGAAAAAGAGAAGAGTGTGTTCATTTGCCTTAGTATTAAGTAAACAATTTCTTTTTAATATATAAAGAGAGATGAGGTGCCTTATCAAGCTTCTGATTTGCCTTCTAACCCAGTAATTATAATTAGAATCATTGCTCTTAGGTTATGTTGTGGAAGAAATTAGCATTCATTTTATGCACAGCATTTGGATTTTAATATGATGAACACCATTCTGCTTAGTGGTGAGTAATTCTCACTACCATTCTTGTCAGTGAAAGACTCAGCATGTCTGATGTCTGATAAAAAGTGACAAATGTGACCTTATAGCTTCACTGCATTGGTAAGAAGAGACAGCAGCGAAATATGAAAGCATTGAGCTAGGTTACAGAGGGTCTCATCAATGCATCAGTAAAGGATAGCCACTGCTCATGCAGGACCATGAGACGTTTTATCTGTCCACAAAACAATTTAACAGTTCATATGGATTGTCCTAAGTGGTCTTAAAAATGTTCAGGAGAATGTCTAGTGAAGTGACACTGAAGACTGTCAGACCCATGAGTGCCCCAAGAGGCCTTAATGGCCCTGAGCAGCCTCACCCAGGACACCCACTCATGCTACTGCCCATGGGCCCAGGAGCCCTGTTAAGATCAGCCCTGGACCTTCATCCCTGACTAGAGCTATGTTACAGACATGCCTGCTTCCAGCCATCTCTGGCTCTGCCTCATGAATGGGCTTCAGCTCTTTGCTGTAGGTGGCTTGTCTCTTGGATGGACTGCTTGGATTTGTGCTGTAGTTTGTCGCCTGGATGCACTTGATTCCTTGCATGTGGTACCTAGGACTGCCATATTACCACCTGGTTCTGCCCACTATATTCAGACTGTGCTGGACAGTGCCCCATTGTTGAAGGAGCTGCCAGCCCTGGGGTTACTAGTGGGTCCTGCCTCAGCTTCCCTGAGATAGCAGCTGGCCCTTGGTGTTTCCTGACACCAGGATATCTCCTAAAGAAAGAAGGGAAAAAAGGTCTTGGGATTGATTAACCTTTTGATTAACCTTCCAGCTAACAGTCTTGCAGGAGAATGGGTCCTTCAGGCCTTACTTACCGGAGTCCTTAGAGCTGGACTGGTGAATATGCACGTTACCAAGGTGGAGAGTTGTCTAACAATCCTCATCTTAAAAATCTGCTCTACTTCTACTTTTTACATCCTCTGTGAAGAATAAGAGGCTGCTTCCATGTGCAGTGATTTCTTTAGACCTTACCTTGAAAGGGAGGTCCAAGGACATCTAATTAATAGATTAGCTTTTCAATGGCAAAATTCAAATTTTAACAGAAGTTGGTTATGAGAGATCTAGTGGTCAACTGATACACCTTTTCCAAGGATACTAAATGGAAACTATCCTTGGATCTTGGGAGAAAAAACAGCTGGGAATTTGATTGTCAAATCATAGGCTATAGCTCAATAGGTTGTATAGACTGGTAATACTTAGTTCTTTTTAAACAATGGTATATATATTCTTTAAGGAACCAGTCTCCTAAAGGAGCTGTGAATGAAATGGCTTGCTCATTAGAGGGATAAATTCATTGAAACCAAGAAACAATATATGATAGTATATTTGACTTAGTTAATTCAGTTTGATTCAGATAATTTCATTTGATTCTTTTTGCTCAGATTTATGAAGAAAATAAAGAGCTCAAGAGCTGAAGATACATTTGCCACAATTTGTGTTTAGATCTGATGCAGAAATCTAGTTCCATTCTTTCCATTGAATGTTTTTGTTTTGGTTTTCTGTGGTTTCTCTGTAAATACTGCAGAGAAATAGATCTTGCTATTTCTTGTTTTTTTAATGTGCTCTGGGACTTGTTCAGTCAGATTGTTGGATAATTACCTTAGTCATGTTGGCATATACATCTCAATAGTTCTAATGCCTTGTCTCTGTTTTTACATAACAGTTAATATGTATCAAGTAGGTATGTGTCATATAAAACAGAAGCATAATCACAAAACCAGAAGAGTAAATGTGGAAACAATGATCTGGAAATACCTATAGGCCAACTTTGTAAGAACATACTAAGCTTTAGTTTACAGAATTACTGTGTTGGAGGTTTTTTAGCACAGTTTACTAAACATCGTGTCTTTTACAGATGCAGATTCTTGTACTCATGTATGTATGTGCCTGCATCACCCTCTTCTGAAATTTCTAGTCTATGAAAAAATCGCCTGTGCCTGTTGATCTGCATATTTTAGTCTCTCTTCTGGAGACCAAGACACGGCACAGCAACAATAAAAAAGTTACCCACACAAAGTAGAGGCGTGGGAGTAGCAGTAATTAAATATTTGGACTTTTTTTAATTTTAAAATACATTTAGAAAAAGGCAAGCATTCACTTCAGCAGCTTTTGTTAATATTGTTCAGAAAAAAACACATGAGATTTGGTGAAGAGATGTAATGCCATTTATTCGCTTTAGTGATATACCCCGAAAAAAACAGGCAAATTTGGAGAAGAGAGGCCTCTGTCTTCAAATCTGAAGTACAACTAATAAACTTAAAGACAAATATGGATTGAGAATAAATGTTGTTGTTTTCACATAGCTAATTTAGGTTAGTAGTTTGAGCAGAAATAGTATTTAATACTTGGAAAGCATAGAGATGAGACTATGAACTAGTTTTGGACAGGGAATTGCTACCTCTAATAGTTTAGCTGGGTTTTGGAAGTATAGTAATGTTCCATCAAGGAAACATCTGTATTTAGTTCATGACTACTTATATTCACTAGAGCTATGACTCTTGAACTTAATATCTGCAAGTTTCTATCTTTAGAAATTATTTTCTAGGTCCTTCTTGATGATCAAGACTGGAAGGGCAAATGTGGAATGACTATTTTGTGAAAAATGTTTTCTCTTTGTTAGCTTAGTACTTCTGTTCCTTGGTGGTGGTCTTTGTGGGACTATTCCAGTGCAGATGTTGTTCAGTTTCACCCGTGTAGTTCACAAGACTATTTTTAGTTTGGTATGTGTGGTGAATTTCACATTTTGGCATGGATTTTTTAAATTCTTCTTGTGGAAAAGTCTTTCTTGAACTGTAGAGAAGCTTTGTCTAGTTCCACTTTCACTCAAGTTATATTAGTGTGCAGTAAGTTGTTTGAGTCTGATGACGGGTTTACCACATTGGAGTAATATGAAGGCCAAGAGAAATGTTAAGAGGTCTACAGAAATGTTTTTCAAGGCATGATATTTATCTAATATAAATTTCAAGTTTTTCCATATAAATCGTGTTTGGGGAAAATGTGGTGCAAGCAGAGAGGGAGATGGAAGGTGGGCCACCAATATGGTCATCATTAGGTGGAATTTAGAGAGGTTTTTTTCTGACTCTGGGTTTGCTGCTGTCTGAAAAAAAGAACAACAACAGTTTCAAAGTATCATTTTTTTCACTGAAGAAAATCTCAATATTACTACTTAGGAGTCATGGAAGTTTCATTTGGTAGCTGCTAGAGTTAAGAGCATTTATCACTGTCAAATATTAAAACACATGTATACATTTTCAGTCTGTTCTTCAGTGGAAAGTGAGACTCAAAAGTTTCGCATCTGATACAGACAAGTCAGAAAGGCTGTGAACTTTCATTTTCAGAATATTTAATTTGTGAATTGAACTGCCTGGTTTTTTTTTCTCAGGTCCTCCAGGCCCTCCCGGAGGTATAAGGGTAGAAGAAATTAGAGACACTGCTGTAGCACTTACTTGGAGTCGTGGAACAGACAATCATAGCCCTATTTCTAAATATACTATCCAGTCAAAAACTTTCCTGTCTGAAGAGTGGAAAGATGCAAAAACAGGTAAGAGTAATGTTAGAATCAATAAAGCCAATAGGTTTTAGAGTGTTTGTTAGAAAGCTTGGATAATCAGAAAGTTGTCACAATAAAAGGAAACTAGGATTGCTGTTCTGCTACATGATTTGGGAGCAGGTTCCATCCTGTCAGTGTGTTGTGAATAAATTTGTTTTCAGCTCTTGGGAGGCCCAAACTGAATATCAAGAAAAAAAGAAAAGAACAGGCCAGTTTTGCCCTGGTTTTTGCCTCTTTCCTTGTTACTTGAAACATTTCACATCAACTATTAGAATTGTAAAAAATTATTTGTATTTGTAAAAAATTATCATGTGTCCAGCAGGTCCATGGAGATTCTTCTCCCCCTTTACACTGCCCTGATGAGGCCTCATCTGGAGTACTGTGTCCAGTTCTGGACTTCTCAGCTCAAGAGAGACAGAGAACTTCTGGAGAGAGTTCAGCACAGGGCCACCAAGATGATCAGGGGACTGGAAGTTCTTTTGTACCAGGAAAGACTGCATGAACTGGGGCTGTTTAGTCTAGAAAAGAGGAGACGGAGAAGAGATCTTATTAATATTTACAAATATCTAAATGGTGGATATCAGGAGTTTGGGACATCCCTTTTTTTGATAGTATCTAGCAATAGGACAAGGGATAATGGAATGAAGCTGGAACACAAAAAGTTCCATTTAAACATAATAAAAAACTATTTCACTGTGAGGGTGAGGGAGCAGTGGCACAGGCTGCCCAGGGAAGTTGTGGAGTTTCCCTCCTTGGAGGTCTTCAAGACCTGCCTGGACGTGTTTCTATGTGACTTGATCTAGGTTGACCTGCTACTGCAGGGGGAGTGTACTAGATAATCTCTAAATGTCCCTTCCAACCCTACCATTCTGTGATATTCTATGATTTACAGATTAATTTGGATAAAAATAATGTGTCTTTGTTTCTGTATTTGTTATGGAGAAAGTTGATTAAAATTATTTTTTCCTGGGAGAAGGCTAAGATCCATCTGAAACTGGCAGCCCTAGAGAAAACATAGCTAACATTAACCTTCTAACCACTGGATGTCATCATTGTGACACATAATTGCAGTTGAGGTGGCACATACCTCAACCCGGGGCATGCTACCTACCATGCATGTGTGTCTGCAAGACTTAATATAAATTTTGAACCACTATTTCCTTTGAATTCTTTATGAAGGATAGCAGTGCTACAAGCTGTAAAAAAATGTCCTACCAATGTGATTAATTATGCCACTGAAATAACTTGTAACTTAAGTGCATCTCTATGGAATTAGAGCATCACATACTCAGCATTTCTAGACACCAAGAATGTTAATAGTTTCAGCTATTGTCTTCATTTAAGTTGTTCTTTGAAACTACAGAGATAGATGTCTAAGTAGACTTTGACACATTGACCTAAAAATCTCCTACATTTTCAGAGTAAAAGGTTAAAATTCTAGGCCCATTGCCTTAAATCATATGTATCTTCTTGAACATGCAGTATATGTAGCTCAATTGTATATAATTACCTCCATATATAATTACTTCCAGCAACCAGCACTAATGCATGACATCTGATAAACTAGCTCGGAAAATAAAACTAGAAGGTTCCACGATCCTTTCCTGTCTCTTGTATCTTGTTCAATTGTTCTGTAGAGTAGATTTCTTTGAAATTTAAAAAGAAAATAATGTAGAAATTAGAGCTGTTCAAAGAACTCTTGATTTGCTTTAGTAACAATATACACAGGTGGAAGGATCAGCCTCCACTTTTGTCAGGATGAATTTTATTTCCTATTATTTCTCTTTTTTTCTTTTTTTTTAAGCAATTGGGAAGAAACAGAGTTATGGGAAGCTTTAGGAGATAGCAGCTGTGATACTGCTTCCTTTTGTGCTGTTACTGGAACTAAAAACATGTGTAGGAGATACAAGTGTTGAATTTAGATCTTCACTCTGTCTGGTTCAGAGCAAACACTTGAACCACCTTTCTCATTTTTCAGGAAGCTTCTGTATTTGCATTGCTATAGGCATGATGTGATGCACTTCTCTGCTTCACGGAATTAACGTGATAACGTCTGACTGCATGTCTCAATGACTGAGTCGTATCCTGTAGCGTGTTGAGTGAGATTCACACCTTGTGTGGGACAGGGAGTAATCTAGATTGTTGAATGCCTTTTTTAAGAAGCTAGCAAAAAAGATGTAAATTATTCATTTCCAAAAAGTTGACATGAACTATTATGGTGTTTTCAAAATCAGAGCTTTTTTACTTGAACAGAATGAGTAACTTTGATTAAGAGATGATTCCTGCAAAAAGTAGGTAAAATCATCATAGTAACCACTGGCACCAGTGCAAGCTTTTGCTTAGTTTCTGGACTCCTCCCAGTCTGGCTTAGTGTTCACTTTCATATGAAAGAAGCATGATGAACAGTCCAAATTGATCTGTCATCAATGTTTAGGCTATCATTTAATACTGCTAATTTTCAATGTGTGGAAGAGAGGAATATACTTTGGCACTGCCCTTTGGAAATATTATTGTTATTATCACTACTATCATTATTCCCAAACCAAATCATTCATCTCAGGTTGCATAATATTGAGTGTGTTTTATGAAATAAGTGTATTCAACTTCACAGTATGGAAATATGTATGAATGGGTTATGTCATAAGTTGTTTACATTTATGTTGCTCTTTCCAGTCAAGAGGAACAGATTCTCATCATGTTGAGTGTTCAGAATTATTCTTGGAATTTGTAGCACAAAAAAATAAAATGAAGAGATTAAAAGTAGCCCAGGAAAAAGAATTCCAAATTTATATCACAGCTTGGATGCCATAGGAGGTTTGCAGTGGCTCTGCTGACTGGACAGAAAAATAATTTTGAGCAAGGATGACAAAGAGTGGTGGGCAGATGGAAAGAAAATGGAAAGTCTTTTCCTTTCTCCTTCAGGGCCTCACTTTGGAATGGCAAATTTAATGATTATTACTTAAAGTCGTATCACCATCCAGAGTTTATTTTTGCAGCCATTGGGTTAATATTTTAATTCCAAATCAACTGCCTTTCCCATGCAGAATATCTCATTTCTTGCCTCCCTGTAAACCAAAAACTCTAATATGACAAAAAAATATTGTCCCATAGAATAAATGAAAATCCTCTGTCCTTCTGTTGTTGGCTACAGAAAGAACCGCTGTTGTCTGCGAATTGCAGACAGAGTCATAAGTTAAGCATTTTATTTGTTGTAAAGAAACTCACCTTTACAATAACAAGTCTTTCACAGGGATTAGAGGAGCAATTACCTTCACTGGATCAGAAATGGATAGCAAGTTTTAACATGCCCACTAAGAAGGTGCATCAAAATATGACCCCATTTTATAAACCACTCATTGTCAATTGATCGAACCCTGCATTTGCACATCTAGCCTTTGTCTATCATGAATCTTTATTATTTTGCATTCCAGATTCCTCATTACATTTGTCTCTTCTACAGCTACAGTATGTAATTAGTAAGGATACTTCATAACTACATGTACTTTTTTGCTAGTTCACACCTGGTTAAAACTTACAAGTCTATAAGTGTTTATCCAAGATAGTGTCATAGTTTCCAAATTCCCAGTCACTGCTGTGAGTACTCTCTGTAAAATGTGATATTCCCAACGTATAACATCAGATTTCCTTCAGTTGGTTACATGTGACTGCAGAATGGTGGTAGTTTGCTGAAATCAACCATGTTGTTGGCTGACCTTCTTGTAAAAATGCTGTTTTCTAAAGCAATTCTCATTTGTTTTTTAGAACCATCAGATATTGAAGGAAATATGGAATCTGCTACAGTGATTGATTTAATTCCATGGATGGAATATGAGTTCCGAATAATAGCAACAAACACGTTGGGGACAGGAGAACCCAGTATGCCATCACAGAGAATTAGAACCGAAGGCGCCCGTACGTAAACAGAATTGTCTCTTTTTAATGTATTTCTTAATTGTCACATTTTTATTGATATTTTTTTTAATTTAGGGGGAGTTTTATTTGGAGGTTTATTGTTTATTTATAAGATGCAAGTCTAGAAAATACAGCCACCCACTACTATAGACTTCAGTAAGCAAATACCAGACTTTCCAGGTGTGGTAGCATCAAAGTAGACAGGAAAAAAACATGGTCTTACAAACAGCAAATTTACCTCCATGGCGGAAACTGACTCATATTGTATTTTTCAGAGATCCCTCACTGTATCTGGCAGTCAGGTTGTATGTGTATGAATGCATGCACTTGCTTGGGATGAGAGTAAAGGACTTAGGAAAAAACATGCATGAGTTTAACAAGGAAAATGTCCATTTGCTGTTTGGTTTGTTTCTAATTAAGGAATATATAACAGGATGTGTGTTATACTGGTTAATGGCATTTTACTGTGATTGAAGGTTTGGGCTTGTATCCTCTTATTCTATGTCAAAGATGTGACATTATCCGACACAGCATATGCCCTTATCAAGCTAATTGTTCAGTGTTAAAATCTCAGAGCATATTTAAGGATATCCTTTAGGCTCAGGCACATCTCTCTTATAATGAATTCTCCAAACTGAGGAATTAGATGTTAGTATTCAAGATAAGGCAGTCTGGTTTGACTGTACAAAGGAGATAACAGCAGAGCTCTTGGATGTAATGTATCACTGCAAAATTGAATCCAGCAAAGACTACATCCCGCTTAACACATATTAGGACCTGTGTATATTTACAGTTGTAGTACTATAGCTCAAGATTTGAAACAAAAAATGCAAAACCAAAGTATAAAAATTAATGTTTGCCATTACACCTGCTAGCTCATTGCTTTGATTAGATAGTATTTTTGAAAGAAAATGTATTTGCATTGTAAATTTCAATACATTTATTAAAAACATCCCCATATTTTGTCCGTTAAAAATGTTGTTGCTTACAGAGACAGGAAATACAGGTTGGTTAAATTAATCTTAACAGGGAAGTAAAAGCCACAAAACTTTAATACTGAAGTAAAAACAAATTACTGCCTATAAAATTGATAATTAGCATCATACAGTTGTATATGAAGGCCTAGGAATCGAAATGAGAAATTTACATGTGCTTCTTGGAGTTCCTGGACAATGGATATTTTTGAAATGTCAGAGAAGAGGCAGAAAGGGAGGGAAAATAATGCTCACAGATGGAATAGTGGCAGCATCCTGCAGTTTGCAGTATGCCAAGTTAATGTTATTTGTTGTAGCCTCCCCAAAATGGCATATCCTCTGGTTTTGTAGCAGGATGCTATGCTTTCGCAAGAGATAGTTTGTTCAGTCTGTTGTCTGATTCCCCATGCACAGCACCATTGTCGTTAATGGCAGACCATGAGACATGTGAAACAAAGCAAAATGTTAATGTAGCCTTCCTAGGCATCAGGCAGTGTTTATTGTCATGCCGAAATAGGATATAAATCAGTGAGTTTGCATATGAACTTCTGTGCTCAAGTGCATTATCTGCCAGGAGATGGAATTTGTTATGAGTGGCAACAATAGGAGTTGTCAGCTTTCAGGATACTATGGAACCAGTACAGTGTGTGCATTTTCATGTAAATCTGAAGAAGGTAAATATTCCATAAACAACCCATATCCACAGATTGTAGTTATTTTTAACTTTTGGTCTGTGTTCAAAAGCAACAAACAGTGCTGTGTCTTTCTTGTATTGTATGAATAACAACTAATGTCTATTAAACTCAAACGTTATCAGTGTCTTTTTCAATTTTGAAGGTTATCTTGTAGACAACCATAATTTCAGTAACATTTTTATTAGCATGCTAAGAATGTGTGCTCTGGTTTTACATTTTAGTGAATTATACTTGTTTCATCAAGAACACATTTCACAGTGACTTCTTGAAATTCAATTGATTAAAGTCTGTTTTTGTGCATTTTAGTTTCTGGATGCATTTGAGTAATTGTCTACATAGAGCTGCCTGAATTAGTAACGTGATCTTAATAGAAGAAAACTGTGATTAATGGTTGAGAGATTAGGGAGATTCTCTTGAAAAGAGTGGCTTTTAAGACAGTCTTTTTTCTTTTCCTTGCCAAACTGTTTATATTCTTTGAGCATTTAAGCATTCTAGCAAACGTCTGCTTCTAACTTAGGATTGAAGTTATATGCTTATAATAGATAGTGTGACTGGTAAGTATTTCAGTAATAACAATGTCAGGGAACAGGCTGATAACTCTGGCAAAAGCTTCCTCTGGAGTTGTCATGATATATATGTTTAGTCTCATTCTCCACTAATTTGTTTTCTGAGAGGCCAGAAATAAATAATGCAAACCATCCACTGAATGCTGAGCTCCATTTCAAATTCATTGCTACATTTTTTAATCCTTTCTGAAAACATTTTTTCTTTTCTGCTTTATGTTTCTCCTCGGCTGACCCTCAGAGAAGGCCTCAGAAAACATGTTAAATAGTAGTACAGTGCTTAGGAACTATCCTCTTACTGTTTTGTGACATTCACTGATTAATGGAGAAAATGCCTGATCATATATAGAATTTTTAACACTAAGAATATGCTCATGTAGATAGGGCATGTAGCTAATTCATGATCACCTGGGGCATATTTAATGCACTATAGGTAGGTCATCCTTTCCAATGGTAATTTGTGTGTCCTTAATATTGAGTAATAGCAAATAAATACACAAACACCAGAGAGGATGACAATAGAATCACAGTTAGTGCGAAGTCTCACAGAACTGAGAATATAGGAATGATTTGTAACAGAGTCCATGAGAGTATCCTGCTTTACCACTCAGCTGTATGCTAATGGTAGATCAACAGATTTTATTCCATTACATGGAATATCAGTGTAAAATGCAATTAGGAAATTACTAAATACTATGGCAACTTTGCTTCTGAACATCAGCCCATTTGAATATCCTATTGAAGTTGTACCACTAATCTGGAAAAGGATTAGGATGCCAGTGTTTCAGAGATATGGGTTTAACATTACACATTGAGTGTAAATCCGTTGAAGTAGATGGAACTAGTCATAGTCTGTTAAGGTAAATATATGTGCAAGTCCTAGGTGCTCAAACCCTTGGCATAACAACATCTGAGGAAGCATAAGAATAGTATACAGTGATTCTCTTAAGATCTATAAGGAGTGTTCCATTTCTGAATATTCAGTTAAATATTTGCAGAGAATGTGGCTAAAAACAAAAATGATTGATTGTCAGCTGTCATTAGAACTGGCATGTTTCCTGTAGCAGTAGCTATGCATTAGGCTTGTCAGGCCCACAGACTCTCACAGCTCTTATAGACTGTGATTATTTTGTGTGCCATGTGTGCTCATTGGCCCTGCTGGTAAAAAAAAGTAAATAGTGATATCTTTACTGAACGTATACTTTGTAGTCATTGTCCTCTATTCTATTTTTCTAGCTCCTAATGTGGCTCCTTCTGATGTTGGAGGAGGGGGTGGAAGCAATCGAGAACTGACAATCACATGGATGGTAGGTATTACGCTGATATGGCATGAAACCCATATTTCTTGTGACTCATCTTGCTACCCCTGAAACCCATGGATGATTTCTCACTATTTTGGAGCAGGGCTCTCACCTTTGGGAGCAGGGTTTATACACAACGTATAGTTTTTTCAGACTTTTCTTGTAAAAATACATTAAAAGGAATAAGGAAGATAGTATTTTGGATGCCTATGTATTGGAAATATCATCTAAAATATGATCTAAAACATTATCTATGTATTTTTCAAAGAGATTCAAGCACATATTGACTATGATAATGCATCGATGTAACTGCATTTGAAAGTTCTGCAAAATGTATCTTTCTTGCAAGCTTTTAAGTTACAAACTGATAAGCACGCAGATTTGCTTCCTACAACTCAAGTATAACATGTGCTGCACAGATTTACAGGCTGTATTTAAAAAAAAAAAAAAAGATACATTGCCATTCTATAAACAAGTCAGTCATAATTATGAACTGCAGTTTTAAGGAAATTCTTTGATACTGACATTTTATAAGCTTTATTTTATGCTAATGTGACTGGTAGCACAAAGCAATGTTGCCTCATACCACACATACCACTATTTAGCCATTCATTGATGCTCACATAATGATGATGTTTTTCTTTTCCTCCAAGCCATGATTTTTTTCTTTAATGATTATGTGTTAAGCAAAGTAAAGAAAAGGGAAAAAGACAGAAATAAAATGTTAATCAGATTATTTTTTTTAATGCAATGTAATCAGAAAATCTTTTCAGTAAGTGAAGTCTTTGGAAAGTTTCATGTCTCTTTACCATAAATATCCAGTCCATAGTGTTTTACCTTCATTCCAGTATTAAAGCAGTTGGGTTTAGAATTTATCTTTAGTGTGGGGGGAAAAAAATGCTTCTGAAAACAGAGAAGAAGGGAAAAGAGACAAGAAGATAGGAAGAAAACAAAACTCGGAATAAGAGAGAATAAGAATTTATAAGCAAAGTTGTTGTGTAGGGTTAGGAGTTGGGTTAAGTTACACTGAAGAGAGAGTTAAAGGCTTCTAAAGGGTATTTGGGAAAGCTAGGGAGGAGAAATAAAGAAAAAAAAAAAGTCTATCTGATGCATATCAGAGCCTGTGAGTATCCAGCAAAATCAGTGTTACAGAAGCATTGCCTCTGTCTGTCAAAGAAAGACAAATATTATGTTTGAAGAATTTACCAAATTTATCTTGATACTGACCTCTCTCATCACCTTCATAAGTCTATGAGGCACATAAGGCACAGGTACACCACTTGTGTCATTTAGGAAATAGTTTCAGATGTAGCAGCTTCTTTACCTCTGTAAAAATGGCTTTTTCTCGAGGAAAGTAATGCAAAGATGACATAATTTCAACAGCAACTTTGTCATTGTTGCATAGGGGTCCCCCTTATGAATGTACAAATTTTAACCCATATGTGTATTTTCTTCTTTTTGTACTTAAGGTTGATCATACCTCGTCTGAAGACTTCTCAAGTATGACAGAGAAATAGTCAGCCTTTTCTGTTTTGTTTTCTGTTTGGGTTTGGTTTGTTTTTATTTCAGTTCAAAATGTTTATTTAGTCTTCCTAAATACTTTAGCAATGAATTGAACCCTAAGAAAAAAATTATAGGCTTCTGAAAAAGGAACATTCACACTTCTGTTAAAATATAGTGAAAAGGTTCTTTCTTAGTTCCACTAACAATAAGTTAGAAAATAGATGTATCATAATTGATTTGATTCTGATCTTTATTTATTTCTGAAGAAGAAAAAAATCAAATAGGAAAACATGCAATGGACAGTTGCACAAGACCTAGAGTATTTCATTATTTCTTCACAAATTCTGTCTTACAAAAAAAACTCATGAAAACCAAATCAAACTACAGAGCTACTTCTTATATTGCATTTAGAGACCCATACTCGCGACATTTTCAGTATGGTGAAAACTTGGCTGTTACCAAACTAAAAAAAATAACCAAACAAGAGCAAATTATAACCAGCAGAATAATGACTAATGCAAGATCTGAAGTACAAGATCATTTCAGTCTTCCCTGTACATCCAAATAGATTTATATTCCAATTCTTTCTCTTACCTAATGTCATGCTTTTTACGTCTGTTCTGTAATGAGTAGCTCATTTAGTCAGACAAATTAAACATGACTTCAAATATTTACTTCCCAAGAATCTTCCGTACTATGTCTAGCAAGTACTTTTGAATAGAGGCGTTACATTTATGGAGCTTGTCTGACATGATATATCTGCAAGGCTGTAGAGGCTTTATCTGTCTATAAAGGTGTATATTGATTCCCCAGATGTCTTGATATTTGCATATGCTACTCAAAATCGTCTTGAGCAGAGCAAAATGTATGGCAGGTTCACGTGTTGCTGCAAACCTCCTTTCAGCTTTTTCTGTGATTCGTAAGCCCAAGTTGAATGAGATAGAGATGCAATCAAAGCTCTTCTGAGTCTTGTTTTGAAAGAAGAGCTGAGAAAGAGAGCTAGGAGTCGCATGCCCATTCTTCCTCATTTTGCCTTGTTTTTCATTCCCTCTTCCATTTTGTTTTTCAAAGTTTTTAATGGATACTACAAACTGTGCAACTACTTATACCTAATTATTATGTGCAGCTATTGGATGGCAAGCTGCTTTCAACATTTTACTCGAGACCTTCCAGAATATAGATTTCCATTCCAGTCCTGGCTTTCTAAAGTTTGCTCTGGATGAAAACGATTCTGAGACTAGGGCCACATCCAGGCTGCTTACCTATGGGGCATATGGGGTAAGATTCTGGTTTATTTTAAGCAGCTACTACAATAATAGGTTCAGAAGACAAGCAATGGAAGGTGACTCAGTCCATGAAATCTACTTTTTGAGAGTTTGCCTATGAATTTTGACTTAAGTACATGAAGGTATGTTAGTTTTTCTGGGAAACCAGTTATCCAATTTTCACCTGTTGTCCAGTCAGACCTGAGGTAGAAAACAAGGCATACTTCATTGAATAGGTTCACTCAGCCTGATAAAAAAATAAGCACATAAAATAGATATCTTATTGCAGTTCTTTTTTCATAGCAGACTTACAGTTAAAGTTTCCTAATGGCTTGTGGTTAGTGTCACATCTAGACGTATATACTTGTATAACGTGTCTGTATAACATAGCCACTGTCACTCCTTCAGAAAGCCTTTTTTGATAGGTACAGATGATAGTTTTGGTACCTAATCACTCTTGGTTTCTGTAGAAGAGATGGAATGTCTTGCATGGAGTTTGAATG
Source organism: Colius striatus (assembly GCF_028858725.1). NCBI lineage: Eukaryota > Metazoa > Chordata > Aves > Coliiformes > Coliidae > Colius > Colius striatus. The sequence continues at coordinate 176,953,029 of NC_084759.1, read as the reverse complement.
AGGAACAAGGTCATAAAATGGTGTAGTAGCAAATACAGTATTGCTGCATATCTGCATAATGGAGATGGTGTATTTTTAAAGGGGATAGGAGCAAACTGTAGAAGCAAACCAGGAGGAAGTGGAACTTCAGTGTTTTACAACACACATGTCGATACTGTCTTATTTTTTTCTCATTAGAGATCCATTTGTTTAGTTACCCATAAAAATTAATATTTTATCTTTTACCTCTTTAGCCTTTGTCAAGAGAATACCACTATGGCAATAACTTTGGTTATATAGTGGCTTTCAAGCCATTTGGTGAGAAAGAATGGAGAAGAGTTACAGTTACTAATCCTGAAATTGGCCGGTATGTCCATAAGGATGAATCAATGCCACCTTCAACGCAATATCAAGTAAAAGTGAAAGCTTTTAACAACAAAGGGGATGGACCATTCAGTCTCACTGCTGTCATTTATTCAGCACAAGATGGTGAGTAAAGATTCCAGATAAATTTTACACCGAGGATTCAGATGAGCACTACTAACATCAGTAAAGAGACCCTGGTCCTTGACACTGATCATATAGCAACATACACCTTCAGCACGGAGGGTGTATGTTGCTCACACAAAACACTTGCAGTTGTTCTGAGTAAACAACTTCAGACTCTGCTTTCTCTGTGATGCCAAGCACTTGGAGGTACTTTTGGGCAGTAAGCAATATGCAGAATCTTTTGAGATTCCCCACAGAGCTTGTTAAAAGATTCAAGAATTTAGAAACATTCATTCTGATCTTCATATTGGTCCCCTAAAACGATTACATCGTTATGCAGCAATGTCTCTGTGATCTTTGTGCGTGTGTTTGACATATGTAGTTTTTTTCTTCTTAAGAGGCCACACTAAAGCCTATTATTCTTGTAGCTCAATATCAGAATTTAGCCCAGAATTGTGAGTTCAGTTTTGTCTGTTTACATTTCTAGCATGTTTGGACTAAATTATCCCTGCCACAGTCTTTATTCTGATTAGGATGTTGGAGCTATTAAATGAATAATTTAATGGAAACCTCTTTGATATTTCACTAAAAACTTTGTCTAAATCCTTACTGGAGGTATTTCACATGCTGTGATCTTTAGGACTGAAGTTTAAATGACATTTCCAAACTTAGCAGGAGAGTGAAAGTCCTAGAAGAAGGTTTCCTTTAAATCAGAGGAAGTATATACAACATCCTAATTGCAACATAATCACACAAGGCTGTTTTAAAATATGTGGTTTGTTAATTAATGCCAGAAACTCAAAGAATCACCCATATTTTTCTTTCCATAGAGGAGAATCTCCTTCACAAAGTCAATAGATCCAGACCAAAGAGCTAAGAGGAGGGAAATGGTAACAAGGTCACATTCTCACACTTCCAACTCTGTTTTTACTCTGTATTTTAAGGGAGATTTATGTTCATGATTTCCCTTAGCACGAACGGGAACCCACAGACAGAGCAAAGATAAAATAGTCCTTTTGTTTCTGGCAATAATTCAGAATTCAAGCTAGCAACACTTAGCTATCTGAAGAGGTTAATTCTAATGCTTTTTCTCAGAAAAGCATACCTTAGAATATCGTCTTCAACAGCTGCCTCAGCAGCAGAATAGTTGGTTTTGCAATTGTGTAAATGCATTATGGTGCAACAGAAGGCATATCTGCCAAATAACATTTCAGTATCCATCCTTTCTCAGAGGCATTATCAACAGCTGACCGATTAGTTCCCACATGTTTATGTTAGGATTATACTAACCATGTCAGAGATGGCAGTATGTTTGTATAATGCTCTAAATTCAGAGATGTGACAGAGCCTAGAAGCTCCAAAAGACAGAGGAAAAGCAAATGTGCCATAGTGCCAGCTTCCAGATAAAGAAGTCACTTCAGTGGCTGCTGATATTCCAACATAGACTTTAACAAAGTCCAGACACTTGATAGAAACACTTATGGTTTAAATCACACCAGTTGCAGGCAGCAAAAGGAAGAGAAGCTCAGTGAATCTACTTTTTTTTCTTTGATTTCAAGCACAAGAGTCACCAAAACTGATTCACAGTGCTCCAGACCTTACGGGTAGTACTCAGCTCCTGTTCAGTGCTATGGCCCTGACTGCTACCATATCATATCCAGGAACTACAGGGCAGGTTAAAAGGATTTTTTCCAGTAGGTTTAATGGAAGTTCTTTCAAAGACCATCGCTCTGCAGAGTTTTCTGCTAGCATCATCAGGACTTGTACAAAGTCACCTCTGTACCTGCAGTCTTACCAGCTTCCAGCCTTAACTTTTTATCCTTATACTTAGAAGATAATGGTATGATGACCATTCTTTTCACTTAAGAGAACATATTGTGAGGCCCATGTGATTGTTTCTTTATTGATAGTATTACTGAATTAGCAGTCATCTTACTGGCGCAGGGGAGACTGCAAAATATTTATAGAACATATATGCCAAATAGGAATATAAATTATTTGGATCTCATAAACAATCATAACCAGATGAAATATTGTTTAAGAGTATTGTATCAGCAAAATCCCTGGCAGTTGGAACTTCTCAATAGGAAAGATTTTGGCACTGATGCAATGAAGAAGAATCTGATGGTTATTTGAGAATAGATGGGATGGATCACAGCTATTCCAGCTGTACTCCCATACCTCGGAATCAGCAAGTGATGATACTATCATCAGACAACACAACTTCTCAAAGGTATTAGTGAACTTTAAAGCAACGTGGTCATACAGTAGTTCATACAGATAGGTATGAATATGCATACATACATCCATAAATATAATGACAGGACTTCCACTAACCTGTGTGTTTTGTGATCTATCTGTGTATGACTAGTTATAACTGTGGGCATCTCTGTTCACTTCAGTGACTGGGGAATTTCTGTATTCCCATGTGTTTTAAGCCAAGTTCCATATCTGACAACTACTAGTCATACCTGCCATTGCTAGTAGTGAGTAATGGTTGCTAGCAATGACTGTACGGGTCTCTTGCTTATCTAAATTCCTGTCATTGTGAAAACAATTTTGCAATAATGTATCATTTTCTTAATTATACATTTGCATTATTAACAGTCATTGAAAGACAATTACAAAAGGTAACTTTGCATATAAGATTATTTTGTTACCTAGGATACTTTTCATGAGAGATATAACTGATTTTTTTCTTAGCAGTGGCTGTTTTGATGCATAGTTGACTGGATGCCCAGTTGGAAGATTAAGCATATGAAAGCTTTGCTAAGCTAGGGCTGCCGTGCCTGTCTGTTGCAACTTGTTTCAAAAGATTCGCGACAAGGAACTGTTCTTAGCTTGGACAACTTTCTCTTTTGTAGACATTGCTAAGTTTATTCCTTTTAAAATTCCTCAACTTACTTAAAATGCAAGCAGCAGTGAAATTAACAGCTTCTCATAATGAAAGCTGAACTTAATATTCTAAGCCCTGAATAGAAGTGTATCATATTATAATGGCCTGTATTCTGTGTTGGCTGCTGTCCAGAACTGAGAACACAAACAAAATGAACTACGTGATGTATGCCTGGTAGAAGGATGCTCCTGGATGATTTCAAGTTTATGTGTGCCACTGGACAGTTCTATATCTAATACCTGGTCTCATAAAACCTTTGTATCATCATGGCTAAATCTCATACGTATGAATTTTTCTGTAACTAGCTTGAAAAATCTGATGTATATAATCTGTGAGCTACTGCCCAATTTAGTAAAAGATCATGGAATGCTTCATTCTGTTTATCAAAGCCTGGTTTTAGTTTACACAAATGTCAGCATGGAATCTGTTGAAGCATAAAAATACGTAGTCTGAGCCAAATAATAGGATCATTGCCTTGTTTTTGTAGAGTCACTTTCCCATACAGATCATCACTGAATCTACAAATTACTCATAAAACCAGATTAAAGATTGACACACTTGGCTCCCAGTTACAAAGTAAATAATATAAAATATTGAAGTGAGAAGAGCCACTGTAAGGGAGTGTAACAGCATCACTGGATGAGACCGGATATTTAACGTGTGTTTGTTTCATCTTCCAGCTCCAACTGAAATACCTACGGATGTGAGTGTAAAAGTCTTGTCATCTTCTGAAATGTCTGTTTCTTGGCACCATGTTTCTGATAAATCTGTGGAAGGATATCAGGTGAGTTTTAAAGGTGATATTATGCATCTTCTCATTTAATTTCAGTAGTTAAATTCAAGAGTAATTCCTACTTTATCATTCTCTCTTAGGGTTAAGTTCTCTTTAGTTGTTGCTTGCTGTACAGATTTCACATCCCGAGAAAGAATTTTTTTTTTTGGTGCTATGTGCCTCATTACTAAAACATATCAACAACTGTACTTGCCTATGTTGTGGAACTGAGTGCCTATCTCTACCTCCTCAAAACAGATTGAAATTAAGTTTTAGGTGTCATTGTCAACACGGATATGAAATTGCAACTAACCCATAGCTCATTAAACCATCATTTATTAGCAGTTATTAATATAGTTCACCTACAAATCCCACAGACAGAGGGACTAAAATCCAGTATAACAGAGTGTGATTCTACACAGCACACACATAAAGTTTTTAAATTACAAGCAGAGGACACTGGGGTTTGAAATGAAGATATTGACATCAACGGCAATTCCTAATATACTAAAGCAGCTCATTATTGTGGTATTTCACTGGGATTGTGCAACTAGGATAGGATAGACAAATTCATGGTTGTGACTGAGATGTGAGTGGACTGTCAAGATCTGTGAGCTCGAGCCAGCCAGCCATGTAGCAGTGTTGCACTCTGGAGCTGGACAGAGAAAGTGGGCACAAAGCCTGCACACCCTGAATAACCAGAACAGACACTCAGCAAGCCCATGCTGTGAACTGGGAGAGGTGGAGAGAGCAGCAACAAGCACTGCTGGGAGAGACTGGGAGTACAGTAGCGATGCAATGGAGATGAGAGTTGTAATAGGGAAGGAAGGCTGGAGAGGTAAGGATAAATGGAAAAGGGAAGAGCATGGTGGGAGATAATCCCCATAGACAACCCACTTTTGGCTGATTTGTTGTTGTTTTTTTTTTTTAATTTTACTTTATTTTATATAAAACCAGCTGAGTTGGTGTCAGGGGAAGAAGGGAGGGGAAAGGATTCAGCAGGAAAAAACACAATGCACAGAGCAATAAATAGAGCAAAAGAAATAAAGATTGGAAAGCAGGATCTTTGGGATGGAAAGAGAATGACTACTTTTCTGAAGAAACATAGGATACCATGGAGATGGATGGAGAACTCTGTTACACAGAATATAGATGTGTGGACTGTGGCCTTATTTTGATAGGTAGAGTGTAACTTCATCCAGTACTGCACTTCCACAAACCAAGTGTGAACTGTGTGACTTGAAAATGTATAGTGAGGATTGACATTACAGTATCAATTTATCCTCTTTTTTGGTCTTTTTCTGAAGTAATCTTCTAGTTATCCAGACTGTGGGAAAAGGTTCCCATTTAGCTACACAATAAACAGGCTGATAGGCATGAATTACTGCCCCACATAGCTCAGTAAGGTATTAATTTTGAGATCTTTTTCTCTAGAGCAATCACCAGCCTCATTCTAGTAGAGGCAAAGGCAGCAAAGGGCAAACCTGTGCATCTGCACTGAGGGCAAACAGAAGTTCTATGCTTCTGAAGACCAGATCTCAGTCCTGAAGAAGCCGTAGGACAGGACAAAAATTGACCTCTTTTGGAAGGTCAAGGCCACAGATAGCTTTTCTGAAGTTACAATACAAGTTTAGGGGAAAAGAGCACCCAAATTACATTATGAAATTTCACTTAATATGTCTGGAATTCTGTGTCCCTGTTGGCATCAAGAAATAGTCCTTTTTTTTTTTTCATTACTGCTCAGCTGTAACACGGGTTAGCAAAATCCCACATTCACCAGGACACCTTCTTCGTTTCATTTTTTGTCTTAATTAGAACCTGAAAATTGAATAATTAACCTATTCAATGCTAGGGTTTAAGAGGTGGGAGTGCCCTGAGCAAAGTACCTGAAGGTATTTCACCTGTGACACAATGCTTTTCACACCAGGAGGAGTCAGATTTTGACACTAATGCATACTGTCAGGATGACTGCCCTCATGGTGATGAGTGTGAGCTGATACATTTTGCCCTTACAGAGGAGTATCCTCAGCTCACACTTAAAGAAGAGATAAAATAAGAAAACTGTCTCTATCCATATAGAGAATTTAAGATTTATGAGTTCTTACAACAGTCTGCTAAAAGCCACAGCTCTTCAGTACATGCGCTACCAAAGACACTCTCCATATTTCCTTCTACTTCTATACCATAGATATGTTTGTTTTATTAAACAAATTTATTATTACTCATCACCATTTTCCCTTGTTTACTGAAATGTGCTATTAGCATTCTTTCTTAATGTGAGTGAAGTATCTCTTCTATGTCTCTCATGTAAAAGTTCAATGAATATGAGAGCTGTTGTTTCATGACACTTACAGAAACAACTTCTGATTTATTTCAATATACTAAAATTTGAATAAAGGAGAGGACCATGAAAGAAAGTGTTTTTCTTGGATTTCAGCACTAATTCATAATGGCTAAAGCCTTCCTTCCCACAGATTGCTCTCGGCTTATCTCCTACAACAAACTCTAGAGCTGGAGTGAAGTACCCTCCAGTGTTCCCTGGAGATTCATTACTTGTGCATTATCCTAACAAGGTAAATGCAGATCACCGTGAAAAAGCAGACTGTCCAGGATTGTTATCCAAGATTTTTAAGTAAAAGAGCAAAGTAGGGAAATGTGACTTCTTGAAGCAATGGAGCATTTGATTCTAGATATCACTTCCACAGAGGCAACAGAGTGAAAGAAGTTTCCCAGTTATTTCAAGAGACTTTTAAATTGCTTGAATAATAAGTGAGAAGAGAAATGCAGGGATAGCTTAAGGAAGACAGTACTTTTTCTTAGCTCTCAAGGGGGCAATCTTCATTTTTTCTTTCTTTTCCAAGAGTAGTTGCAATGATCCAAATATGTAGATGTGACTGTATATTAAATGAAGAGGCAAAGAAGAACATTCTTAGTCTGTGACAGCTCACACACTACAGGAGTAGCCCACAACATCACAGCCAAGAACAATAATTTTTGTGATTTAAATCTAGTTTAATTTTTGAATTATATTATTTCTGCCTGAAATGTAATATACTCTCAGTGAAGTAATTTGCATTTTCATCCATTGTTCTCACTTGTTGTGTTTGATGCTGTGTATTACATCATTGCTCGTTATATTATGCCTTTAGCATCACTGTAGTGCAAATGAACAGTAGGATCATAGAAAGTTTTGCAAGTCGGAGATATTCCAAAGCTTCCAGCAAATGCTCTGTGATTAACAAAAGCGTCACATAAAGTGTGTTAGCCATCTTTAGGTAAAGCAGGTATTTAATTAACATAACAGAACAAACTAAAAATGAATTAGTTAATCTTCAATGGCCAGTTAATAACAACAAAGCTACCATTGGTCTATTAAACTTTTGGCCACCTAAAACTTCATAGACATCCCTTTGCTGCAGGCTAGAAACTTGTTTGAACTTAGGGACACAGACATGCCATTCTCTAGCTTCTGTTGAACACACCCTCCTACACTTGAGTCAGCTACTTGTAGTTAACAGCTTATGGTATACAGATGGTTACATTCAACAACAGCAGTTAATCTACAACAGTTTATTAATTATAGCAAAAAAAACTTACTCAAAGATCATAATCAGACCTTCAGCTCAAATGATTTGTGACTGTTTCAGACCCACATCTGTTTGAAACCATTCAAGTGAAGGTCACCACCTTGCTGGAGAAAAGTTACTCTCAAGATGGCTGCAGGATGGATTAGGTGCACATTCCTCACTTATTTTGAGGCAAAGGCTGTTGACTCAGTAAAATGGATACCTTGATTAGTGGGAATTTTGAGAGTGTGAGTGCCTAAATTGCAGTAAATGTATTATTAGGATACTAGTGGATTAAACTTCCAAAACACTGTGCAGGATGTGCATTTATGTAATTAAATGCTAGCTGTTTGTGCCTGCTCAAAGGCAAGTATACATGCTCTATTTAAAAATCAGAGGCAGTTTGGCCTGCAGATAAAATGTGAGTCTTTCTGCACTAGGAAAGAGTGAGAAAAGCCGTTAAGATACTTTCACATTTGTACTAACCAGAGTATGAATAACATCTAACACTGGTGTGCAAGACTGAGACAACATTGACCACAGACTCCTGTACTTAAATGAGAGTAACTTTAGTGTAGTGATATTGACTGTTGCCATGACCAAAAACTTCTGAAGTAGGTGAAGGGAAATCCACTACTCTCCTCATTCAGCCACAGTATGTGGTCTGAAGTAAAAGAAATATTTTTATTAAGCATATTATTTTAAATGTGAACAAGGGAAAGTAAAGCCTTGCCAAATGAGGGCTGTACGCATCATTTGTAAAGAGGAAAATCGTGATACTAACACCTTGAGAAACTATCTGCTCTCCTAACCTATTCCTTAAATTAAGGTTCCAAGGAAGACTAATGTCAGCAGAACAGAGATTAGGTAACAAGATACCTGATGTCACCAGTCAAATCTTACAAAGCAAGGTTTTTCCTAGAACCTGAAATTACCAACAACATTAAACTCTTCCTAAAAAATTTTCCAAGTTCCTCATGTAGGATACCCCAAAATCATTATGAAGACAGGCAGAAGACTAGCAGAAATGCTGACAGTAAAACACTCAAAACCAAAACAGAATGGGCACTGCTTTCCACTCATTACTCTGGTTAGTGCAGTATTTCGGTCTTATGCAAATAGTTGTAAACCAGACAAAACCTGGAGTCTGACCATGTTTTACTCTCATTTACATCTCACAAGGCCATGCAGACTAGGACCCTGTGTATGTGGTAGACCCTATGGAATGGCATCACTCTGTAGGAATTACTCTCTTACAGTGGTGCTTTGTAATGTGTAATTAGAATGGAACCGTTTATTGGCAAAAAAAACCTCACAGAATGTGTATGTAGAGTTAATTAACTTTGGATTTTGGGATGTTACAAGCTTACATTGATGCTTTTCCCAGAGTTTAAGCATTTTCAGGTTCTTTCTCATTTATTTTGACACATGTCTTGTTGTACTATGAAAATGTAAAAAATTCAGACAAAGAGCTTTGGAAAACAATTGGGTACACGTATCCGGATCGGCACATAGAGAGAACATGAATCGATACTTCTCATTCCCTAGATAGAAGGACAAAAATATTACATTTGTAAGACATTTTAAACAAAGTATTGTGTAAATGTTAGCAGTTTAGTGCACATTGTAGTATAGGAAAACAGAAATGAAAATTCAGTCAAAGACTCAAAAAAAACAGGAAGAAGAAAATAGTCTGGTCCTCTGAAGGCCTATCCACTTCCCAAACGACTTCGCCAAGAACAAGTTAAACCACTGTGAAAAAAGGTTTCATTATAAATTATGAATTTGTTTGTATTTCTTTATGACTGTATTACAGCTTGATTAAAATCACAGCCCATAAAAGGAATTCCACCCTATTGTTGTTAGATTTCTTTTAGCTTACTTGTTACTCAGAGTATGTAGTTCAGAAATTCCCAACATGCATAATTTTTATAAACTTTCTTTATGACTAAATATGTTAAATTATCCTTCAATTTGCTTGCTTACAGATTCGTTATTGGGCTGCCCATGATAAAGAAGCAGCTGCACAGCGGGTACAAGTGAGCAATCAAGAATATTCAACCAAACTGGAAAACCTGAAGCCTAATACTCGCTACCATGTAGATGTTTCTGCTTTCAATAGTGCAGGCTATGGACCCCCCAGCAGAACCATTGATATTATTACCAGGAAAGCACGTAAGTAAACGGTTAAATATAATGTCATGTACTTCATTATTGCCTATTGTGTTATACCCATCATGTTTTCACTGTGGCTTCTTATTCATATACTCAATATGCTTCCTTTGTGTAGGTCTTCAAGACCCACCTGGACACATTCCTATGCGACCTGATCTGGGTTGACCTGCTTTTGCAGGGGGGTTGGACTAGATGATCTCTAAAGTTCCCTTCCAAACCTACCATTCTATGATTCTATGATTGGTTCTTTGCCTGAAAATTTCTACTAAGGCTCTCCTTACTTGCTTTTGTTGCTGTGTATAATGTAGGTATCTTACAAAAGGAAGCAAGGAGACTAAGGTAATAGACTCATTGGAGGGTCAGCTGGAAGCTGAAATCAGGTTGCTGAGGGCTTTATCGAGTTGTATCTTGAAAACCTCCAAGGACAGAGGCTGCACATCTCTGGGAAACCTGTTCCACTGCCTGACTTTTTCTGAGCCTCTTTTAATCAAATTTGTGCCTTTTGTTACTTGTTCTCCTGCTATACTACTCTGAAGAGCCTGGATTCTTCTTCTTAGTAACCTCCCTGCAAGGACAGACAGGGAGCTCTTAGGTCCTCTCCAAAGCCATCTCTTCTTCAGGGCAAGTGCTCCAGCTCCCTACTAGGTCGGTGGCCCTGAGCTGAACTCACTGCAGTTTACCAAGGTCTTTTCAAGCATTAGGGGGTCCAAAGCTGGGTATGCTATTCTGAATGATGAACAGTTCAGAGCAACTATTACTTAGGCACCTATACACTGTCTTTCTGCTTAATTGATATCAAGAAGGATTACATTCTTATGGTCAAAATGCGATCAATTGCCATTTTCATCAACAGTAGAGGGAGCCAGGATCGGGCAGCCTTGAAAAGTGAGTGATCTGAATTACATCCTCGAATTTACATGCCATAATAGGTTTCTGAGAACAGCTCCTGACTTAACGATGCTACCTAGGACTAATATATGCTGAACAGTGTTCAATTAATAAATGCATCTTGTGTATTTAAAACACACTTATGTGGGCTAAAAATATATACAAATAATTTGAATATTTCTGTAGTAAATAGCGTATTGTGCAACTTACCCCTGCAGGGTTCACTTGTGAACTTTTTTATAAGCTTATTGTGTGAAATATAGTTAATGGCTTCTCTGGTGGACTATTTTGATTTCTACTGAGTTAAATGCTGTAGAAAGGCCTTTAAATGGTTAATTAAAATCTTAATCTCAATGAATAAATCTGCTTCAAGCCACATTTCTGGGCAGTTCTGAAGACGGTTCCATGCCAGCACACATACATGGTCAGCAACAACATAGGGAAGGGTAATGTTGGCCACTTCCATTCTGGCAATACAAAAAGGCAAACCCACAAAGAAGCCACTGAGCAAGCCATCCAAAATTGCCTGGCTGGAGTTGTAGTAGTTTATTCCAGGAAGGAGACTATCCCTTAATCATGTAAAGATCAGCCTAATTTCCATTTTTACATGTCTTAATAAAAAATATCATTGAACATTTATGAAATCTCATTTATGTTCACGTTATACATGTGTTGCTTTTCAGCTCCAAGCCAACGTCCAAGAATTATCAGTTCTGTAAGATCTGGTTCAAGGTACATCATCACCTGGGATCACGTGAAGGCAATGTCAAATGAATCTGCAGTTGAAGGATACAAAGTATGATCTATGAAAATATTTTTCATCTTTGTGTATGCTACATGAGCTGCATTTTATAGACAGTGCTGAATTTTGTTACCTAATCAGACTTAATAGTTACATGTTAACGATGCAAGTATCATGTTTAGAAATCACAGACATCCTATAGGCTTAAGGCAAAGCCAGTGGGCACTGAAATTCATTTGAATGGTAAACCATATTATTGAAAAGTTTAGATCAGTGACTGCAGCAACCTGATTTCCCATATGGTTGCATTTATTGTCTGTTGGCCAAAAAGAATACTTAAAAGAATTTTACACTTTAATAGTGTTTTCATATACCAGCATGCATTGTTCCAGCTTTCCTTTCCCATCTCCACGGGAGCTACAGTTCCTGCAACAAAAGTTCTTTAAAGTCTGGGAAGATGGAGGATGGGAAGGGACATTTAACTTCAATAGATGCAATTACTGTATAGCTAGAGCAAGTATATCTACTAACTAGAGGGTGTATTGAAAGCTTTAAAAATTAATTCTTGTTTAGCCTTACTGTTTGCTTGGCAGTAAGAAAAATTGTGTCATATTCTGCTTGTAGAAATTTGGCTTGAGGATTTAAACTGCTTCCTAGGAATTGTTGACAACGTTTCACAGAGAGAAGTCCAGAAGGGGTGGGGATCTTTTGTAAAGGTCTCACAAGACATATACAATCACATCTGCAATAGTAATATCACTGAGAATTAATAGTAAAATGAATAATTGTTTCATTTATGAAAACAATAATACATTTTATGTCAGAAAACACAGATGAGTTCTCAGATTTTTATTTGATGTGTTTAACTACCCTGCAATATCATCTTCAATTCCTTTAATTATTTACTTAAAACCTAAGGGCTGAAATGATTTCTCAAAAGGTGACATAATTTTGTAACTGAGAAAACAATGAGGAAACCTCCTGTCTAGATTCACCCTACAAAAAAAGAGAAAGTAGTATCAGCCACTAAGTTTTGATAGATATATAGACTTCATAAATAAATATAAACCTGAAACCTTTTCATTGACATACTGTACATATATAAATGTTTTCATGGAAATGTAGCATTTCAATAACTATAATTACTATGACTTTCCTAGGTACTTTATAGACCAGATGGACAACATGAAGGCAAGTTGTTTTCAACTGGAAAACACACAATAGAGGTCCCAGTCCCCAGTGATGGTGAATATGTTGTTGAGGTCCGAGCACACAGTGAAGGAGGAGATGGAGAGGTAGCTCAAATAAAAATTTCAGGTGAGCAGATAACTTCTCTTCTTTCTTCCCATACTCCTTGGAAATATCGGACTGAATATTTTCCTCTTGCATCCTACCTGGAGATGGACACACCATTCGCATCCAGAATTTGAGAGATGGCTCTTCAGCAGTGACTGCACTGAGAATTGGAGTTCATCTTAAAATATTTCTGAAGAGTCATAGTGCACACAAAACACTTCAGCAGCAGTCCAGTTCAATCCTGGAAGTACTGCTAGCCTTTCAGATATCAGACTGGTGCCCTGTAGACTGGCACTTTTAGTAGTGTCCTACAAGCATAGCTACATGATGCAGGCCTCAGGCCCAAGATGTCAGCTTGCAATAATCACGTAGTTCCTAGAAGCCATTGTCTCTGTATCCCATTCCTTTTTCAATGAGTGGTCCACAAGTGATCCACAAACTAATTGCTAGGGAAGTTCCACTTTTCAGGAGAGGAGCTGTGACACAAGAAGTCACATAAACAATATGAAATGCAACATGCCTAACTTTAGAATGGTATGGATGATTGGTGAAGAGGAGAAGGGAACATGGTTTAGGTTGATTGAACTTTGCTTTGTCTTGACTCTAAATACGAGTTCAGATATAGTCTGCACAAGTCTTTCCTGTTGGTCTTGGATTTTAAGTAATACCTTAACACACATCAAGGAGTTGGATAGTGTCTTTGCAAGCTTACAATTTAAACATTTGCACTATATTCTTGCCTTTTTAATTAAAAAATGAACTTGGGAAACAGTAAAGATTAAACATCAACAGTATCCTTGTCACATAGTCAGTGCAAGCATCACTGTGTCTTTTAAAAAAAGCAATGGCTGTGCTATATTATATTATCTGTGTACTGTGAGAGAAGCAGCCCATTCCTAAAGGAGTTGACCTCTGATCTGCTGCTTTTCAATAATATGTACAGTTTCTAACACCTTGTATGAACTCTTGAGTACCACCATTTTCATTTGTAAGAAGCATCTCTCTCACTCTTGATCAAAAGGAGTCTAAAGGTGGAGAATCCATCACATGCTGGGTACTTTATTATCATGATTAATCACCTGCACTGTTAACACTTTTTGCCTCATTTTTAATCTATATTTATCTGGGTTTGAAGTCTGATCATTGCGTCCCTTTGTAGCTTTTGTCTAATTACAGAGTCTTTTTGTGCCTACATATACATTATTCAAGTGGCTGATCAAATGCTAGACAGACTGAGCACCTTGAATTTCTCCGTGACAACAGGACTTCAGGTCTTAAATACTTTCAAAAGCTCTTCTCTTCACCTCTCCAACTTCTGAGAATTCCTTTAGGACCGTAGACACTATTAACTATTTGCACTGTCTCAACTCTACTGTTGTTGAAATAGTCTTGGTTTCCTGCACTTAATACTCCCAACATTATTCATGAAAGGCTTTCATTAGCCGTTTATTTCGCTGTGCTCACTATAAAAGAGTCTTGTTTATTCAACACCAGCTCTAAATCCTTCCTGAAATTCTTGATTTTCAGGATACAGTGTCCCATCCTGATCTGTATGACATGTCTCTTTTTGTCAGTGTATAATTTTGTGTGTGGCTATGACAAAGTACAGCTGGTTTTAATGGCTCAGGTACCCATGCTGTCTGTGTGTCTGTATGAAATGTGGTGTTATCATCACTCTTTGCCATTTTGGTTCATGTGCACAGTTCTTTAGGTGATTTCTTCTGATTTTCATTAAAATGACTGGATTGTGTTTGGTCTACTGCTGTTCACTGTGCAACTAGTGAAATCTGCTAGTGACTGAATTCTTAATCCATTTAGCATACACTCTGTTAATTGTGTGTACCATTTTCTATGAGAATGTCTTGGGATAAACTTTGCAAAACCTGTAACAACCACTTAACAAAAGCTGTAATACATTGTATTTTATTTCCATACTCTGGGATAATTGCTTCTAACGTCTTTTATGAGCTGCAAAAAGAGTTGAAGCAGCTGCTCTCTTTAGGACATGCCTTAGGTCATCTTTATGTCATACATATATTACCATCTGTCGACAGTGGGATGCAAAGGCCCTTTGGATAGCAGCAGAACAATTACTTCGCAGACTGGAAGCAGAACCATCATGTTAGTACAACAATGATCTCAATCTGATCCATCTTGCTAGTCAAACCTGCCTCAAGTGTGCCTATACAGACTTAGACTCTCAGAGAGTGAGCAGTCTACAAATGCTGTTTTGCAGAGTTTTGTATTGCTCTATCTTCCACACTGCAGTCAAATTTTCAGTCACAGCTTCTACTATACCCCATATAGACAGAGAGAGACTGGGCCTCTGGTACCCTAGAGAAAGGCAGCATTCCCTGGACCCAGTTTAGGAAAGGAGATTGAAAAGGAGACAAAAGGCAAGGGAGTCTCTTTGGAATACAAAGTATACAGAGAATTGGGCAGGCAATTCAGGTTATTTCTGGGCTCAAACCATGTTTTTTTCTGAAGAGCAGAATTAAGTGTATTTTTAACATCTACACGTGGCAAATTGTATGTGCTGATTTTTATTCTCAAGGAAATTTTCCAGTAGCATGACAAGGTTTAGAATAATTGCCCCAGGAGGGTGATAGAGTGATGAAAGGCTTTTAAGTAATAATGATTTTTATCAGAGACTTACAAAGAAGAGAAATTCTAGTTTGATAGGAATGAGTGTTCTGGTGCTCAGCTGGCCAAAATAGAACTTAGATCTTTACAGAGAAGTGTAAACAATAGCTAAGGCAAAACACATAGTATCAGAGAGGACCATTGATCTGAACTATTACTTGACCTTTAGGTTTCTAATTCCAAAGTCTGCAAACCAAATCAAATTCCTGCTTAAGTGAAAGGGGAGAGTTAAGCAGGGGCTCAAAATGTCCTGGATGCTGACCAGGAATGGCTGGATTTTACACAAACTGGAAGGTAGCACCAAAGAGAAAGAAATGTCTAGAAAACCTATGTGTCTTCCAGATTGGTGGTTTTCTGCTGTTTTATCAGGTATCAAATCCAAAATAACCTACATCATACACCTGAGTTAGGTGTCTAAACTCCCATTATAATCAGTTGTCATCTAGAGTGTAATTCAGTAGCTTAAACAAAGCCTGTAGCATTTGAGGTGACCCAAATTATGAGAGACATCCACACAATGCTGGCAGGCATGATGTAATCTACAAGAGATCTGAGGTCTTCTGAATTGCAACTGGAGACCAGACAAGACACCAGAAGACATCTTTTGGCCTATATTTTGAGTGGGTGAATTGCACCCTTTTTCAGACCAAAGCCATTTCCTTGATTTGTATGGCTGCTGTTGCTGTGCTAGGCTACCAAGTTGTCAGGCTGTTGTAGATGTACTGTGGATAATTCTTAGCACTTGTTCAGTTGTGTCTGAATTAGGTTCAAGTACAAGAACATCTAGTTCTGGAATCCTAAACTGACCTTTAGGTCTTAATTTAGGTATTAAAAATACAGCACATTGTAACTAACAAAATTACCTTTGAAAGTCGAATATAAAAGAAACCACAAATATATTATTTCTAGCTCAACTTCTTGTCTAAGGGAGAAACTTTCTTCTATATGTTCTTTGCTGGCTTCCTTCTCACAGAAAACCCAATCACATGCTGAAGAGGGAGGCAAACATCCTGCAGCAACTTTGCTCTCCTGTATAACCAGTCAGTTTCTTATAGGATACACTGTTTTAGTTGAGAATGATATAAAGCAAGTTTACCAAACACATCCATCTCACAGGCATTTCTTTTTAGTGAACATCTTGAAATATAAGTGCTTATTGTAAAATCACTAACTGTGTATATGCAGAGCTACATTTCAGCATACAGCTGTAGTCAGTGTAAAATACAGCCGTGAACAGTTGTATATTGTTGGCTGGTGCCTGCTGTACAGTTGGGAGTTTGGGGATCTTTTCCAAACCCATTACAGTAAATTAATGAACTACACAATTTAAAATCCATTCCTGGGATGCCACAACCCACTGAAGGTTGGAACTACTTGTTTACCCAAAGGAGTCCATTTCAAGGCTAATAATAGGCTTATCTGTTTTCTTTGAAATATGTTAGAGGCTGAGATATTTTTTTGTCTCTTCTATGCTTCTTGGATTGCAGTGCTTTGTCATGATGTTAATAGTAATGTAATCAAAGCAATCTTGCAATCAGTAGGAACGAAAACCATATGGGGCTTGGTTTTTTTCTCACTTGTGTAACTGAACTGTCCTCTGTGGAATTAATTTATTCTGAGTAAGGCAAAATACAATCAAGCTCTCAAATTTTAAAATTTCATCCAGGGTGGGAGAGAGGGGAGGGTAAAAGAAGCTAGCATGTACCTTCATCTTCAAATATGAAATCAGGTTAATGCCTTGGTTTATATAGTGACATGGACAAAGGATGATTTATGTATTGTATATGCTTATATCAGGAGAACAAAATTACAGCTTCTCTGTGTTCACTGCACACTTATTATATATATGCACATATTAATTCCATTTGCCATGGGTGTGTTTTCAGATACTAAAAAAAACCCATTTACTTTGAAGTATAGCCTTTTCAAAGGAAAATGCAAAATTTTGCTTGTGGCAAGTCACACATACATTGTATGATTTTATCTTTTAATATTTTATTATTATTATTTAAATAGGATATTGATATTTATTACACATATTACTGTCAGGTAAATCAGGTGATCATTCATTTTTCATGCGGTATAATCAATATTGTTTGATCATAATTTGAAAATGCCCATCTGTTGCAAAGATGGTTGTAGTAATCAGAAAAGAGGAGAACATACGTAAAAATCTTAAGGAGTGCTAATGAAAACTGTCTTCTAACTGGCATGACAGTCCTGTATTGCTGGCCTTGGAACATGCTATCTCTCTGTAACAAGAATGTAACAAAAAAGCTTCTACTAAACCAAAAATACTTTTCTCAAAAATCTCTCCTCTAAAAGAACAGTAATTTTCACAGTATATTTGCTGTTTTCTCACAGCTCAAAAATTAAGTAGAAAATACTCAGAACACCCTCTAACATTATGCATAAATCTGCCCATAACACCATACTGGTTCTCTTGTTTCTCTTGATTTTCCTTCATCATCATTTCAGCCAAGTTCCAGTTCACTGGTCCTCCTTCCAAGCCTGAGACAACTAAGGTTTGACAATTCATATTCAGTGCTAGGACAAGCATTTTCTTGAAAAGCCATATTCTCCCTAATTTGGATTGCTTCTCCTGTTCTTGCATTCAAATCAACAGTAGGACATAGCTGCAGAAGTATTTTCATATCTAGTTACATTTTCTTAGTCTGCATTATTGTATGATAATCCCAATGCTGTTTATTTTGTCATTTCTGTTTATGTATGTGGGAAAGCCTGGATACACACAGTGTGTAAGTATAACAAAATATCATTTTTAACCATAAGGTTCATAACTAAGCTGTGTCATGTTGGTTGACAGGCTTTATAGCTAGAAACTGGATGGGGGGGAGGGGGATATACATGGGTTTAGAACACAGTAGAGATTTAAAAGGACAATATCACACAAAACAAGAGCCAGATAGATTGCTTCTGATCAGAGAATGATGACAAGAGAGGAATCCATAGGTGCTACGCATCTAAAAACATAACAAGTGGCCACTGTCTTGAAGAGAACCACATAACTTCCTCTTGTTTTTGTCTTCAATCTGAGTTGCCACATGTCTGTATGAGCTTGGGAACTGCCTGCAAAATCCCCACTGGTGGCTATTGCATGGTCACATTAAAGCAGGAGAACTCTGCAGTGCCTTTAAGCATTAGCAAAAAAAGAAATCTATGGCAGCTTCATACAACTTGTTACATGTTTTAATTTGTTACATGTTGGAGACTTTTCTGGCTATCAATGCTATAGCAAACTGTGACTGTCACAGGAAACATATTCTTGTCAGATCTCAGAAAATAAAAATACTGAAGATACCAAAGAAAGATACTATAAAAATACAGAGAAGATCAGTGAGTGGCTGTGGAGTGAATTCTGGGTGAGACTTGCAAGAGACAAGGAGTCTTCAGCTGGAGTGAGGATGTAAGGCAGTCATGAACAATAGCAAGAGGTAAGTAGTGATGTAAAATTAGCAGGCAGCAGGTTGTAAACTATGGAAGTAATGCTCTTGCATGGTACAAAATTAAATTGTGACATTTCCTGTGACAGCGTTGTGCAGGACAAAGTTATAAATAAAGGGTGGATCTATCAGGCTTTATTTTAAGATTATGTCCTTTATTCAGCTTTTGACTCAGGAGCTGCTTTGACACAAGTGGTGAGAAGGGTAAAAGGAAAGTTGTGTTCTGCGTGACATGAATTTTTCTTCTTTTCCACTGCATTTGTTACAGACCACTGTTGGTGTCAATGACCTGAGATAGACAGGCCTTTGGTCAGACTCTCTAAAGCTGTTCTATACTCCCAGCTTCAGGAAAGCATGCTATGAAAGGCCTGAATAATATTTAGTAGTTGGACAGAGGATTACTTCTTCTGAAACCCAAAAATACTTTACTATTTTCAGCAGTTTGGATGTTACCCATCTAACAATGACTCAGTTTTAAAGTGTTTGAGGTGAAAAAGAAAAATAAATTTTGTTTCCCTGTGCAGTCAGAAATATCTTTTTTAAAAATTCAGTAAGTTGTTGATTGCTAGTGTTTCAGTAGGGCTGTCAATTAACCAATGAATTAAAGGTCTGAAATTCAAATTTGGTTTGGCTGAACTATACTTCTCCAGTAATTTATCCAGTTTTTGAGATACATAATAGAAATACTTTCAGGTTTTTTTATTACACCAACGTAGGAACACTATACTTCTTCCCTTTTATGAAAAAATTGCATGGTATTTCATAATCATTTACCATTTGAAGATGAAGGAAAAGGTCCAAGAGATCATTATTTAACTCTTTTATGCTTAAATGTAGCAACATAGTAAAAACAAGTATCACAGAAAAAAAACACGCAGCTCATAGAGTGAATGCCAAGATTAGTTTTTTGCTTTAATAGTGTAATCCCTTTGATGCATAATGATTTAATTTAATACAAATGCATATTCTTCTTTGACCTCTTGGTAGGACATTTAACTATTGAACTACACTTATACAGTATTTTTAATTGCTTTGAGAAATCAAAGCCTGGCAAGTAATGTTTAGAGTGATTTAAGTCTTTGGAAGGCTCAGCTCATTAATTTTTTCCCCTTATTAATCTAAACAGGATTGCAGATATGCTCACAGAGGTGAAGGAATGAAGAAGGGAATACTTTCTAGTTGTGACAACTCTTATGTGTTTTAATTTTTAGTAGCAAGACGTGGAACTGCCTTATTCAAATCCTTGTGGTATTTTTCAGCTCAGCAGTTAATCTATCTTACTTTTTCTGGTTGCCTTGGAGCAGTGCATACTCATACCTCTCAGCCAGACTCCTTTTCTTCTTAGCAAGGAGAGTGATTCAGAAGACCTAGGTTAGATGTCTGCTGTAACACATCTTTTGATGAAATCTCTCTTGAGAGAACAAAACCCAGCATTTCTGTGACAAAAGCAGCAGTGATAGTTTTCCAGTTACTTCAGGGGCAAAATCTGAGGGACTTCAGAAACCCTGTTTGGTAGTAAGGAGTTGCACAGCTCTTTATTATTAAGGAAGTACCATAGAGTCTAGTAATAGACCCTTAATAATCACCAAGGTTTAGCATAGTGGAGAGGGGCAATGTAACAGAAGCATGTAACTGTATAAAGACCAGCTACAAAGATGAGCAATCCAAAGTCTTGGTAATGGCAGATGATACAGTTTAGGGCAGTGACCAGAAAATGCAATTTGGGAGGTTCAGGTTGGACATGAGTTAAAACTTCACCCAGAAGGTAGTGCAGGACTGGAGCAGGTTACCCAGAGAGGCTGTGCAGTTTTCGTCTTTGGAGTTTCTTCTGTTGACGTTTCAGTGTTGATGACAGTCACGATAAAAAGTGAGAGGTCAGACTAGACAGCCCCAGAGGCACAGACAGGCATGTTGTGCTCCTGAGAACTGTACAGCTTCCAAACACCAAATCTTCTGATTATTTGGCAGGTTTATATTCATGTATAAATAGATGTGTTTGGTGCTACAGGTATAAAGACTAGATTAATAAATATTATTTAGGTATATTAGATAGTACATCTTATTGTATATAGAAATCCTGCATTTCCTTTTCAGAATACTTGAAAGACTTCAATGTTGAAATGTTCTGGCCTTTAAAGATTAGTGACACATATTTTAATGTGACTATATTCAAAAGCCTGCTCATTGGAACAAGAGATGGAGGGTTGACAACAGAGTTCTTAGAAGTAAGCACTGGAAGAGCTGACTGGTCTCTCTTCTGTGCCTGTTCAATACAATTATATTAAGCCAATGGGAAGGTAAGGAGGAATATTGCTTCTGTTGAAGTAGGAAATGTCAGATCCTTCATCTAAGTTCATGTGAATGTTTCAGAGCGTCAAATTTGGTGTTTCTGGCACTAGCTAGGGAGTGGCTGATGTAAGAACTTTATTAAGATATAGAATGGTGGAATGGTAGGGGTTGGAACAGACCTTTAGAGATCATCTAGTCCAACCCTCATATAAATTCTAACAGATCAATTTGAGACTTTCTTTGCCAGAAGCATGAAAGTCTGCTTGATTTTTTTTGCTTTTCAGCACCTGGTGTGCCTAAGCCAAGGCTGTGAACCATTTTAGAAGGTGTGTTTTCAAAATATTTGTCTTCCTGGACTCCGTACAGGGGAAACTAAGTAAAAGGCTACTTAAACTGTATTTTATGTGAGGAAATATTTAGATGATATAGGATATGAATTAAAAGAGATAACAGTCATTTCTGTGCTTAAATTATGGAGCTTAGCATTATTTTTTAAATCTACGAAGCAGAAATAAGTGAAATGTAGAATTTAATGTGGCAGCATAAGTCACTCATCCAAGCAGATAAGCAGCTTGTTTAAAGCTGCGTTTAGGCACCACTGGCTTATTTAGATATTATCTGTAAAACAGTGTTTCCTTCATTGGTTTCCACATGAGAAAATTTTGTCTGTCCCTCCCTAAAACAAGCATTTAATGAATTTCTAAGATATTATTTTCTATAATAGTAAATAATGATAGGTGATGGTTTGTTTAAGATCTTTTTCTGACTTTACACAATATGAAAGTCAAAAGCTTTACCTGGCTTTAAAGGAAATGTTTGCATTCACAATGGCTGTTAGAACTTCTGTATCAAGACACTAAAGTCTAAAGTGATGTGCTCAGCTGGAGGGGAATGCAATACTAATCACAACCTTTTCTGCCTATACCTACAAAGTCTTAACAATCTGAAAATTCATTTGTTAGAAAGCTGAACAGAGTTTCCCACACATATATGAAGCCATTTCTATACTAACCTCTTGCTCTTTTTTTTTTTTTTTTTTTTTTGATATGTTCTTGGTAGTTTCTACCTTCATCTGTTTCTCCTTTTATTTACCTTTGTTTGGAACTGGGTAAATTGAAGAATTCACAGTAAAGATTCTGTATTAACCAATCAGTGCACATTTCCTCTGCTTTATGCTGCCTGTGCAGCCCTCTAAGATGCTTTATCCTGCCTATTCAGAGAATCACAGAATCTCAAGGGTTGGAAGGGTCCTTGAAAAATCGTCTAGTCCAACCCTCCTGCCAGAGCAGGACCACCTATAATAGGTCACACAGGAACTCGTCCAAGTGCGTTTTGAATGTCTTCAGAGAAGGAGATTCCTCTTTGTCTTCTTTACTAGAGAACCTGCTACCCAGCTACCTTGGAAAATTGTATTGACCTTTCTTATATAACAGTACCCAGTACTTCAAAGTCCATCATTATCAGTAAAAGTTATATTGTTTTGCTCTGGGGAGGCACGTGCTAGGCCAGCTGTTTGCTTTCTTCCTTTCTTCAGTAACTTTCATGATCAATTTAAAACTTCTTCTGCATTGCTGAACAGAAAGGCCCAATTTAAGCACCTGAAGAGTTTCTACTGTTTGTTCATTGTACCATGTGATTGTTAAAATGTAGTCAAAAGGAGTGACACATCTGGTGTATACTTGGGGTGAATTTATTTGTAAAAGCATTCACAAATCCCTATTTTCTTGAACAAGAAGGAGTAGGTTCCTACCTCAGAATTCCCCAGTTGGCCACAGATCTTTTCTTCTTTTCAGGGTTACAATGAAACTTCCTTTTCTAGCCTCCCATTTTTTTTTCCTGAAGAATTATCCCTTTTTGATTAAAAACCTGTCAACGACTCTCTCAGAGGATGATTGAATTCCTCTGAGTGACTATCAACCATGTTTTCTGAAGCAATACAGAATTCACTTATGTGGAAAATATTCACAGCCAAGTGTTTTGCCACACCAGACAATCAGCATAATCACAGATAAGCTTTTCTGTAGGGGTGAGCTACTGAAACTCTCTCCAAGCTCCTCCTGGTGCTTCAGTAGGCAGTTTCCAGCAGTGAACACCTCATCCTAGCTGAGCACATGAGTCATCCTTACTTGGCCTGGCAGTACTCCTGGTCCTGCCGGTGAGCCAGTTTGTCTGGACTGCACACAACTGCAGAGACAAGGTAGATGCTGAGACATATGACAAGCCTTTAGGTCATAAAAGTCGTCCTAAAACTCACAAAATTCTTCTGAACTACAACTGTTGCCTCAGTCACAGGAGCACCTCTTGTTGAGTATGCTGCTTTAAAAGAGTACATTTTAAAAATATTCCCTGTGGACTTCTACTTAACTCTCCATGTAAAAGAATCTACAGAGAACATAAGTGTATGTGAAGGGAGAGAGGCATCTGAGAAATAACCTGCATTTCTTGACAGTTAACTAAATAGCCCACCAACTGAAAATTTTCTCATTTTCTTCAGAGTCCAAAATATCTTTTCATCTTGGTAGCCGTGATCTGTAGCAGGTACAGAGTCCATGGAAAAGAAGCCCCTGCTGCTGCCTGCTGACACGCCAGGTGCCATTCCTAGAGCAAAGCAAAACATTTCCTTGGCTCTGACACATGGATTTTGAGTAGGAGAAGACAGACTAACACTATGGGGTGGACAAACCACCCAGACCATCAGCAGCACTTCAAAGCGCTTTTTAATGTTCTCTCTATTTTTCTTCTAATAGTTGCAAGGCTGTTCTGCAGATGCACAGCAAAACTTAACATGGCACAAAGCATGGGCAGATGCACAGACAGCATTATTTCCATCCTGTACATCTACTCTGCTGCAAAACAGTCATTCACATGTTGTAAATTACTCCATAGCACCTTTCTTGAAAGGTTTATGGCACAGGCAAGAAGAAAATTTCCACGTACTGAAACAAAGGTATTCCTAGACAAGGGAAAGTTGGACCCATGACTTAGAAACGATGCCAGTGATGCAAGATAAGAATATTCTAATCAGTTCAGTTATTTTCCATTTCCATGAATAGGGACAGCAAAATTTAAATCATGTCAGCTGATAATACATGTTTCTTTTGCAGTAATCTTTCATGAAGATAGTATTTCCAGATGGACAGGTGGAATTTCTTTTCAGAAGCTAGTTGACAGAACAACCAACCCACCCACTTCTTTTATGCAGTTTAGTTTAACCTAAAGAAGTCACATTCCCTCCCGTCCTTCTTTTCTGTTCTATCTAAGTAAATAAGAAAACACTCAGAAAATAGATATTGTTGTAGCCTAATAGAGGCTACAGAAACTTACAAAAGGAGCAGGCAAAAATCCCTTTTTATTTTGGTTGCCCTGATTTTTGCCCAGAGCAGTGGACAAGCTTAGTTAGAAGCAAGGAGAAAAAGAATAGGAGAAGTCTTTGCATTTACCTTTCTTAAATTAAAAAGGAGAGATATAAAAACAGACAGCTCTAATGAAAGACTGGTCCTTGGGTTGTGGGCCAAAAGGAGAACAGTATTTACAGGAAAATGGGTAGGACTTTGTCCATTCTTCCAGAAAAAAGAAATCTGTTTTGCAAAACAGACATAAAGTCAGATCATTTCTGAACAACTTAAAAAATTTGCATTACAAACTTAAATCCTTTATGAATCATATGAAATACCAGTGCTGGTAAGAAAAAAAAAAAATCTCTTTTACTTACTCTTACTATATGTACGATGACTTCTATCATGGAAAATGTGTTCCAGTGACCGTGTCATTCAAATAGCCTGTCTGCATCTACCTGAACAATTTGTGTGGTACTGGAGGAATGGATCTGTAGAAAGACACAGTGGTGTTGAGAATTCAGCTCCACACTGTATGCTTACATCACGTTTTACTTTGCACAACCTCTAATCTAGTCCTCCACAGTTTATCCAAGACAGCTCCACAGTGTGAAATAAACCCCAATAAAGAGGACATGGCTGAGATACTTACTTTAAAAACACACTTCTCAAACTAGAACAGTCATGTAGACATCCCCCTTGATGTTCAGTACCTGGAAACAAAGCAAACTGATGCCATTTAATATAAATTAATTCTTGAATAATCTTTCCTGACAACAAAAGCAGAGAAAGAGTTTTGCTGCAACAGGATCAGCCCATGATTAGCCAATGAATCGCTTGTAGTCTGTGTATGTTGGCAGAGAGAGAGAAAGAGAAGTTATTCACATGTGACAGCTTCACAGATGACCAATAACTACTAATTTCCTGGTTCACAGATCTGATGAAAGTAGGATTTCTAAACAGACATCTAGATTTTTTTTTACAATCCAATATAAAAGGATACCGATGTTAGGAAAAAGGCCAAAAATGTCACATCTTAAAGACAAGTAACATTTAAAGAAAATAATGACGTACTTTTAATAACAAATTGTAACAAAGGCTCAGGAAATACATCAAAGTCTGAACTATTTTAATGCCTGTTTCATTTAGGCATGAAATTGAGTTAATTTCCTTTGACTATGTTGTGAAGACTGTTGCACACTGTTCAAGATGGCAGTAAAATCTGGGATCTCCATTCAGAAGCATAAAAGTTTTCATCCTAGACTTTGCGTGATTTGAGATGGCAACACGAAATTTGAAGTACAAATAGTACAAATAGAAAACGTGGTGGGACGTTGGTGGAAGTTCCTATGATATAAGCTCAGATGAGCCCAAAGAACCTCACAACCGCTCACTCACTCCTTCCTCCCTTCACCCTCTGTTCTGGGATAGGGAAGAGAAAACCTAACCAAGGGCCTCATGGAAATCCACAAGAACAAGGAAGGTTCACTCATCAGTTATGGTCCTGGGCAAAACAGATGGGACTGCTTGACTTGGGGAAGAAAACAAAAACAGTTTAATTTGTCATCAACCAAAAGCAGAACAACAGAAAACAAAACAGAGCAATGCTATGAAAAAAATACAAGCAGTGCTTGAAGATCTCCTTTCCCCACCTATCCCTTCTTCCCAGGCTCAGCTCCCTGCTTCCAATATCTCTACCTCTTCCCTGTCAGCAGCTCAGAAGGCAGGGAATGGGGGTTGTGGTCAGTCCCTCACAGGTGGTCTCTGCTGCTTTTTCCTCTTCCTCCTCAAAGGAGGAGGACTCCTCACATTCTTCACCTCCTGTAATGTGGGGTCCCTCTCACAGCATACAATCCCTAATGAACCTCTCTGGTGTGAGCCCTTCCCAAGGGCTGCAGGTCCTTACAGACTCCTCCAGCGTGGATCTCCTCCACAGCAGCAGAACTCCAGGTACATTCTGCTCCAATGGTGCCTCCCCACAGAGTCACAGCCCCTCCAGACACAGCCACCCCCTCTGCCATGGGCTCCTCCACAAGCTGCTGGCAGATCTCAGCTCCATTGTTGCCCTCTGTCAGTATCAGTGAGACATCTGCCATCTCATCATGGGATGCAGGGGAGTCTCTGCTCCAGCACACCTGCACCTCTCTTCCCTTACAGATCTTGGAGTCTGTATGGTTGCTTCTCTCCCATCTCACTCCTTCCACAACCCTCAGCCCTTCCTCTTCCAGCTTCTTCTCATTATAAAGTGATTGCAGAGGCACCCAGTTGGCTCAGCCTCAAAAGTGGGTCCAACTTAGAGCCTGGGTAGGTTTAGAGCAACTTCTTACAAGGGCCACCACTGCAGCCCCCTCTCCTGTTGCTAGAAAAAAACCCAAAATGACTCCACACAAAACCAACACAAGTATGTAAAGATCTTGCTGAAGGAAAACCTGTCCAGAAGTTGTTCTCTTAATTTAGTCAGGTAAGAAACCACTTTTGAGAAAGGCTGCTGAGAATACAAAGCAGGAAAAATGTTAACTGCACACATCCCATACAAATTGTATTCACTGTTAAGCCACATTCAGAGTGTATTTCTGTAGATAGTTTAGTCCTCTGCTTAAAATATCAACTACAGGAACTCTATAGCAGATGGCAGCAAGGCCTCCATGGGAATAATGCAAAATTTCACTTTTTACTGGAGCTGTTGAAAAAAAAAAAGACGTTTAAGGTGTTTCATTGTTTATTTGAAAGAAATTAGGACTCTAGATATGGAGTCAACACATGGCGTGTTAGAGTAGTACTTAGGTTGCATGATACTGGCTTTGGTTTTGGCTTGACTTTGATGACTGTAGTTTGCAATTGCATGCGCACTGGATACATGAGATGCTGGTTGGAAGGAGAGACCATTCATAACAGAAAATAATGACTCTTTAAGTGCTAAATATATCCAGCTCATACCTGGACGGACTTCAGAAGGAGCTTAATAATCCTGCTGTTTTAATTTACATCCACATGTTTATTTGTATGCATTCATAAAGTCTTTATCTGGTATTTCTCCAGTTTTTAAAGACTGTTAAAACTGACAGATCACAATGGTGTTACTGCACAGAAGTACCTCTTATAGTCTGTCCCCAGGCAAAACTTAGGTTTATTTCATTCATGAGCTGCAGGAGTATACTGTCTGTCATGCACTCGAGTTTCCAGTGGCTCCTGACATGCAGGTCGGTAATCTAACAGGAAAAAAGAAGAGGTAATCTGTTTAGAATGCATTTGTCCTCCTAATGTTCTGTAATGTGCTATCTAAGGGTAGGATTTACTTCAGTGTGGAGAGCTGTTTTATGTATCTCTGCAACAGTGCCTAAACCATGTAAATAGCTGCTGTAATGGAGTGAATTCCTAACTGCTACTTATGGAGCCAGTGAGCACATCTCACAGGAAGATTTATTTTTCCTTTCTCTTTGGAGAATAGTTACGTGCACTTAGAAATTTCCTCACACTTCTCATTATTCAACTTCACTCAACAAACTTTTTTTTCATCTTTTCCTTCATTAGAAACATTTGAAATATGAGGTTCATTGCATCTTTCCAGCTGGTCTGACAAAGGCGGAATACATTTTCTGTGGATATTCTTAAATATGACATCTGAGGGGTTTTTCCCTATGGCTATTATTCATTAACTGCTACTTTGATATTTTAGCATAAAAATTACATAAAAGATTAATGGGTGTCTCGTAAATCACTAAGAAGTGCAGATAAATATACCCTCTTTCTTTCACAGTTGACAAACAGTTGTTACATATGAGAATGTATTTGAACATACATTCATACTCATCTTAAACTTTAAATTCCTCTGTTTATGGATACTTTGGAAAGCAATCTTCCAATATTTCTCTTAATTTTGTCTTTCACTGAAGTGAATTTACTGCTTCCTATGTAAAAATGTTTTATTCATAGAAATGTAGCAAATTGAGCTGATGAAGAAGGATTGGTAGGTCTCCTGTTGGTTTTCCAAGTGCTTGGATATCAGAAAGGGCTTAGGAAGAAATTTTATGTTCAGAAAGCATCCCTACAGCAGTAGGGGAAAAGGTGCAATTATGTATGTAGGAACCACAAATGACTAAATATTATTACTTTTGTATATCCACAGCTAACTGATGAGATGGTAAGCTCTGGAGTTTCTGATTTGGACTTAGTCCACAAACTTTATAAAAAATGAGGTTTGTTATCAAGCAATTTCCACCTAGTTTCCTTACTTTCTCTGTGTTATTGTTGGTAGGAAATACTGTAAGAAATAAATGCTTGAAGGTAACTTAAAGGTGTTTATTTGGCAAAATTCTCACTTCAAAACAGGTTTTTTTGTCCTCAGGATCTTATATTGCTAGATTCAAATTAATAAAGCACCTTATTAATAGGAGGTTTGAGAGGGACACAAAATGAAGAATTAAGCTCTTTGTTTATCCTGAAAGATGCAGAAACCTCTGAGACAGACACATAAAAGCTACAGAACTGTCTTTCTAGGAGCCTGTACGTTGCTGGACCAGTTGATGTGATTTATTTGTCCTTGCAAAGATGTGATGAGGAAATTTAAATACTCTTTTGGGATTTGAAATTTGTTATACTTTGCCTATTGTTGGGTAAAACAGGGCTGTCTGCTGAAATCTCTGCTGTTTGGTATGTGTGTTACCTTTTCAGTATGGTTTTCCCTCATTCAGAAGAGCATCTGCTGGAGAGCTGTCCAGTGGGACGGTTCCAGCAGCTCTTCAGGACTGTCACCACCAGCTGCAGGCACTTCTGTCCTTAGTCTGTTCAACAGCAAGATGAGTAGCTATCTGGGTCCCTCACTACTCACATACACACTGCCATCCTGACCTAGATGAGTGCTCTCTGGGAGGAAGGAATAGCCCATTCTCCTGCTCCTTTGGCCCATCTCCAAGACTGACAGCCACATTCAGTTTAGCTGGGTTATTTTCTCATATAGGTGTTTCTTAACAGGGAGCTGGACCATGGCAACACAAAGCACTTAACATCACAGCAATTCTTGTGCCTGTTTGCCACAGCAAGTCATGTAAAGTTTGTAAGCTGTCAATATTTTTTATCTTAAAATGTTTGCTTAAGAAAGACCTTTGTGACTTCAACAGACAAAAATGCCACACTGCTAGAAGTCGGCCATCTGGACTTTGTAATCTGGCAGATAAACAAATGTACCAGGCTCTTTGACATCTCACAGATTATTGCTGATCATATGAATGTTAACATTTCCAAAGGTGTCTCTTTGCTTCATCACATTTCAAAGGCTCCATTAATTTTGTTTTCACATGTTTAAATATTTATTTTGACCTTTTACCTCCTGGAATAACCTCTTGGCTTGTTGGACCAGCCAAATCAAAATACACTGATGTGTTCTAAATGGCCTTGCTGCTTGTATAAACATGCTGCATAAATAGTTATTGAAGAACAAAAGAGCAAGTCCTCCACTGTACTGTAACAAGTCCTCCTGTCCATTTTGGATTACCTGTACAGGTGTGCTTAGCCCTGGCTGGGTGCCAGGTACCCACCAAGTTGTAATACCACTCCCCCTCCTAAACCAGACAGGGGAAAGAGAAATGTAACAAGCAGTTTGTGTGTTGAGATAAGGACAGGGAGATCACTCAGCAGCTAACATCACAGGCAAAACAGACTCAACTGGGGAGAAAAATGTTTGATTTATTAATAAACTATAACAGGGAGATAAGAAATCAAAATTAATCTTAAAACACCTCCCCTCACCACTCCCTCTTCCAGGACTCTCACTCCTTCCCCACCAGCAGCACAGGAGATGGGGGATGGGGTTTGCGGTCAGTTCATTACAGATGGACTTTGCTGCTTCTTCTTCTCACGAGGAGGCATCACCACACTACCCACTGCTACAGTGTGGGGTCCCTCCCCACGGGAGAGTCCTCCATGAACTTCTCCAATGTGGGTCCTTCCCATGGGCTATAGTTCATCATGAACTGCTCCAGTATGGGTCCTCCCATGGGGACAGCTCCTCACACCCTGCCCCAACGTGGGTCATCCACCAGGAGAACAGTCCTTCAGGTACCAACTACTCCTGCGTGAATCCCTCACAGGGTCACAAGTCCTGGCAGCAAACCTGCTCTGTTGTGAGCTTTTCTTTCCCCACAGGCTCCTAGATCCTGCCAGGAACTTGCTCCAATGTGAGCCTCCCATGGATTCACCACTTCCTTCAGGACCCCACACCCCTCTCTGGCATGGGGTCCTCCATGGGCTGTGAGTGGGCCTCTGCTCCCCAGTGGCCTCCATGGACTGCAGAGGCATAGCTGCCTCACCACGATCTTCACCACAGATCACAGGGGAGTCTTTCTTCCAGGGCCTAAGCACCCTCCTTCTCCATTGACCTTGGTGTCTGTGGAGATGTTCTCAGTCTCACTCCCTGTTGCTGCTGCCGTTTAACAACTGAGCAGCAACTTCTCCTTCTCAAATATGTTATTCACAGAGACATTACCTCCATTACTAACTGGCCAGGCCTGGGTCAGCTGCGGGGTCCATCTTAGAATTGACTGGCATCAGTCCTATCAGCTACAGGGGAAGCTTCTGGCAGCTTTTTGTTTATAGAAGCCACCCCTGTAGCACCTCCTGCTACCAAAAAACCTGGCCCAGGCAATACCACTAGAAGGTGGGATCTGTGCTGAATGCACCAGCTTCCGTACCTACACTCTTGCTCACATCCAGGGCTGTTCTCACCACAAGCTCAATGCTGTGTTGTTCTGTCCATGCACAGGTGCCACTGCTGGAGTGCCGCCTCTGCTCCTGGTCCTGGTAGTGCCAAGCCTGGGGCTCCTCGCCTGCTCCGGGTTCTGAATGTAGCTGGAGTTACCTCGTCCTCCACCTGACACAAAGGACTCCCTCTGAAGATGAGGACCGTGGCTCCTTTTGATTCCTGTGGCACCATCCTAAGCCAAATAAATTACACTTTAAAATAAATTACCCTACCGCATTTCCTATGAACTTTAAGAGGACTGAGGCATCCAGGAACTCCTTCATGAAGTAAATCAACTTTTGAAAGGCTAAGAAATATTTTTAACTTGTTCCAATATGCCTTATAAAACACTTCTGCTGATCTGTGACAGTTGCATGATTCGGTCCAATGGGGCAAGTTACAGTGTTAAAACCCAATAACATAGGCTGTACAGTGAAAGTAAAATCACCATACGTAGGTGCTTTAACTTGAATAACAAATTGTGAAATATAATAGAGATTGAAATGTTGATTGTATGTGATAAATGTAAGAGTACTACGTCTGTCTGTACTATCCTATATGTTTTGTGTACTACATATTTTTGAATGGCCCCATCATCACGTATTGGGATTACTGGTTTTTAGAGAGACAGTCAAAGCAAAAACATTTCCGTTTTTAGAGCTATATTTCTTGAGGCTATTGGATAGAACTTGAAGGACTTGAAATAAAAGTCAATGACAAGGAAGTTTTTAAGTATGTTCAGAACACTTGAGATGTGCATAGAATGCTCAGCTTAATGGAATTTACCCATCCTTCGCTGACACAGGATTTAACATATTCTTTTCTTCAAACGATTCTGTTGAAAAATTCCAGTATGGCCGTTGTTGCTGTTTTAAGAGTCAAGTGTCAGCTTTCAGGGAAGCAGCGTAAAGTATCGGTTTTGATTTAGTATTATTACTAATATTATTAAGATAGCAATATAACACTTGGGAGTTTAGAGATGGAGTCCATGTTAAGATCAGCCAGGTGGACCATGAAATGGTAGGAAACCTCTGTTATTTTTTAAAGTGAAAAGATTTAAAATGTAAAAAAAGAAAAAGATATACCATAAATGACAAAACCAGAGTAGCACAGTAAAAAATTATTATATTTACATTTTTATGCTGCAGATGCCAGGTGTTACCTTCCTGTAATGAAGGTGTACATTTGGGAGAATTATATGCTTTTTCGAGAACTTGATATTATTCTAATGTTCATAGTCCTGTAAATAAGAGTTTTAAAGTTCTGAGACCGTTTCCCTCTTTGATAGAGTACCGAATGACTCAACTGTGTGTTAGTACGTAAAAGTCAGATCCCAAACGTTAGTCGATGCTAAATGTTTGCTATGGCGGTTGCAAAATGGGAACTCTATTAGAGATAGAGAATGTTTTTGTTCTGACTGTGTCTAGAGTGTTTCAGTGTTGGGGGTTTTGTTTGAGTTTTTTAAAAATTGTTAAGGAAATGGACATTCCTTTTATTTTCCATGGTGTGATGGGAACTAGTTTGAGTGTGAATGTTGAAGAAACACAGTGATATTGAATCAGCTGGCTCAAGTAATAGTGCAATGTCCGATGCTTCAAGAATTATAAGCTTTGAATCATATTTTATTAGCACAACCTTGCTAGCTACTTAGAAATAGATTTTATCTTTTTAGAACTGCTACTCTAGAGGTCCATAATAATAGTATTTACATGAAGCAAGAATAGATCTATTAATAATTCACACCCCCTTCTTTTATTTGTATAATTTTGTACTATATATTTACATGTAAAAGTGTAGAGTCTTCATTAAGAAATGTCAATAATACTGTTTCAGTTTAACTATTTGTTACAAGATGAAAATTTTTTAAATAGGTGAAAGTGATAACTTCCCTATAGAGGAATGTCAAAGTGTCAAACACTACCGAGTTTCATAAATTGTATAATTATTTGAAAGAGAGATGAGCTGTCTTCATACATAAAAAATTAATATGCTGTAAGCCTTCTGTACAAAAAAAAGGTGTTTTATTGTGTTTCATTGGGTTTGGTTCTTTTGCAGTATGACTCATTTTTATATAACCTAAAACCACAACTAAATCTTTTGCCAAATGCATGATTGCCTTTTACTTTTCTAATACATGGTGTAAAAAGCAAAAATGGTTTAGTTTTTGCATGGGGAAGGAAAGCCACTTCTTTTTTTAAATCAGCCACACAGGTGAAGTAGGTCTCACACACTGATCCAATAGTTAGAGATTTTTCTGTTTCACATAATTGTGTAAATTTGACTGGGACCTTCAGTTTCAAATTGTCGTCAAGGAAAACTAACTAATGTATCATCTGCTTTAAAATGCAAGGTTCTTAATTAAAGTTTATATAGATAGACATATTTGTTGTTTCTTTATATTTCAGGAAAATTGATATTACTATTATTTGATACTGATGAATATTGAACTGTTTTTTAGTTACTTTTTATCTTTTTTTTTTCCAAATGAGTAGAGCAGGACTGTGCTTTGTCCTTTTTATGAATGAAAAGTAAATTACAATTAAATAAATGTATTAATGTTACTCAAAGTATAATAACTGTCTTCTGAATTGGAGCTTTCTAGTTTCGTAACAGTGATGTGGTCATCTGTGACAGTAAAGATGTGGATGGAGTGAGGTCCTGTATATACCTGCCCTGCCTTCCTGTGAGTTTTACTGGAGTTAAAGAGCTTTTGTGGGTAAGGGTAACTGGTTTTCTTTGATTATAGATGATTTAGATAGAGAGATTTTCCTAACATCGGTGACAAAAAGCCTCCTGAGAGTTTTTCAACATTTTTGGAAGCAAGAGTTAACCAGGCAGAGTGTTTTTGCAAGTAATATTTTCTGTGCCAGTATCATGTCATGATTTAACCTAAGCCAGCAACTAAACCCTACAGAGGCACTTGCCCACTCCTCCCGTGTGCGGTGGGGAGCCAAAGAGTAAAAGTGAGAAAACGTGTGAGTTGAGATAAAGTTTAATAGGTAAATCAAAAGCCACACACGCAAGCCAAGCAAAACAAGGAGTTCATTCCCCACTGCCCATGGGCAGGCAGGTGCTCAGCCATCTCCAGGAAAACAGGGCTCCATCATGATTAACAGTGACTTGGGAAGACCAGTGCCAAAACCAGCACAATACCTTACAAAGAAAGACAGTTGAAATGGCAAAACTTCATTCTGATTAACTGCTTTGTGTGATCACAATAATTTCAAGAGGTGACCTCTAGTATAACTAACTGAGACAGCGTCTGCCTTTGAGGGGTCACATTCAGGCTCTAAAATGCACAAAATGTGGCACATCAAAAGTTGGTGAAGCTGACGGTCATTTTGCAGAATTAGGTCTCCTATATCTTTGGAGATGCCAAATAAGAAAAGAATGAGAGAATTTTCCTCACATCCTGCACCTAAAAGACTGTCTAGTCAGTTCGAGAAGGGCTCAGACTTCAGGAGGAGGAAAATGTCACTACTTTGGTGAGGTATGGTTTGGCTTTGTTTCCGAGATTGAGCCTCCGTCTGCCAGTTCTCTGCTAGTGATTTGGAACCTATTGGGCGACGTCAAACAAATTCATCAGCTATCATGCTGAAGAGAGTCATGGTCAGAGTAAAAGACAGAGATTTAAATTAATAATTTACATCAAATGCTGCTGCAGCATGTTCACTTGTCTCACCTGTTGTGTTTGGCCTGACAGATGCCCAGCCAGCAAAAACCTCTAAGCCAAGTGTGGCCTGCCTTGCTTCTGCCTTCCCCAGGGTCTGGAGAGCACTGGGACAAATATTGGCTGGAGGGAGGCCTGAACGTGTGGCATTGCATGAGACAGAAGGTGAGATCACTGCAGTGGCAGCGCAAAGAGGGGAAGAATGGAGCACAGAATGTAAACCTGTGGGAAAAAAGGTTCATTATTTCCACCCTTCAAAGAACAACTTGGTGTTATTTGTGAGAGTTCTTTGTTTCTAGACTTCAGAACCTCTAGCTACGGAAGAATATGCCTATAAATATTCGATATCTGGCTGAATACCAGATCTTCCAGTCTTGATCTGCCTCAGCAGTGCATTAACTACACTTCCTATTGGAATTAGAATAACAGACATCAGGTAATACCCAAATACATTCCAGAACATATCTTGAAATAGTTCCAAATGCTATTGCTTGGAGATTTTGTTTCTTTAAATACATCACAGAAATGTCTATCTTTCAGGTTACGACAGTGCCATACGGGCTAAGGATATTCCTTTGGCAGCAATGTAAATTTCTGTAGCTTCTAGCACCTGATATGTCAACCAGTGGAATCTTTTCAGTGGAACTGCCTGGTTTTGACACAGAGTAGAGGGGTCTTGCAGAGGAAAATTGCCCCTCTTCATTTCTTCCAGAGTTGATACAGTTTTCTTTAACTTTTCTACTTGTTCCTTTTGCATGGTCATTTTAACACTCTTGTTATTTCCAAAAAACAGAAGAAAGGACTGAAAACATAAAAGTCCACATGAATGGGAAATAAAAAATAATGTCCACATCTCAAACAGAAGTAACACAGGCAAGCAGGTTTTTCTTTTACCTGGATGCCAGTTAACCAAGTCTTCTCCTAAAAACATCATGAGAAGGCATATGAAAATTGTTTCCTTCATCTTAGGTGGTCTTGACTCTGATCTGTTGTCTTGATTAACATGAACCACACTGGAAATTACACCAATTTTAATTCCCCCAAACACTTAGAAACCTCATGTTTTACCAGATGAGTGGATTTACTGGTCTGTATTTAGAGAGTCTGATAGTCTCTTTAAAACTTGATGTTTTGGTCTTCAGTGTATTGTGTCAGCCACAAATTATCTGCTTCATAAAAAGGTATGAAATCATTTGTTTCTCTCCCAAAGCAGGCAGCAGACAGGACGACATGCAATATCAGCCACTGATTAAAATACAACTCCAAACAGAATACAAAGATATTGACTGGGCACTATCCTCTCTAGACAGCTGTCAGTACTGCTTTTGCCCTTGTCACCGCCTCCCTCCGGAGTTATTTGATGTCTGCTGATAGCTGTGTGTATGGCACTGAGATAGCCCAGCACCAGCCCTCTTTGTCTCCACTGGCTGCTCAGATCCATGCAGATTGAGATCCTCGCTTGTGGTCAGAGTGGACACATGCCCCAGTTAGATGGTGTGGATGGCACCAAGGGGGCATTACCTGGGTTCAGGCCAGAGCCTGAGCCTTATGGAAATTCCCCGTTGGCAACCCCACAGGACAGTGAAGGGCATGCAGCTGAGCAGGGTGGTTGTCCTCAGAGCACCAGGCCTTTTGCTAGCCATGAGGAATGCACATTGGCCTCAGAAATGATGCACTCAGCACAAGACACTGAATTCTCCTCACATCTCAACAGGAGGAGAGAAGCAGATATTTTCCCAGATTAAAGCTCATGACTTGTGGATGGGGAGGATTTCAGTGCCCAGAAGCCAAGTGGGCAGGTAGTGCTCCCCTTGCTGGTGAGCCCTGAAGCCCCCAGGATTTAGCAACACACGGTGTCCATGGCTCAGCCCCCCATGCCAGTAACTGAATTAGCTGCATGGTGACGTTCATTTCTGATTCTCACAGGTGGAAAGATGGAAAGGCACAAAGTTCCTAGAGACACTCAACTCCGGAGATGTGTCCTGTCCTGGCAGCTCACTGCCAGTAGTCACTCTTCAGTGCCATCAGTGGGGTAGCACTCATGTCACACGGCAACTGATTTGTGCTGCTAAAGCCAAACAGTATTTCCACACTGCTGCAAACTCACACTATCCACAGCGGGGCTGTTGTATAGAAACCACCCATGAGGCACCATCCTCAGCTGCCACTTCTCCCAGGGCTGATTTTCAGTCAGCACCAAGGACCCTCACAATCACTCATCTGTGGAAAGGTCTGTGTCCCGGGGCTAGCACTACCAGCTGCATGGGGTTTCTTAATTTTTCATTTGAAACCTTCAGGATCATTGTAGGTTCTGCAACAGCTCAGTTCCTACTACTAGCTTACCTGCATTTGTATTCAAAGTGGGACAGGGATGTGCAGAGGGCTTTAAGGCAAGCCTGTGTGCGTGATGAGGCTTTTGCTGATCCACCTCTTACACCTCATCATTAAAATTCTATCATTTGTCCATGTTTAGCCAATAATATTCGTTAAATCACACATTGTTTTCTCTGCCCATGAGGTTTTTAGCTATAGATAATGAGACATATGCATCAGGCAGTTCTTCTCTATGACAGCACTCTGAAACAGTTAATTACAGATCTTAATTTAACTATATTCTGGCAGAATACTCTAATGCATAGCAGAATCCCTGTGGATTGACCTGCAGCTCAAAGAGCTGTCAAAATTCAGCCAGTTCTTGCCAAAGTTCCTCTGTGCCTGCTCTGTCAGAGCTCTTGCAGTACCACTACAGGCTTCAGAAATGTGTGCCAAAGCCCAGATGATGTCTCTTCTGCAATCAAATCACAAGACTCTTAAGCCAGCTCCAGTCCCTGTTTTGATCTCCAGTGAAAAGTATGTGATGCAATGATACAAAAAGGTCTATGGAGGAGTGTATTTATAAATGTGAGCCTTGTACAAGTATGTTAAAACAGGTGCTGGGATCATAACAGTTTTTGTGGCAGCATTTACATAGTGTAAACTGTGCTCCCAGAGCCAAGAAAGAACAGGCGTCACTCCACTGGTTTCTGCTCAGCAGTTTTCTGTCGTTAACCTATGACACTTACTTTTCTGTGATGTTGCAGATGTGATGATACACAGAGTGGTACAGGAGGAAAGAGGGGGAAATAATTCTCTTTAAACATGAGAGGAATCAATCATTCAAACTCTCAAGATTAAGACAAACCTTCACTTTTGGTAACTATGTTGTTATACACAACACAGTAACCCATTCTTTTGGGGGTTATTGATTCCAGGGTGCAGGAAAACAGGATTTTTTTTTACATAGAAACAGCATAAAGGCTGACTTGGTCTTTTTTAATCAGTACTGAGCAAGCTAGAAGCCTTCACTCTGTCAGGAAAATGGAGTCACAGAAGGTGTGAATTTAGTTAACATGGTTAACTAAATGCCTGCCTCGCTTCTTCCAGAATATCCTTGCTGCCGTGTGATAGCCTGGTGGCTTCTGGCCAGTACTCTCCCTGCACTCTTTGCCTTCCTTCCTTCCTTCCTTCCTTCCTTCCTTCCTTCCTTCCTTCCTTCCTTCCTTCCTTCCTTCCTTCCTTCCTTCCTTCCTTCCTTCCTTCTCCTCTCTCCTATCAAGAAAAAACAAAGTAGGAATTCGAACGTTGGTAATATAAAGCCATCAGCAAAGAATACCATCCCTGGCCAGCCTCTGAGGCACAGCATAGTCTCTTAAGGACTCTCCATGTATTCAGGAGCTTTGCAAATATTCAGTTTCCCAGACAGTTCTGCTACAAGAAAAAGGTAAAACCAGCATGACTTTTATTTCTGTCAAGCCCTGCACAGGCTTCTTCCAAAAGCTCCGAATCAGATTTGGAGGATCAAGGATATATTCCAGTGATTTTAAAAGCAGTCATGGATACCTTAAAGGA
Organism: Colius striatus; assembly: GCF_028858725.1. Taxonomy (NCBI): domain Eukaryota; kingdom Metazoa; phylum Chordata; class Aves; order Coliiformes; family Coliidae; genus Colius; species Colius striatus. The sequence continues at coordinate 176,914,201 of NC_084759.1, read as the reverse complement.
TTTGAAGGACATGCTCTGAAAGTTAAGCAAAAATGTATGTGCTTTTCAGTACCTGATGACTAACACACAATTTCTCATCTAATTCTGTAATGTAATGGATTGTGGGATGACATCATTCATTCTAACACAAAGCATAGCAGAATGGGGAGTGGGGGGAACGTGTCAATTTGGGTTTATGCTGGACAACAGTGTATTTGCATCAATGATGGATTTACTTGCCATAACCAACCTTACCCAATCCCAGCCCAGACACCTCTTTTACCCACACCATAGATGGGAAGCCAGTTAGGAAATTTTCAATGAGCCCTTCAGTCCTGAGGCAGGCTGCTTACCCTCACCTCAACTCATCAGCAGTAGAGCTCAACTCCGATAGCTATGCTTATGGTAGAAACTAGGTTGGATCCACCTGGATTGATCACCAGTGAAATACTTGTGCCACAAATAAAAAGATATGGGATGTCTGCTCCAGAGAAATTGAATTTGTACCATCCTAGCACAGAAGAAACTCTGGGCAACTGAAGTGAAGGAGTTAGCACTGTGAAATAATGCCACCAGAGAAATAACAAATGGAGAAATGAAAATATTATTTCTAATGATATCATTAGAATCAAAGTGTTGTTGACAGTATTAGCTTCTCAGGAATTAATGAACTCGAACATACTGTGAGAATAATTGCATATAAACAACAATAATATTGATGTGATGCCAGAAGCTGTGATGTCTATCGAGAATTAATTTACAAAATCAAAATTCAAAGGAAGCCAACTCTATTTATGATCTTTAAAAATGCAAGTAAACACAGGATGAAAAAAAGATCTCATGAGAAAACACACTTGCCAGGCTACAATGTAAAACCTTTTCTAAAATGACAAATACATGATGAGTCTTAGATGCATTTGCCTTTTCGTGTTTATTTCTAGAAAGTGGCAGTGTGGTTTCTGATTTCCATATTCCTGGTCTACTAAACAGGTCTACTAATTAATTTTTCATCGGGCCAATGTTCTCTGATGATTTCTTGGGATAAATATGAAAAAAAAAAGTTATATCCTTTTACAGCTCATCCCATGAACACATTCTCCATGAACACATCAACAAAGAAGAGATGTAAAGATTAGGGCAGCCTGTGCTCCAGTGATGCTGCAGGAAGGCTGGCCCCCAGCTCCCCACAGCCTTGCCTTCCCCTGCCGTAGGTCCACAACCCATCCCCATCCTCAGCGAGGTGCCCAATGCCTGGGGCTGCCCTCAATGCTGCCTGGCTGCCCTGCCCCACACATGCCCTGTGGGCCACCAACCTTGCAATGCTCTGCCACTGCCAGTGATAGCCAGTGGTACTCCTGTCTCAGTGCCAGAAGGTAAAGAAACAAATGTGGCAAAGCAGTTGAATTTGGGAATTTGCCATAAGAGAGCCTTAAAAACCCATGTGGCTCTGAAGTAAAATATACATTGGGAATTAGTGTTTTTGTGCCTCACATCTGACAGCAGTCATTGTTGGGCTGTTTTTTATTTATCATTTACGTGAGTGAGAGGCTTTGAAAGAACAACAGGTGGGGAAAGAGTGTATGTCTCAGGAGAGCCATCTCTCAGCAAACCCTGCAGACCAGTGGTTTCACCTCTTTCCTTTACCCAATCTCTACTGAAAAAGGTCAAAGGAGAAACTATAGTGTGAGCCATTCCCAGTCCAGAAAGGACTTTCTTTGCACTGAGCTGTAGGTAATTGAGAAGGGATCTGGGGATCTCCTGGGGAAGTCAAGCCAGGAGGAGCATAGTACCCTGTCCCAGGCCTTGGGGCCTCAACAGACAGACAGTATTGCTGTACTGAGCCTTCACAGCTGCTTGTGTGATCATGGACAAAGAAAAAAAGGTCTCCAGTACATCATGTCTCCAGTATATCATGTGCACTGTGTGTCTATCGCTGGCAAAGCACAAGAAAGCAGTAAGAGGTACTTCTCACAGCTTTTATTCCCATCTGCATCAAAACTAGAAAAGAGTGCTATAAAGTCAAGATTATAAAGCTGCAAAAATTCAGTGGAGAGCAGAGGAAGAATGGGTACTAGAGTAAGTGGATGCAGTGAGACAGCATGTCTGATCTTCATGGAATCACTGGTGAGCAGCAAGGATGGAATAGGATGTGGAGCAGAGGGCTTTAAATGAACAAACCCAAATTATTCATATGCCTTGGATACAATTTGTAAACAGAAGAAATAAATTAATAAAAGCTGTCTCCATTGGTACCAAGAACTATCAGAGGATACCTCTTTCTCAAGCAGGGCTGTGAGGTTTGGGCCTGATCTCTGTGCCTGATCTCTGTGCCATGGCTGAGTGACTGTGTGGTCTCTTCAGCCGGTCCATGCTAAACAACAGTGCAGTCAGCCATGTGCCATTGCTCACAGAGCAGTAATGATGATCAAGAAGTTATGCAGTGTATTTCTGCAACTGTATTGTCTGTGGCTGGCACTCTGTCCCTCTTCCCCAGTGTCTAGTCTCTTGCCTCTAGTTGCCAGTCTGATCTCCTATGAGACATAAAAACAGGATCTGTAAGTTACTTCTGTATCCAGTCTGCTGAAGAGCTGTGTAAAGGGGTTAGGCAGTAGCTGTATCAAATATGCCATAACTCAGCTTCTGTGTGATATAACTGCAAGCAAAATCTAGACAATGCAAATGCACACTTTATTAAGGGCACATGAAAAACATTATGTGGGTTTGTGAAGATACACATTAAAGTATCCATCTGTTTGGGTTTTTTACTTCCTTTGGCTCATAATGGGAAGCCTCCATTAATTTCCTTTATAAAGTGTGTCCTCAAAAAAAATTATAAGTAATTCACATTAAAACCTATGAAAACAAGTAATATCTGTAGAATGAAGATGTTTGAAAAAAAAAACCCAACCTTTCATTTATGAATAGCAATGTTTCTGTCCATTAAGCACCAAAAATTAATTTTCTGGAGTGAAGGTATTAAAATTACTTCTCATTACAAGTTGATGACTGCCAGATGTTAATAAACAATTCCTAAATGCTTATCATTAGGTATAATAATGACTAAGCTCATGAAGTATTTCATGCTTATGTGCCTGTAAACCACAGCATGGGGAGCGATAGCTATATACTCCTTTCTAAATGATAACATATGATGTAAAAAACAGTTGCTTTCTGTCAGAAAATAAGAGAAAAAACCCCTCACTTCTGCCCCGAGTAATCTAAGAGCTATCAGGGGAGCCTTTCCACCACACTTCCACCTACAGGTAGATTCTTATCTTGGCTAAACCTACATCCACAGTTTACTTTGTCAATGCCCATTTGTCACATCAACCACCAAAAAGATCAACCTTTGTGACAATTAGGCTGAAGGAGAAACGAGTTAAGCTGCATATTTTAATATTCTTTTCATTGTACTATCTATTTAAACCCCCCCCCAGAACACAAAACCTGGTCCTGCCTGGAGGCATTTGTGGCAGGTGCTGACTATAATGACTGATAATGCTGAAAAATGGGCTAGGAAGATTGCTTCTGGAGGATGTCTGCAGGAGAGGTGTAGAGGAACTGCTTTCCTCTCTAAAATTTATGTTCTAAATGTTGTCCTGTTTTTATATATCTCTTGCCCTTTTTTATTTTTTACAGTAATGTCCCAGTATGTGCACTCCAAGCATTTGCTGGGTAACTTTAAAAACCTCAAAGAGGTTCCTAAGTTTTCATTTTTGCAGCACTGCACTCCTCAACAACAGGAAAGGATAGAAGATACCCTCAACTAACTTCCCTCCAGTAAAAGGTGTTAGGGAAGATCATTTCTCAAATCCCTGTCTATTTAACATTGCACTGAACTCTGTAGAGCCAGCTTTCATTCCAGCTTGATTAAATCTAGCCAAGAGCCAAGGGAGTCGTGCTCCCAGCTGAAATCTCTCAGAGTCTGACCTGCAGGGCTGGAGGAAGCCTTTACCCTCCTGGGCAGAGATGAGATTTGCTGTGGAATTCTCCTGAGCCTCCCTGGCTACAGTTTTGTAGGAAGGAAGAGGCTACGACGACTCAACAGGGAGCAGGTATGACTGAAGCATTGAGCTGCTGTTGCTACTGGGAGAGAACAGGGTTGGTTTGGCACCTGTTTGTACAGGTAAGGACAGGCACAGCTATCCTGGGAAAGGTCTGCTTCCTCCATACTGGCAGCAATTCCTTGCAGGCAGCAGCAGCAAGCACACTTGCTCCATGGGGCTGTGCCAGCAAAAGAGACAAAAAAGAGAGGTCTGTATCTTCAGCAGGAGGAGAAATAAGCACTAGAGTCTGCTTTCTACTTGCTAAAACTGAAACCCCCACAACGTATGCACCAGAGACAGCTCTGTATGTCAACAAGGACACTGACCTTGGGGAACAACTTTCACGAGCTCAAAATCTCCTTATCTTGGTAGCTCAGTGGCTTTCAGTTGTGCTCAGAGATCTTTGCTCTTCTCATGTATGATTCATGAGATTTAGCAGCTACACATTGTTATGAAAGGCAGCAAAGCATGTATGGAAAATCTAATTTTCTGTACTACTTTGATTGTTTTGCAATGTCTTAAATCAGTTCACAGGGTATGTTTTTAGCTGGAACAATTTCCTAGACCACTGAATTAATTTAAATGCTGTATTTTCTGTTTACTCCTATCCTGCCATGTGAGTTTCTCTCCTTATTCTTTCTTTGGATGAAGTACAACTGGCTGTGCTTGACACGTTTTTCTAAAGGCATGAACAACTCGACTGACTTGTTTAAATCCAGTCCTCAAAGTCTAAAACTCCCAGCATTCTAAAAGCACTGCTTCTTCCTCCAGAGAGATACAGGAAGGTAAGAGCAAAACGCGGAGGTAGCTCCCTGTGCCTATCCCCTTTGCAATGCCCTCTGGGATTTACTTGTTGCTGGTCACATCCTCAGGTCCCACTGTGAAGGCAGGGGGCTACGAGCAACAGCTCTGGCCACCCAATGCCAAGCTGCCCACACGCCACCCTCATGTGATAACTGGAGAATGGGGGGAATATATGATTTTTCTTATCACTGGGTTGGTAAATGTCCCTCAAATCTGTCACAATGGCAAGTACATTCAGGGGTTTTTTTCTTTAATTGCTCTGCAGACTTTCAGCTTACAGCTGTAGCTCCCTGGAGGATTCAGCAGCGCACTGACCAGACCATTGCTGTTGTGAGGACTTTAGTAGTGATGAACATCGGATTTCCCCCTTGGAAACTCCACAGCACCAGGAGAAAGGGCAAGGGAGGGCAATGGGTACTGACAGTGAAAAAGAAGTGGTGAATGGAGACACAGCCCTCGAAGGCTGTGGGGAGGGAGTCTGGCATTGTTCAGCTGTGGCCTGAAGCCAGCAGGCTTCCACCCTGCTCCTGGTATGCAGAGGGTGCATTGCCCTGGCCCAAGCTAAGAAAGGTGTCACCTTCCCTATGTGGTCCTTTCCCTCCTCTGTCCTTTCTTTAATTTCTACCACAGTGCAATTCCCTGCTACCTAATCGAATGTACAAGATTGAATGGGTGGTCCAGACAAATGATGGATGGGAAAAAACCTTCCCAGATGAGAAAGGAGCTGCCAGTAGCTAAAGTGCTTGTTGGAAAAGCATTGGCCAAAAATGCTTGCTTCTCTCTAACTAGGCAGGCACATCCTCTGCACCTCCAATGAGGGTCTCCTGAGCTGAAAGCCAGCTTTCCAGCCATGACACAATGGGTACCCAGGAGTCTGAACTTGGATAAGGCCTTGAAGCAGCTCATTAGCTTGTGGGATGATGTCATCACCCCGTGTTTATGTCTACCATCAGAAATTAGACACCAACTGAAGTAACAGGTGAGCAATGTTTTTTTGAAGATACCAGTGGCGCCTAACTGGTGGGATCAGGCACCTACATACCTTTGAGGTACTTGGCCAAGGAGATCAAGTGACTTGCCCACGGTCACAAAGGAAATCTATGGTAGAGCCAAGAACTGAAAACCAACTTTCAAATTACTTAACCACAAGATTATCATTCTTCCATGTATTAAATTATTAATTCTGATGCTTGTCAGGAAGCCTGAGGCATAGGATGGGTGCTTATTAATTGGAGCCAGACACATAAACATGCACATTGATTTATGTATTCATATATTTAAAACTGGATGAAAGAAATGTTTGGTTATCTTATTTTGAATCTCACTTTAGTCGTTCTCCTCCTGGTTTACATAAAGTTGAGGATGCGCTGGAAAATGACCAATTTTCTCCCATATATGGGACATCTGCTTATGCGCCTATACATGCAGTAGGATTCATTAGAAGTTGAGAAGATTGGTTTCACCATGTATCATCCCAGTCCATCTTTCAGATTTAGACATTGTTGTCACACATTCCTGGCCAGGGCTTGTTTCTCCATTAAGCCAATGGAGTTGGCTTAATGTTCAGTTGCTTGTAGTACCTGCAGTTCTTTCACTATTCCTTGTTCCCTTGAGAAAAGAAAAAAGAAAATATCCAGGGAAGATGGAGGACAGTAACACTGCCAAGGTTTGGGCACTGAACTAGTGTGCCTGTGTTAGGAAAGGAGTGTCTCTCTCCTCCTGTCAGTCATTGGCTGAGGGCGGCTTTCGTGGGGTGACTCAGAGAGAAGCCTCAGTTATTCACTGTGATTTACCCTCAGGGAGAGACGCTCTGTCTGTGCTGATTGTCAAGGGAGGCCAGGGAGACAAGGCTGGAAACACAGGCATTTAGGCATTTAAATGTGCTTGGAAAACATTCCTCACACCCTGAACATCTCCTGCTTATGCTTGAGCTACAGTGGTGAGGACCATGGAAATACTGGTGTGCTCTGAGCTGACATGTAGCTAGAAAGGGAATAAGCTATCAAGATTAAACTCATCTGTAACAATGCTAATGTGAATAACCACAGGTACCTTCCAGTTCTGGTGTCAAGAAAAGGAGGATGGTTAAGGCCTTTGCAGCAGCTAACTAGAGCCTTCCTGATCAACACCCAGCAAACAAAGACGATACCAGCCATATGCTGGGCAGTGGGAGATGGGTTGGGCATTGCTGAATCAGAAAGTTTTAAGGAAAGCAAATTCCAGGAGTGGTGGGACCAGAGTTGAATTTACAGTTTAGACTACAGGGGCTGTAAACCTCTGGCATCAGCATTGCACTGTGTTACTTACACCCTACCTGCCCCACAGCTGCACCTAACCACATGGAGAACGTCCTGCCAGCCACCAGGACTTGTATGTGGTCTCTAGATAACATCCATCACTAATCTTAAAATATCATAGTGCAAATTATTTTGCAATTAAGCTGTATTTTCATCAGATAATAATAAAGAGATAAGTAGGATTTGTAAGCCAGATTGGTGACTTTTAACTTATGTAGCTTGGTAACCAGCTACATATCTGAGTGTTTGTGATGCACGTTTTGCAACGGAATGGAAGCACTTCACTACGTGTAGCGTATTTCACCCCTCAACAATGCAGTAGTGTGAGGAATTAGTGTTATTACTCCTCACAGATAAGGGTCTGAAAGGCTTAAATGTACTGAAACAAAACAAGTGAGTTATTGCGAAGTTAGAGATTGTTCATGGTTCTCCGCTACACAGAATGATAAGCTATATACATACAGAGCATGTGTAGCTTGATTCTGCAGCTTGATAACAAAATGCAACTGCCTTGTGGTTTGGCATTTGGATTATTTGAATAACACTATGTGCTTTAGCATGGCAAACACAAGCATGATACGCAGAGGAGTGAATAACGGGTAGCACAGTAGCAAGTAACATCAAAGAGTGACTGAGGAAAACACATTTAATCAGCTTTCCCATTCAAAGCCAGTGTAATCTTGCCTTTTCTGTGCCTGTCTCTGACTGGAGATTGTATTGTATATAGTTGCAATCAAACAATAATGCTGTTGGTCTCAGTGGAATTTACTGGGTGCTTGGGTCTTCAAACATTCAGGCTACTTACACAGCATCCTGGCTTTTGGGTTCTCTTATAGACAAATCTTAATCTAGCTGTTCTGTGATTCTAGTAGGTATTTTCAGATGATAAATATACATATAAATAAATTCTCAACCTGACTCTTGAGTGTCTGTTCAGATGCATTTGGGTGCAAGCTGGCCAGGTGTCTTCAAAAATCTTTTTTTCCTTGTCAAGTTTACTTTGCAGAGTAAATTCTGCACCTAGGTAAAATGCCCAGAGAGCTGATATTGGCAGTGTGCAATCTTTAGGGCCTTGTGTACAGGGGCAGCCTCTCTACAACCCTCAGTATTGGAGAAGTTTCTGAGTGAGCTCCTTGGAATGGTGGGGAGGGAAAGGGAACTTTTTTTGGAAAGCTATCAGCACAGCTCCTGGAGGAGAACCTGGAGGCTAGTTTTGGGAATGAGATGTTCATGAGAGACAAGGTGGACAGAAGCACTAAGTTGTGGTGCTGATTTAGGGGTTTAGCAGTAACTTTATGGAAGCTGAGTTAGTGGAAAAGCTGGAAATGATGATCAGGAAAGGGCATAGGGCAAGATTGGCCTTTTTGAGAAATTTTAACATTGTCCAGGATCTAGAATGTCTAAATACATCTTCCCTCAATCTGATAGTGAAATAATTGTATTTTGGGTAATCCCCATTTTTAACCAATTCATCAACAAATTAATCCTCTACCAACATGGCCTGTGAGGAGCCCATGGTTCAAACTACATGGACTTGGAACAGACGAGTTATTTTAACCAGACCAGACAAACTCGACTTTCCCCCTCCCCCCTGGATGCCCAGACATAAAGGAGCTTTGGGCTGAAAGCTCTCCTCACAGCTGCCTCTCAGCGTGAGCACGCTGCCTTGCTAACACAGCCCTGTACCACTGGCCTGCGGCTTCACATTGGGTCAAGCTGAGGAGCGTTTCCTGATCCAGCAGTTCCTCCGCATTTCCTGATCTAGTCCTTTGGATTTTCCATGGGTGCATGTGTGTGTTTTTTCTTTCCTTCCTCCATTTCTTGTGTTTCTCCTGTAAGCATCAACTCTCTGTGTTTAACCTTGCTTGGTTGCTGCGCAAAACGCTGCTGTCAAAATGCATCTGTAGAGTAAGTGGGGAGTTTTTTAAAGGAATGTAAACAGCCAATAAATTGTTATGGGTTTTGCCCACAGAATCCACGCAGCTTTGATTGTTAGTACTTGTTTTATTTTCTTTAATTTGTTGTTGCAAATGTCTTGGGTTTGTTGTTTTTGCCAGATAACTTCGGTGAGCCCTGCAGAACAACGTGAGAGGCAGTTTTGGGTTACTTCAGGCAAAACTTCAGGGTTGCTGAGAAAGTCCTGAAGGCAGCAAACAGGTCAAGACAGGCTGACCTCTTCTCTTGGCTTCATTATAGGAGCCTGCAGAAGTGTCATAGCAGATTCAGGAATGTGGATCAACTAAGAAATCTTGTGGTTTCTTCCACATGGATTCCCATAAACTCGAGGCAATCTGCTACCCCTAACACACTAGTATTACTGACAGAGAGAACAGGTTGCCTACACAAAAGGGTGACAGATGAGGAAAAAAAATCCTGAAACTCTGCCAGTGGTGGCTACTGTAATAGGATAATTGAGGGTTCCTAGTGAGAAGAGGAGCAAAAGGTAGAGAGGGAAACAAAAGCCACTTAACAGAAACTTTGGCCGCAATGTCCTGCTTAATCCAAAGGAATCATTTGTGCAATTGCAGCTGCCATAGGTTCATTCAGCTTCTGGAAATACATCAAGACAAGTATATAATCTTCTGTGATTCTTAAACTGTAAGAGATGCTGTAAAAGCTGTACCCGGTGGCATGGTGGCGTGGTGGCATGACCAAACCTTTGCACTAGATGTGTTCCTGTGCAAACTGATCAAGGTGAATATGTTTTAGCAGGGGGTTGGACTAGACAATCTCTAGAGGTCACAGAATCACAGAACCTTAAAGGTTGGAAGGGACCTTAAAAGATCATGTAGTCCAACCACCCTGCCAGAACAGGACCACCTAGTGTAGGTTACACAGGAACTTGTCCAGGTGGGTTTTGAATGTCCCCAGAGAAGGGGACTCCATAACACATCTGGGCAGCCTGTTCCAGTGCTCTGTCACCCTCACAGGGAAGAAGTTTTTCCTTGTATTTCTTTGGAACCTCTTATGTTCCAGCTTGTACCCATTGCCCCTTGTCCTGCCATTGGACATCACTGAGAACAGACTGGCTCCATCCTCCTGACACTCACCCTTTACATAACTGTAAACATTAATGAGATCACCCCTCGGTCTCCTCTTGTCTAAGCTAAAGATCCCCAGCTCCTTCAGCCTTTCATCATAAGGGAGATGCTCCACTGCCTTCATTATCTTTGTGGCCCTGCGCTGAATTCTCTCCAGCAGCTCCCTGTCCTTCTTGAACTGAGGGGCCCAGAACTGGACACAACATTCCAGAAGTAGTCTCTCGAGGGCAGAGTAGAGGGGGAGGAGAACTTCTCTCGAACTACTGCCCACAGCCCTTCTAATACACCCCAGGATGTTAGTGGCCTTCTTGGCCACAAGGGCACATTGCTGACTCATGCTCATCCTGCTGTCCACCAGCACCCCCAGGTCTCTCTAAGAGTTCATTCCCTAACCTGTACTGGTATGTGGGATTATTCTTTCCCAAATGCAAGGCTCTACGCTTGCCCTTGTTGAATTTCATTAGATTTCTTCCTACCCATCTCTCCAGCCTGTCCAGGTCTCGTTGAATGGCAGCACAGCCTTCTGGTGTGTCAGCCGCTGCCCCCAGTTTAGTATAAACTCCTACCATTCTGTGATTCTGTGGTATGCCACAGGCTTTCCGTACTCACTCATACGATTACTGGATCTGCAACAGTCTATGAAGTGGTCACCTAGGCTGGAGAGTCAAAGAGAAGTGGCTGAAGGCTAACCGTGTCATTCATAGTGTGCCAGTGGCTTCAGAAAATGCTTCATTAATCACAGACGTGTGAAGACTGGACTTAGTTTTGACTCTGATGTCATGACTGGAACCGGCTTCCCAGGAAGGTGATGAAGATGCTGAGTGACATGGTTTAGTGACGGACTTGGCAGTTTGAGGTTAGTGGTTGGACTTGATGATCTTAAAGGTCTTTTCCAGCCAAAATTATTCTATGATTCTATAACTGATAGCAACCTATCAGGTCCAGGCTGAGTCTCCTCCATCTATTCAGAGTAATCCACCCACCAGCTATAGGCAGGAGCCTTCATGTGTTCCCTATGGCATATCCTTGCTTGACTAATTAAAAACAATTTGCATGAGAATAAAAAAAGAAGCATATCTGTGGGAAACTTCTCTCTTCTGTCTTAATAATGCTGCTTGTAGGGCTTGGATAATTGATGAATATGGAGAGGAAGGCGATGGTATGTCTTTTCTCAGGGACACTTAAGGTAGGACTGGGAATATATGGGTACAGAGAACATGCGATTAGAAAACTATGGCAAGAATCTTACTCTGCTTTAACTACAGCCATACCCTTCTAGGAGAAGAGACAATTGTCTAAATTTTTGTTGACAAGCTGAGGAAATTCAGACATGTAATTAAGTGCTTTGGGTAATATGTTGAAATACAAGACAGGGAGGGGAAAATACTCTTCAGAACATGCATGAAGGTCAAGTTTCTGCCACCCCTTACTCTGCTACGCAGTTCCTGATCCTAACTGGATATGAACTTGTGGAACATGGGGAAAAAAGGTGAGGCATGTATGAGTCTCACTGTCATTGCCCTGCTATCGGTCTTTCTTCTCCACCTAACAAGAGATAAAGAGGTATGAGGAATATGTTTGTTTCCAACCAGTTGTTGACATAAAACTCAATTATTATTTTATTTTTGCTGATGCCTAAGGGTAAGACAGATATTGCAACACACGAAGCAGACAGCTAAACCAAGCAGTGACTAAAGTAAAAGGTATCAACAGTAAAGTTTAGACCACCTAAGTAAGGCACTTGGATTTTCTACTAGAGGAAAAACTTTCACTTTTAAACATTGATCCAAAAAATTTATATGTAAAACAGGGATCAGAACAGAACAAATTATAATGATGTGATAGGCATAAAGGTATACCCAAATCTCTACCATCCTTTGGGCCTGAAACACCTATTTCAGGGCTATGCTCAGTTCCTTTGTCCACAGACTGTGAAGGCCTTTAGGTTCATGACAGGGATAACAGTCTTTACAGGGACAGAAATGTTGAGACACACTCTGTGCTGGTGGTACCAGTTTCTTTCTCAGATAGGACCTGAGCTGCAGTTTCTGTTAGAAGGATCATCTGGGTAACATCTGTCTCCCAAAGGATTATAATCCATCTCTAAGCAGAAACCAGCAAAATATTCCCAAGATGAAGCCTGAGGAGAGGGCACATCTACATCCTCCTGTCAAACCCTATGTCAACAAGAACCCAAGAGTCATGGAGCAGGAAAAGAGCAATTGAAATGGAGACCAATGCCAGCATCCCCGGGCCACCCTCCAGCCAAGGGACAGACAGTGGGACTCCAGTTGGAGGCTTCTCCTTTGCTGACGAGGAGCAGGCAGGCACCCAACTGGCAGCAGACATGGTTTCGTCGTTCCTTTCTGCAGGAGGCGTATTTGGGAGAACTGGCAGCAAAAGCCCACTTCTGGCCCATGGCTCGGAATGGTAATTACAGAGCAAAAAGAGCCTCTCATCACATACGGCCGGTGCCAAGCCTGTTTGCTACTGCATCAAGGAACTCCTCAAGCCCATATCATTGACAATGTTTCCGTGCAACCAGAGAGTACTTGCATAACTGCACGATCCCTTCTGGAAAGTGAATTCACCTAAATTGGATCTGATAGAGAGGCCAGAACAAGACAGAGGTAAGTCTGTTAAAGGGGGTCATAAGTGTGCTGTGCTTTTTGTCTCTAAAGAAAAACTGTGCTATCCTGGGATGACCTTTGAACAGTTTCTGATACCTGCTTGGAGATAGGCTTTTCAACACCTTTTGGAGAGGGGAGCAACACAACTCATGTGGGATTTCTGGGGCCACACGCAATCCTGCTTTTCTCCTAGTTGGGGCAGAAGGGAGAGGCAGTTGTGGAGCAACTAGTCTGGGTGGCAGAAGAAATGTTTTGCAGAATATCATCTGCTGCAGAGCTGGCATGGGAACTTTGAGACATGGCTGAGGGGGGAGAGGCTGCAGGTCCACGATGCTTCCTGAGTGATGAAATGGTGCCCTTCACGTGTTTGAGCAGAGTGCTAGCCCTTGAGGTGCCCTGTGTATCCCCTGCGGCAATCGTGCCATGTGCCACTTCACTGATGATACAGTCTGAAAAGACATGGTTCAGCATTTAGGCTGCAAAGTTTATCATAACAACATCTACCTGGAGTTCTGTCTCAAATTGTCGGTGCTCTGTAAGGGTTGGTGTGCATGCCTAATATCCTAAGTGGGAAGGAAGAGAAAGCTTAAACAAAGAGGTATCATTAGATACATCAGTGCAACATATTCAATGCTCTGCATCATTTATTAGTGAAAGATGACAGTCTGCATGGAAATATGTCAGGGCACAGGAGGTCTGCCTCCTCCAGCAGTGCATCAAGAGGTTAAAAAAACCCAACAAAAAAAATCCCCACAGTGGATATGATACTTTGTTTAAACAGTAGCAGCAACCTAACAACTCCCTTCCCTGGGCTCCAATTCACCTGGAGATAGAAATACTCTGAAATAATCACTAGTTTATGTAATCTGCAGCTGAGTGGCATGTGCAGCTTCAAATTTGGCTCTGACATCTTTTTAACTTGGAGGTCACTATTTTTCTCCTTAAACATCTCAGTAAGAGTCCCACCAAAATTATGGCAAGCCCTGTACAGACTGATGCACATGATTTTCTATATTCCCTTCAGGACCATTGTTGTCTTACTCTTGATTACTCGCCGTGGTAGGATTGGGCCCACAGGCATTACAGCAATATAGTTTATTCAGGTAAATGGAGTCCTTCAGACATATTTATGAGCACTATCCATCTTGAAAGCATTTTAAAGTATTTTCAGCACTAGGTTTAATTTCCACTTGGTCATACGAAAAAATGTGATATCTCCTAATTTTTTCAAAGCTGTTCCTGTTTTTCATGATGCTTGTTACTGTGTTTTATTGCTTTAAGTGAACAATATGCTGTATGTGATGTTAATTGCACTGGATAGAATCCACAGGTATTCAAATGCTCGTCTTCTTTCCTCTGTGCTAATGAGCTTTGATTTCTAACCTGTCAACAGGGATTATTTATTAGACCATCATGTTTGTGATTCTCATCAGTAGCTTAAGTGTCAACACTGTCATCCAAACACCCTCTATGCCTTCCTCCTCAACATAGTTTTGACAAAAGAGAAAAATTGGTTTCTGCTGAGGCTTGTCTTAGGCAACACCTGAATGCACACTTTGGACAGTCGGGGTATTATGGGAATAAATACAGGAGTTCAGGAATGGATACTAAAAGAGGAACTGGTCAGCTTTGGGAAAAATGCAGTTTATAGTGGTACTCCTGAGCATAAAATGAGATATCAAGTGTTGGATAGAGTGGATGGAGTCATTTTGTCAACAGGTTTGAGCAGGTGGTGAGACATCCAGAGCTCCCAATATCTAATAATATCTCTGAAAGAGCTTCCTTCTTTGGTTTTATCATAGTCAATTAATTTCCCTACTTAGATTTCTCATTTCCCTGGTAGAGATAAATGCCTTTTGCTCTTCTCAGATAAGAATAGGTTAATTGGTTAACATCCAGAGAGGAGACATACTAGATAAAGATAAGTACTGTCTTTCATCAGAAGTCTGGATTTTCTTCTTAGTTAATTATGAAACAAAAAATAGGTTTTACTGTTTATCATCAGTTCAAGTGTTACCTCACACAAGTCTGTCTAATATTTGACAGTATTTCTTGTAAACATTTCCATTAATAGCAAAACAAGTGCATATACTCTCTGAAAAGAAACAAAATCCTTACATTAACATGTCCATGTGGCAGCACTTCATAAATGAAATAAGTAGACAGGACGTGTAAGAAAGAAAATGTAACAAAGGTAAGTTCAGCTGTGAAATGTTTCTTATGATACACACTAGATATCATCAAATGCACTATGTTCTGCTTCAGATTTAACTGGAAAAACAGGAATATAAACCATGAATAATCAGGGCAGCTGCATCAGTGTTACATCTGGTTACTTCCATTGTAGTTGACATAAAAGTTTAGGACTTTTTTTTTTAATTATCTGATTAATCCAGTAAATCCCACTTTTTGAATGTGTGAATGTTTATCTTTCCTGCATGTTTTCATTTTTGTTTTAACTTTGTATTCATAACGTTCTATTGATATAGTTTTTTTTTATTTAATTGCCATGTTTGTTTTGAATAAAAACCAACCTGTCTGCACTTAATAACATGAACAATTAAATATTCTCAGCGAGATTCTCACTGTGCGAGCTGAGCGTCCTCAGAAGATTTTTTTTTAAATTGCTTTATATGTTGCTTTTAATTACATTCCTTTCCCAAGCGATTATATCCTCAAATAGGCCCCACTCCTGCAAGCTATACTGGCACAGAAGCAGAGAGTTAAAGAAGGCAGAAGAGTGCTGGGAAGGACTGCCAGGGATAAAAAGGCCTTTTGGTCAAACCAGAGGGATGCCAGGAAAGCTGTAAAGCCTTGCAAAGGCTTCACTCTAGTGAAAATGACAAAGAAAAAATCACAATAGGCTGTAGTTTTCCACCTGGAGAATATTGAGAGTTGTCAGGAGAATCTCCTGGAGGATCAGAAGGATGTATGAAATACTAGAAGGGTCTTCTTTTTGCAGAAAAAAGTATAGTATGCCTGAGGCTGTGCCCCTGAATTCCTCTTTTAACACCAGAGGATTAGAGTTTATCTGTTAACAGATGAGGGAGGTGCAAAGTGGCATGGTCACACACAGAAGACTTTGCAGAGAGGAGTTGTGATGTCCAGGAAAAGTCAGCATGCATCTGTGGCTTCAAGGCCATGAGCTGGAGAGGAAGAAAGGCTGGTAGGGAAAAGTTCACCTCTGGTCACCCAGAGTTTTCCACAGAAAAAAAAAACCAAACAAACAAACTGCTAAAGGAACCAACAAATTTAAAATAACCTGTTCCACTTATGTTTGCACCAACTTTCTGCAACTGCAGGGGTAAATTTGGCAGAGACCAAGTCCTGTTCCATGCAAGGACCAAAAATGTCATAAATCTTGTAGGAATTTTCAGGTTACAAGAGTTGGAAGATGAAACTGTAGCTATAGCTGACAACTGCCAATACAGAATGATTTTCAGTGATGAACTTCTGTTATCCCACTGACTAACCACATGCAGACAGCTTTAAAACTATAGATTTTAGTGGTAGGACTATCCCTGCTTACAGACCATAGCCACAATAACCATATCCAGATAACCCAAGCCACTTCAACATACCTCTCCTGCACTAGTCTTCATTTCTTCAGCTCAGACTGAAGATTGAAACACCTTTGGTAATGAAACTGCATCTTACTTCATATTTCAAAGTGTCTTCATTTAAGTACTCGATCTTCTTATATGCTCTAAAATTAAATGGTTCTTTTCTCTTTATTTGATGTATAGGCAATTTGGCAGGCCTAAGCATGATGAGATTTCATTTAAAATAAAAACAAACCAGGGTTTATGTTTTCAGATTCTTTTCCCCTAGCAATTAGAACTAGACAACAATATCTGGTGGGAGGTTGTTTCCCTTTTAATGCAAGTTGCGTTTCTGACAGAGTTGCATGATTCCAAGACGCCAGACAATGGCAGTTGACTATAAAAATGGTGGTTATTTAACGCAATATATTATTTTTAAAGATTCTTACTCATTCCTGCCTTCCAGTTGGAGTTTCTACTTACACATATAAACCTCATGTACCTCAGGAGTTAATTTCACAGTCTGCAGAAATGCAGTGGTGGAATCAGCATCAGCCTCACATTAGGAATGCGTGATTAGTTGCCTGGTAATGATGATCCTTAAATCCTTGACTTGGATATTGATTTCCACTCTTCTATAACAATAACCTACATTCTTGATGTCAAGGTTAATGACATTACATTAACGGTATTCAAGTGCATATTGTTCAAATGAACTCAGCTTATCATGCAATCCAGACTGCTCCCAAGTGTCACCACTTCATTTAACAGTTAGCTGTCATAATTGATTTTTTTAAAAATATTTTTAAAGCAAAGCTACCACTAATGAGCTTGGCTGAATGTGAGTATGAGACAACACAAGGAAGAAAATTATGCAAATTTTAGTTCTTTCTTACATTCTTCCTTTGACTTTTAACAGACGAAAAAAAGGTTTTATCAGGTGAGATGGTGTTGTCTTTACAGAAATAGCTCTTGGAAGACATCTTTGGCATAATTTGGACCCTTCTTAATCGAGTTTTTCAAGGAGTGCAGCCAGCATTGTCATCCCAATTTCACATCTAGTGTCTTGAAGGTAAAATAGAAAGAGAAATGAGCTGTTTTTTTTTTCCCTTCTGTGGTTCCCTGCAAAGTGGTCCCCACTCATGTCACTTCAGTAAAGAGGCTGATGTTTGGCTGCTTCTTCAGGGACTCAGTGCATCTGCTAGACGAAAGAGTAACAAAAGTGCAGAGCTGCTGTACAATATTGGAAATGGGGAAACAAATTTCTTTTAGTTTCTTAACATGAGACAGGGGCTCTGTGCAACCCAGCTCTGAAAGCTGGAGCAATTAGACCTTTTTTCTGTATCCAAAGGTGCAGGAGAGCTCAGGCCTCCATTCTGCAGGATGTGAGGGCCAGGGCTGTTTTTCTAGTAAAAAGGTTTTTCTGAAGCAATGAACATCAATAAACAGAGGAGATACAAGAAAATTGTCCTTATCACAGAATGACAGAATCTCACGGGCCAGAGAAGGAGACTCCACAACCCATCTGGGCAGCCTGTTCCAGTGCCCTGTCACTCTCACAGGAAAGAAGTTTTTCCTTGTATTTCTTTGGAACCTCTTATGTTCCAGTTTGTACCCATTGCCTCTTGTCTTGTCATTGGATATAATTGAGAACAGCCTGGCTTCATCTTCCTGACACCCACCATTTATATATTTGTAAACATTAAGGAGATCACCCCTCAGTCTCCTCTTCTGCATGCTAAAGTTCCCCAGATCCCTCAGACTTTCATCATAAGGGAGATGCTCCACTGCCTTCATTATCTTTGTGGCCCTGCGCTGAACTCTCTCCAGCAGCTCCCTGTCCTTCTTGAACTGAGGGGACCAGAACTGGACACAACATTCCAGATGTGGTCTCACGAGGGCAGAGTAGAGGGGGAGGAGAACCTCTTGACCTACTGCCCATACCCTTTCTAATACACCCCAGGATGTTATTGACCTTCTTGGCCATGAGGGTGGATGCTTTACAGAAAGATTGTAAAGTCTGTCTTTTCTGTAAGTGTTGCTGAAAATCAACACATTAACGTATTGTTATATCTTTCTAAGGATACACTAATACGTCTTTAAATAAAATTTCTTGAATGGGCATAGATGAAGAGCATATTTTTCTATGTATCTATATTCTGCAATAGTAGCAAATATGTATCTACAAAAAAAGGAAGCTCCTTATCTTGTTTCCATTCCTTTAACCTTGATCATTGTTCTTGGATATATATGCTGTTGGTGTGGTTTAACCCGTCAGCAACTGAGCACCACACAGCTGCTTGCTCACTTCTCCTCTCATGCCCCAATGGGATAGTAGTGTTGCAAAACCAAGTAAAACTTGTGAGCTGAGATAAGAACAGTTTAATAATTGATAATAATAAAGATAATAACCAAAAGGAAGATAACAAAAAGAGAGTGAAATAAAACCCCAAAAAAGACAAGTGCTGCACAATGCAACTTCCCAACAACTGCTGAGTGATGCTCAGCCAGACCCCAAGCAGTGATCCACCCCTCACACCCAGCTCTTCCCAGTTTATATATCTGGTATGATGTCATATGGTATGGAATAGCCCTTTGGCTGGTTTGGGTCAGCTATCCTGGCTGTTTCCCTTCCCAACATCTTGTGCCCCCAACTCTTGCCAGCAGTGTGAGATGCTGAAAAATCCTTGACTTATTAGACACACTACTTAGCAACCATTGTGTTATCAACATAATTTTCATACTAAAACACAGATCTACACCAGCTACTCAGAAGAAAATTAACTCTGAGTCAGGTGAAACCAGGACAGTTGTACACAGCAATAAGAGGAAAGCAGCTGAGTCATTGTACCCAGCAGGTTTGTACTGCTGTAAACTCAAAAATGAAGACATTAAAAGCACAGTAATACTGTATAGAAGCAGGAAAAACATGAAAGCTAGCATGCACCAAAAATAAGACAGATAACTAATTCAGGGAGCAAGTTAAGTTTCTGTGTCAAATCCTGTCTTTAGCATATATTAGTGCTAAAGGAGCTGGAGCAGGGAAAAGCGAGTCCACCTGCATCCATTTGTACATTAGTTATTTTTGTGATCTGCTAGATACAGATGTCCCTTAGCCACATAAAAAATTGAGAGATCTTAGGTTTACAGCCTTTCATTGTGCAGCAGTAGAGATTTTTAATTTTTCCTCATTTGACTACAATTCCCAGACTGAAAAATTTTCCCCTTGTAAATAATTCAACTTCTCTTCCTGTGCCCGCAACACAAGCCTGCTTTTCTACCTGCCAGCACTGATGTGTACAGCACAATATGTAAAAGAGTGACTAAATTAAAAGATTTATTACAATTATTGCCATGAGAAAGTTAAAAAGTTGTGGGTACTATTTCTTTGTTGTAAAGGGCCTTCCACAACTTAATTTTAAAGACAGTTTTCTTCCAAAACAAGTCATCCATGACCCTACACAAGAGGCACTAACTGACACTTTGCTCCTGCTTATCTGGTATTATTCAGAGAGAAAATAAATGCACCCCTAGGGTGAGAACCCAGGAAAGAGCATTTGGCAGTTGAAGCGCAGGAGATTGCACGTTGCTTTGTGGAAGCAGTGGCATGTCCATAGGGAGCCCCAGGAGGGCAAGATGCCACCAACCCCCTGCTCTCATGTGGGGAATGAGGGATGGAAGGTGCTGCCAAGGGGACCTGGTGGGGGAAAGCTGCAACTTCCTCATCAAACCTGAAAAGAAAGCACTCGGCATTTCTCAGCAGCAGTGAGCAAACTCACGTGTAGGAACTCTTTCCAAAGACCTATTGGAGAGCAAGGGGAGATGATGGGACAGTTCAAGTCTTGAGTGTGGGTCATTTTACTGCAAATAAACTGTTCACTTAATGTTCACTAAACTGTAGTGTATGGGTTGGTATCTGACAACTTGTGAACAAGAGATATGTCTCCGAAGTGCCACGCTAAGAGATTGCTTTTCTTTACTGTAAAAAAAGACAGCCCCAATACCAAGTTCTAGTGCCTTTTCCGTGTGGATTTATGCAGGCCATAAATCTTCTCTACCAAGCAGAAGGATGTTCCAAAGGTCATGGGAGCACAGTGTCATGGGATGGGGAGCAACAGGACAATGCAGTGGAGACGTAGCAGCAAGCTTTCAAAGTGTAGTGGTAGTGGCAGTAATGATGTAGGGATGGATAGTAAGTGGTGAAGCAGCAGCAGAGCATTGGTTTGATGGCAAATGGCTGGACTGAACTGAAGCTATGGAGGTGGAGCGTGAACACTTTAGTTGAAAAAGGTATCAAATCTCAAATATTTCATATCCTTTGAGAAAGAGATCTACTTGCTCATCCTCAAGCCTAGTCAGTGAGCTGTGAGTGACATACAAGCAGGTGGCAGCTAGCTAATGCCTCACTCAGCTGAAAGAGGAATTTCAGGATTATTGCTGACACACCTTGGAACAGCGGTAGTTTCATCTACTGATAGTTATTCAGACTTTCTACGCTGATTTTTAAGTTACTATTCTTCCCTTCTTCCAAAAAAACCCAAACCTAAACAAAAAAAACCCATCCCACTGTTAATTAAACCTTTTTTTCTCAATCAATTGTTGCCACTCAGGAAAAACTACTTGCTCATAAGCCCCCAATTTGATTTAGTTTCCTACATTTGAGTAGCATGAGGAAACGCTTCAGTGTTTCTGGTAGGAGCCTTTAGAAAAGTGAACCTGGCACATATGCTGCCTGACACTCTCTGGCATACATTCAGCAGCAAGGATACAAAAGCTTTTATCCTAGAGCTTATAAAAGAAGACTTCAGTCCTACATCTAACTCTGAGCAGACACCAGGATTTGCCCGCATGAAGCTATTGGGAAAAAACAGGGCATACATTATAACAGACCTCTGACAAGACCTCCAATGCTGATGGTAAATGAATGTTTCTTCCAGGATAAATTTTCAATGTTGTTTTTCTCTGCTTGTCCAACTTGAATACTCCTGAGAACACGAAAACGACAAGAATTAATGCCTGTTTGCATTAACCTAACTTCATTGTCGCTTAATTAACCATGATTAATGTCAGGAGGCAAAGGAGAAGCATCAAGCAATTTTCAACATCTCTGTACTGATGAGTTCAGAAAAAAAACAAGCAGTGGCTTTGCAATGTTGATTACAACAAAATCCAGCCAAAAGATGCATTGTTTTGAAGGCAAGGTTTATTCTTCAGCCTCTGACAACATCCTGGTTAATTGCCAGTAACCGCTAAAAACCTCATTTAAAAAGTATGAACCCAAAATACAAGGAGAAAATATTAGCCACAATTACTCTAGAGTTATGAATCTGTGTAAACTGTATGTGGGTAATTAATACACTCTCATTGACTTCAGGGAAAAGAGAACAGACCAGTTTTCTTATTAATTCTATTTCTTATTAATCTTATTTCTTACTAATCTCACAAGTTTAGTGCCCAGTCCTGATTCAATGCCAAAACTAAAACTGTAGGTTGATTGGGATGCCTGCTAAATCTTGAAAGGTAGACCAAACAGCTGTAGGCTAGTGAGAAGAGCAGTAGAAGTGGGAGGCCTGGCATTTTAACTCAGTTGCCTGAAACATCTAAGAGCACTTTGTCAAATCATTGCAAGAGAAAAAAAATGAAAGAAATGAAAATCAAATTAAGATTAATATTGTAACTTTCCTGAGTGTTTCACTGGGAAACCTGTGACTTGAGACAGCAGGGAGTTCCTGGTGGCTGCCTGTGCCAAGTGATGATGTAATTGGAAGAATTAAAGAGAGTTATTTGAAAATAGACAGAAAAATTGCGATTTTTTTTTCTCCACTGAATGTGACTGTACAGTCTTTCTAAAGGTTCAAGAGAAAGCTTGCACATCTGTTCTTTTGCTAGAAGGAAATGTTTCTTTTTCTTGCTGTCTCTGTGGTCTAGGATCTTCATGAAGGATCTCTTACTCCCTTTTCTTCGTGTGTGTGTGTAGGTGAGGGGGAAATGCAGTAAGAATTTCTAAGCAGAAAGTTCCATGCTCCTGTTCCTACTTTCTCTGTGTCAGAGAGGAGACCTTAGCTCACAGTTCTTCACTAGCAAAAAAAGGACTGACATAAAATGGAGGAGCCACAGATGAAAAAGGAGAGGAGAGCTGGAAAGAGGAAGAACTGGGCATATTGAAGAATGGAACAAGGACATTCTGGGGCCAGTATAGGGAAAGGCAAAGCAGTTGTAGAAAGAAGTAAATAAACTCATTAAAACTAAGAAGTAAGGATGGGAAAATGGAAGAGGAATAGAAAAAGTCTGAGTAAAGGAGATTTGTAGGTATCATTTTCTGGATCTATGTTTCTATTCTGCGCTTACAATAGTAGATTAATTTTTCAGATATTGAAAATATTTCCACTTGGTTTGTTAGGAGGTTTTTTTCTTTTTTACCTTTCCTTTTGAGGGCTCTTTAGGTAGTCTTGCTGTGCATTGAGAATTGACTATTCAAAACCAGTTTTTGTTTATGGAGATGACATTTTTACAAAGACATTGTAGAGCTCTAATTTAATTTCAGCATGAAATAGGGAGCAAAAGCAGAGATAAAATAATCAGGAAGGCCGATCTAGTCCAGTCAATGAAACCAATAGTTTGTGCTCTCCTTTGATCCTCATTTGACAAAATTATTTCATATACAAGGGAAAACTATTGTGCTGAAGACCCGTACTGAGAACAATAATTCTGCCATGAATATGTCCTTTGAGGAATTTTCTTGTTTATTCAAGCAGTGAGAGCTCTACTTTTAGACAAGACTTTCTCCTGCCCATGCATTTCAACTGGAATTTTATGCAGGGGAAAAAACTCTTTTTCATTATAATTGAAGCAATAGGAAATGGCTAAAGGAATAAAGCTGTCATGGGTGACCACTAACTGATGTCATTCTCCTCGAGCATTCAGCAAAGCAGTCATTTTAAGGAGAAACAATTTGCAAGTAGCACCACGTTTTCACTGGACTACAACCTTGCCATTTGTACTATCTAACCATGGTCTTTGGTTGTGAGGTCCAGTGCCCTTGGTGGGTTTTAGTGGAGTCCATTAGGCTAGTTACGTAGGCTTTAAGAGCATTTCGGTCTTAGCCACATAATTATAATGTGCTTTGTCATCTGGCCAGCCTGGGAAGAGTAGTTAGTGTGAGTCATGTGAATTAGAACTTGATATTTCATAGTAGCATTGGTGGTTTTCAAACAAATTTCTCTCTCTCCCCTGTCTCTTTCAATACACCGTCAGCTGGTTTATGATTTCTAGAAGAGGAGATAAAGCAGTCTGCCATCTCCTTCTCAGTTCCCAGGCTGCATGTGGAAACCATTGCACAACATAGTACCAGAATGAAAAGGTGTCATTTAAGTGCATGACATGTCTTTGTATGACAGCTAAATGCAGTAGGATGTTTTATTGCTTACTCAGCATTGATATGACTATTTCTAAGATTATATCCTTGGTCAGATGATTTCTGATTTAATAGTAGCAATGATCTTGCAACATTTTGAATTCTCATTCTAAATAACTATGCTGCTGTAAATATGTGTTTCTCCAATTACGAAAAAAACCTAAGTGGAGTACATGCAATAATCTGGAATAAAAAATAGGACATTGAAAATGTAGCTTTAACTAACAAATAAAAATACTTCCATCGGTAATTTTAATATGCAGAGCAAAGCTTTGCTCTCAAAGGTTTTCACAAACTCCTTTTTCTTTCCAAAATAAAACAAACTCTGTTCTCAAGACACCCAGACTCATCTGGCCATTCAGATCGAGCCAGTCAGATGACTGAACAATACAGAAAACGCCCTGGATTTAATTCAGGATTGATAAACATTATGAAAGATAAAGTGTAGTACTAGCTCTATGTCCTAATGTATTCGCATCTAAAATGTGACATACTGACTTGGAGAAAGTCACTAAGATTCTCTTTTCCACCTTCTAAACATACTTCCATGTGTGAACCATAGTGTCAAAGGTGCACCCCTTCCTCTGGGATCTCTGGAGTATTTCTCTTAGTCTACTGTTGAGGCAAAGTCTGTCCATGAGGGTTCCCAAGACAGTTATTACAAAGGATAGAAGCACCAGTTGTGAACAGGCATTGAGTTGACCACTGGCTGAAAACATAGATACCCAAATATGAAAGATGAGACTATATATCAATAACTAGGCAAAGCAATACTTTGATCCAGTGAACCTATTTTTTTTTTTTCCTGTGGCAACGAAAACTAGAATTTTTTTTTTGGTGATAGTTTATCTTTAAGTGACTACAAATTTATCCAAACATAGCTCTTTTATATGCCTGGGCTGAGATAATCAGCTAGAATCATAGAATGGAAGGTGTTGGAAGGGACCTCGAAAGGTCATCTAGTCCAACTCCCCTGCCAGAGCAGGACCTCCTAGAGTAGGTCACACAGGAACTCATCCAGGTGGGATTTTGAATGTCTCCAGAGAAGGAGACTCAACAACCCACCTGGGCAGCCTGTTCCAGTGCTCCGTCACCCTCCCAGTGAAGTTTTTCCTTGTGTTTCTTTGGAACCTCTTATGTTCCAGCTTGTACCCATTGTCTTATCATTGGACATCTTATTCTTCTTCAGGGAAAGTTCCTCACAGGCAGTAGGTTGGGGATCACAACCTTCTTCCAAGAAATCTTGACCCCATAACATGAGACATTCTTGAGCAGCCATGTATTATCACTAATAAGGCCTTATTTGGCATTCATGTGCAAATTCAGGATGTTATTTGCTCTTCACCACTCAGAAATGTCCAAAGAGGCCATTTATAATTGTTTTAGAATTAGGTGGCTAGATTCTGATGCAGAATCCCAAATCCTGTACATGCCTGGGTTACTTCTCTGGTACATGGGGAAAAACAAACACCCCGGAAAGGAATTTTAGATAACCAGTAGAGCAAAGCAAGGAGCTGCTTCAGTTAAGCACACGTATGTGTGGAATTAGCAGTGAGAACAGTGTGCTGGCCGAAACACTATGGCTGCTCGTGATGCGGTAGTACAAACTATATCTGCTGAAGTATAAAGTAACTTTTTTTCAGGTCTCTCCTCTCCTCTCCTCTCCTCTCCTCTCCTCTCCTCTCCTCTCCTCTCCTCTCCTCTCCTCTCCTCTCCTCTCCTCTCCTCTCCTCTCCTCCCAATCTCTTCTAGTACCAGGGGAAAATGTCCTGTAGCAAACATC
The DNA here is from genome assembly GCF_028858725.1 of Colius striatus. NCBI lineage: Eukaryota > Metazoa > Chordata > Aves > Coliiformes > Coliidae > Colius > Colius striatus. The sequence continues at coordinate 176,888,665 of NC_084759.1, read as the reverse complement.
ACATTCACCACTGGAACATAAAATGCAGAGACCTGGGTCTCTGCTGTCCCTGCGGGACAGTCAGGATCTTCACAAAATGAAGAGGGAAAGCCTCTGAAGTGAGAAAAACTACAGCTAGCACAAGACAGGCTGTTTCTGCTCAGGAATCAAGCAATCAGCAGAAAATACCTAATCTATGGATAGAAGTATTGCTATGCACTGAAATGTGTGTTAAATCTGTAATTTACTGATGCAACTGGTACAACCAAGTTGGCAGGTGGGGCCACTAACTCCCCCTTCATGGTAAGCATCATGTACTATTATTGTTCCTCCTTTTCTAATCACTGCTTTAGTGATGAGAAAATAAGAGGCTTGTTCAAATTTCTTTTCCCAATTTGCATCTATATGACTCAGCTCTAACTCCCTGTCTGCTGGTTATTCTATGATATGGACAGGATATCTCCTTCTATCAAAGACAAAAAAAAAGGTTGGACTCATCACATCCTTACTAGAATAAAAAGGGGGATTCACTCTATCTTCTGCTAATTAAATCACTCATTTGGATAATTGCATTTTATTAAAATAATCCTCGGAAAAACTAAAATCTAAGGGATCTGAAGAACTCTAGTAGCTATGACAGTATGAAGAAGCTTGGCATTGCAGCTTTGCACTTGTGTTTATAAACCCATATTATGCATTTTTGTGCTCCTTCTGGTGCATAGCCACCTTAGCAGGACCCTTTCACCTTTCAATCAGGAACAAGGGTAACCTCTTTCAACAAAGCCCTGGTCTCACATTCATGAAAATTTATGACTCTTACACATGTTCGTTCATGGGAAGACATGAAGAGCCAAAGTTGTTTATACATGGCATTTCATGGGCTTTAGCTGTGCTGGAAGCATAATGAGGAGACAGCCAGGTGATCCTAGGAAAGGAGGGAGAATTTATAAAGCCTATAGTATTTGTGATTAGTGAACCAAACTGAAATACAAAGCATGGGCCAAATCCCAAGCATAATAAATATATTGCTGCATGCAAGGCTCATCTTAGATGTATAACTCATATCCTGAAGCCTTTTTTTTCAATTTTGATTCCTGTTTTTTTCTAGCTCAGATTTCCTTAGATGGAAATCAATCAACTGGATTTAATGTGAGTGAATACAATTACTATACTTGTTCCTTTGACTGTACTGTATTTATTTCTGCTTCATGGTGTACTGTGCATAGCTCTCCACAACTTCTTTGTTTCTGATTCAGACTGTGTCTTTATCAAATTTTCCTGCCATATAAAAATGTGGGTTTTTTCTGGGCCTCATCCAAAGACCACTGAAGTCAATGGGTTCATGAAAGGTTCAGAGCCAATTATCACTGCCACGACTTCCAGCCGTGTTCTTTTCATTTAGCATGTTCTGATTTTATAGTGCTGTTCTCTTTTGCCACTATTAATACAAAACCTCCACCAAGATGAAGTGCAAGCTGTTTATTATTCAGATTTTGATTTTCTTTTTTATAATTAACAGATTTTTTTTCATAGCATTCCTTATCTTGCTGGGATGGTATGTGAATCCAGTCAGTCTAATGATAAATTGCTGAGTATAAATGGAACTTTATTTCTCTATGTCAATGAGTAATGTTTTGCTGCTTAAATAAATATTACTGTGAAATATATCCTTGATCTACCGAGTCTGTACTAAAATGGATGAGTAACGTTGTTCTGACAAGCATTTAAGAAACGGTCAATCCATTCTCTTGCATGGCTGTGGGAAATTGGCATTCAGAATGACTACTTAAGAATGTTTGGTTCATCCTCACCATTAGACTTCTTTTTTTTTTTTTTAAACAGAATTGTAAAAACATTGATTGAACAGAATTAAATCAGTAAAGTGAATTTTCCCATGCAAGGTTATTTTTTTGGCCTTCTTTATTCTTTGCATCTAAGCCTAAGGACATGATCTGCTGAATGTCTCATTTTGAGTTGCTGTTGAAACTCCCAATTCATCTTTGCACACTTCAGCTCTTGTCTGTTACAGGTCATCATTCAAAAAATTCTGCACTTTATAAATTAAACGTGAAAGAACTGCACTTCCCTTTGCTCTGTCTCAAATGAAGAGGCCAAGCAAACCCATCTCCTCAATACCCCTCAGGCTTCTCCATATTACAGATACATCCCAATAGCTACGATGTGCACAGGACACAGCGCAACAAGGAAAGGATAGTTCTGTATGTCACAACACCAGGCAGATTCTCAGGGCGATGCAAGTACTGAAGAGTGGTACCACTGGCTGCTGTGAGCAAGACTGATGCCAGCAACAGCAAAGGTCTGTCAGAGTACATCCAAAAGCCTGATGGTACCCAGAGACCTGAGATCTCCCCACATTGAACCTGAATTTGCCTGTAGATCCTTGGGCTCCCACTAAACTCTTCCCCTTTTAAAAAACCACCAGTTCAAAGCTGTGGCATTTTGAAAACTCTTTCATCCTTTTTCTGTAGACAAGAAAGCTATAAACCCCCAAACATTTTAATCTGCTTACTAGGCTTTAATTACACTAACTGCCAATAGGTTTTATTACTAGTCCAAAGAAAATACTGGCTGTTGTGTATTTTTTAACTGTGATTGATGAAGCATATTTGTGTAACATTAGGTCATATTTGTCAGAGTTTAACTTCTTAGTTGGCAACTACACCGTTAATTAGCAATATTGCTGATAACCTCTATTTTATATAACCAGTAAGCTCTTTTTCCATACAATCTGGCAGTGGAAAACAAGAAAAGGATATTTCCATGGTGCCACAAGTCTGGAGCAGGAATAATCAGAGAAATGCACACTACAACGTTCTCTGGGATTACTGCCTGTAAAACATGCTTTTTATCTTGACTGGCATTATTTTCTTAGGTGCTCTTATTGTGGCTTTCTCTTTCTTCAAGCTTAGAGCATACTTGTTTTAATGTTGTATCTCTGTCTTAGATGCTCTCTGAGTCCACAGTCAGGCCAGTAGCATATTCCTGAGGTTGCACATTTCCTGTTATTATACCCTGTTTTCAATTTCTCTCAAGTCTTCCCAACTTTCTCTGTTTGGAACAAAATTCTCCATCTAACTGCTGCTTTTTCTTTTTTTTTTAATTTCAGCTAAGGCTGTACTGCTAGTTTTAAGCATGCAGTATAGGATAAAGAATATATTTTTACCTGTCTCAAAACTGCACAACATTTTTTATTTTAATGTTTTAGTGTTTTCTAACATTTGGAGCTGGGATATGAAATCTTACACAAGGATAAACCTTGTATCAGGAGCTTATCTTTTACTATCACTGTGAAAATTTACCTTTACTCAAGTGATATCCTTTTGAAATACCATGGTTTGAAACTCCTTGGTAGAAAGTGGTCAGAGTTCAACAGTTAAAATCTCCAGAGATGAGACTTCTTCCTGCCCAAGCTCCCAGAGAACAACTGCCCTAAGCATGCATATGCTGTTCAACTCTACATTACTCATTCTGCACCGCATTTCCAAATCTGAAACATGGGAAAAACACAAAGTCCATGTCTCAGAGGAGCTTTGTGAAACTAGGTCATGAATGATAGTGAAACATGTACATTCTGCAGTGAAAGGCATTGTAAAGGGCTCTTGAGGATGTAAATAATCCTGCTTTTACAGCACAGCTTCATCAATAGGTAAAACTGACAACTTGGGCCTGTGCATTGAAAAATGAGAGAAAATAAAATCATCTGTTGTTACCTTTATCATCTGTTAGCTTTTTGCACTAAGGAAGGACCTGTGAGAAGTAAAAAAGGACACGAGCATGAGATGAAAGATGGTGTCCTAGGGCACATGCACTGTCTTGTTGCTTAAAAAATGTATGGGTGTTAGGTCATGCATTTTCTAACTCCTCAGTTCTTAATAATGCTCTTTAAATCTCTGTTAACTATCTCACAACTGATAGGTGAAGAAAGATGTCTTTGTAGTTAAAGTGCTGACCTGGGACTTGGGGACAGCAGACTCCTTTCTGAATTCCACTCTATACATTTTTTTTGTAGAAACTTAATCTGTAAAATGAGTATAATTTTTTGAAATGCAGTTTATTTGCTCATTGTCTAACATCCATTTGATGGTTTTCATTCTAAAACTTTTTGGGAAGTTCTTGTCTCTTATTCAGTATTTTTTAGTCTCAATTGAGGCCTGTAGGCGTCATTTTACAAGAAAAAAATGACTTGGTGATCTCTGTTGAAAGCTTACTGAAATTAAACAAAAAGCTTTTCCAGTGAATACAGTGACATCTGTGATGGCTATGGACAAACTCCTAAGCACTGCATCTCTGCTTAGAAGAGATAAAAAACACATGCAAGCAAGAAGTTGGTCTTTTTATCTTGAGGCATATGTAAGAGATTGGAAGCAAATCAGATGTACAGTCCTCAGTGGATTGATTACACCTTCCAAAAGGCAAAATACATTCAGGATACTTGCAAAGGGCTGTCAGGTTTGGCTGTGAATCCTTGGGAACCTGCATTCCCTGGCACAAGAGACAGGGGATGTACCAGGAGCGACATGGTAGGATACACAAGTGGCACTAGGAGCCTTCTTTCAGCCAGTTGAGTTGTGTTCTGTGCTTCTAAGACAGGACCAAAAGCGTTTAACATGAATCCTTTAGTGTGCTTCTTGTGCACTAGAGTCAACTGAGGCTTTGTGGTACAATAGTAAGCATAGCCTTAAAACTTTGTCTCAGGGTGTGCCTCTTCGTACCAGGGTGAAAAACTCTTCTCCCAATGAAAAAATATTGCAGTCACAGAGAAAAAAAATGGCTTCTTATACCTCTTAAATTTCACATTGTAGTTCTTAGTGAAGTAAAACTTTGTCCTGGTTTAATCACTACTTTTCTGATATTTACCAAGAGCCTCCCCACAAAGCCCAACTTCAGCAATTCTAGTTGTAAGAATTAGAGCAGAAAGCAGAAAAAGATGAGCATGAACAATGCAAAAACAGTTATGCAGAGATACATATTGCACTGTCTGACTTTAAGCAAAATTCCCCAGAAACTTTAGCTTGTGCTTAGAAATCAGACCTATAACAGAGAGACCAGAAAGGCATTCCTGTAACTTACAGATCAATGGTACTTGGGAGAATGTTTTTTACCCAAAAGCAATGGTATTAAATCACTGCGACAGGAGAAGGAGCTATGTTTTGATTAGGTACACAGCCTTTCCCCGACAGTTTTCAAGATCTGCGGTCTAGCAGGTGGCACTGTAACAAACACAATTGGATTTCTCTTCATTGCCTGAGGAATTCCGTGCCCTTGATTTTGGCCATGTGACATTTTTTTAACTGCTGGATTTCTTTTCTTTGTCTTGGGTTTTTGCCTAACACTTTTTACAAGCAGTTCATTATTCTTCCTCAGGTGCAGTTTTTGCAAGAGGAATGGCCAGGAAGCCAGCATTACATTTGCTGGTAGGGCAAAGAAGGAGCAGGCTGTGTCTGGGGTCACAGGCACCAAGTTGTGCTGAAGCACCACTGAAGTGTGTGGCACATCTATCACTGCCTAGGGCTGAGCTCCTGGTGGAAATCTTCCTGCCTCAGCACTCACACCGAGCCCTGTGCCAACATGCATGGTTTCAAACAGACATGGATGCTTCCTTAGTGTTCTCTAGGTTTTGTTAAGTGCTATTCGAACCTTAAGAGAAAACTATTGGAACCACACAGGGGAGAATGTCATCTCCATCTTTCACTGTTTTGACTCCTTTTTTAGCCAGTAACACACATGTTTACTTGGTGCCAAGATGGCCTGACATTGATTTCTACAAATGGTAGGGCTGGAACAACTCCCTTAAACACAGTAGACACTTTTCAAAATGTTGGGAGGGTGAAAGTGCTGAAATATGCCTATTGTAAAGAAAGCTGATAAACACAAAGCTTTTCCATTGTCTAGGAATACAAGCAAAAAGAGAAGTTCAGCTTGAGGATCCAGTACAAAGGAATTTACTTCTAAGGAAATAATGCGGTTATTGTCATTGCAAAAGAATTGATTTAATATGATTTTATTGCAAACATGCATATAAAAAATAAAATTTAAACAGGAGACCTCTTCAGGAGGTACACAGGGGGTAAACAGGAGACCTTCAGGAGGTAAACAGGAGACCTTTTCAGGAGGTACACAGTACAGAAATGAGAATGATACACAGGAAGAGAGAGGCAAATAAATGGCTGGTCTTGGTGTATCTGTCACATACATTCTACAAATGTTCCCTTGCATGGCAGTCACAGCAGTGCTTTAAGTTACAGGACAAAGAAACAGTGTATCATATCTTATCCTTGAATTTTAGTATACAGTTCAGCACTGATGACAGAAGTTCAGTTTTCTTAGATAGATGAGCCAATAAAAATATATGTCCTCTGTTATTCATAGATTTATATATTACTGTAGCAATGTATCCTATTCATTGATAAGAAGAAAATCTCTCTGAAGAATCAATTTCTTTTTCTGCCTTTGGGAAAGTGGAGGATGACAGTGGACATGCAAAGGTACAGTCCTGTTGGCTTCACAAGCTGCCTCACGCCTCAGTGCCAGACCATTTTCTAAAACGACTTGACAGTGCTCAGGCACCTTTCAGTAAAACTCCACATACACCTCCTCCTTGTACACACCCTTTCTGCTTTATGCAAGTAGGTATTGTCAGAGCAAAAAGGGGTAGAGAGCAGGAGGTACGCCAGCATACAGTAGCATCTCTTTCACCTTCTGGGGCACAGCCTTGTCAGAGGGCAGTGGGGAGGTGTGCCATGCCAAGAGAGCCCCTGGAGAGATTACGTTTCAGGGAGAAATAATACTTCTGTGCTTTTCTAATGTGAAGCGGGGGCATTCAGGTTTCCCTTGATTCTGGGAGCAGCCTGACCTGCAAAGCAGAACTGATTTTCCACTTGCACGTCTGCCCATTGGCATGCAAGAGACAGCCACCCTGAGCTCTGACAGGGAGGGCACAAAAGGCTCTTTTCCCATCCCACTCCAACCAAAGGATGGGAGCACATCAGGCTGCTGTTTCTGAATACATCATCCCACTCCAACCAAAGGATGGGAGCACATCAGGCTGCTGTTTCTGAATACATCACTGAAAGACTGCATTTAAATCTCCTACAAACTAAGTTCAGACTTGCTCCCAGCAAAATCGATGGCAAATCTCTATAGGTGATAAAAGGGAAAATAGCAACCCTTAACATAAGTGTCCATTTTGACTTCCCAAATGAAATGAAAAGTACGAACTACATTTGACATTTTTTCAGGTAAAAATAATACTCATCTCAGCTTATGTCTGAGTTACTTAAAACGCGATAGCAATCCTTTGCTCTATTGTATTCAGACATCCAGGATCCCTGCAAAATATTTATTTTGGATAGTCCCTATATCCAATTCCTCATTTTATCAATAGAACAATATTTATGGAGATCAGGCTGCCAACTTTGCCAGACAGACGCCCTTTGCATTCAAAAGAAAACATGATTCATCGGAGGATCAGGATTTCAACTACAAGTTAAACTTGTCTTTGATAGGCTGAAAGATACAAGTCAATAAAGGAAAAATCTTGATAGCTGGAAAGGAATGTCTTCTTTGAGACTGCCAATATTCAGTTCTGATCATTAATATCTTAAATGATGGAAGAGATTTTTTTTTCTTTATCTATTTATAACCTAGGGGTGATGTTCAAAAGAAATTGAAAGAGTTGCAGCCATTTGTGCTGTATGAAGATGTCAGGTTATTTTTGCTATCTCTTTGAGACTACTAATATCTTTTAATGTACTTGTGCAGCACTTAGGTCAGAAGTGCTCTGACCAAAACCTAGGCTTCTGCAGATAATGCTAATAATTAGCATTAAGCATAGTAAGAACAGTAACAGCAATGACAAAAGTAAAGATAAACTTACAGACTTGTGGCTTGTTTTCTTGCCTTGCACAAGCCTATCACACATACTAAAATAGACTTACTCTTAATAGCCACACTATCCAACACAGCAGGAAAAACAATTGTATGCTGGGAGAAAAAAATCAGACGATTTAGTCATCTTCATTCTTCAGAGCTGTTACTACTGGTCTTTACTGCAGATATCCCACAAAGTTATTGCTCTTCTCTCTAGGTAGTACCATTGAAAATACAGAATACTTTTTTCATCATGTACACTTTAACAATAATTAAATATCACCACCCTACCTTTCAACTAATTGCAATGGCCTTGTTATTTTTGGTTTTGCCTGACTATGATTCCAAACTAATGATCATTAGTAACAGTAATAGTCCTTTACCCTTTTATCACGCCTTACATCTGCAGTACTCTATGTTAAGCATTACTAGGTGCATTACACCAGTGTTCACACTGAGTCACAGAGGTTAATTAACTTATTAAAGATCTCAAAGCATATCAGTAGCAGAATCAGGAATAAATGACAGTCAGCCCTGAGCTCTGCTCTCCCTGGCCTTCACGCTGTGACAGTTCTTGCTAAAAGGTTAGCCAGACTTTGCAAAATGCTACTAATCACTAAAAGCTGGACTTTAAGAGAGGATTATTTGTGTGGGAGGGGAAGGAAGGAGTCATTTTATTGCTTAAATGAAGCTGAAAGTAGGACTAATGGAAATAAAAGCTCCTACTTGTCTGAATCACATTGCTTGAAGGCAGTGGGTGTTGCAGAATCTTGGTGGCATTTGTTAAGGAATCTTGGGATATTGTGTTTGCAAAACCAGACTGAAGAGTGATATACTGAAATACAAAGTTCCCAAAGAGTATAACATTAGATCCAATGGCATTTTACTAATGTCACTGATATCCTCTATGGGAAACCTGGGAATAGGGTAGCTATTAATATGCAGTCTGCCAAAAAAATCATGTTCATTTAACTTTTGCTTCAGAGGAGATTGCCACTTTGGGGCCTTGTCCTAGTCAGCAGTGAATGACTGCTTGTTCAAACACACAAATGGATAAATGCTGATGTTGTAGACATCAAGAAAAGTTGTAAAGTTTGGAGTCTAATTGCTGCAGAAAAAATTTTGGCTTTAAAACGAACCACAATAAATTTGAAGCCATACCTCTGCACCAACCAGATAAGATACTTGCCACCTAGATATTTCCTATTTAAGCTGAAATGCTAAGTTTTCACAAACCTTAGCTTACATATCCCCTGTTTCTATCTAAGAAAAGAAAACCCTGATAGTAAAATATCAGATTAATATAAAACATTTTGCTGTGCCTTGATCCATTTTGAAACGTACTGAAGAGACAAATCAGACTTATCTCACTTTGGTGAGGAGCCTCGTATAAGTTAATAGCAGACTCTTATTCTAAATTATATGTTATTGATCTGAGTCTTCTGTGATACAAGCAGAATCTGGTGCATCTATAACATAGCTAGAGGGAGAAGGGAGGCATTGCCACAAAATACATCTGAGTGGGCTGAACAAGACAATACTAATAGGTATGATGAAAAAGTGCATTCATACTTCCCAAAGCACACCCAATTTTGACTGTTTTTATCTCCTGTTGATGTCACTGAAGCCTCTGACTGCTCAGAATTTCTAAAACTCGGGCTTCTTTCTGGAAAACCCGCACAGGTTACAAAAATAGTGATGAGGTAATACAGCAAGCAGGTAGGAGCTGTGCTAGCACTTTGACAAAACACCCCATAACAAGACTATCAGGCTGTACATGTCAATCCTCAGTGCAGGAGTAGGTAGTCATTAGAAAGTTGCGTTAGTACACCAGAATTAATGTTCATGAATCCGTGATGATAGGCAGCTTAGGAACAACAGAGATTCAACTTGTCCAAATTTGCTTTAATGGTGTCATCTCTGATCTTTCAGGTCTGAGTCTCCCATGAAAAGATGAGTAGAAATTGTTAGCCAAATTCAAAATACATTAAAAAAAAAAAAGTTTTCAAGCATTGGAAAATGAATTCTCTTTCTTTTCTATGTTTGGCCTCATTAGGACAGGGGAACTAGGAAACTGCGAAGTTGAAAATTGCTAATTCACCACTCTTCACAGAAACAGAAGAGATCAACATCTTTTGTGGACATTCTCCAGGAGATGTTCACCTAAACTGCACTTGCTCAAGTGCTAAGATGAAGATACATGGGATCTTTACTGTGGCTTTAACTGTATGGATTTTTCAGTTGTATGAAATCTACTTCTACATGTGGTCTCCTAAGAAAAGGAGATTTGGTATCAGTCCTCTTCTGTGTGTACGCATGCCTGTTTGCGTCCTCTCCTTAGTCCTGTTTGAACTTCTTGCTTCTATGAACCAAATCTGGAAAATATGTAGGAGACAGAAAGATCCTAGAAGGTTAATAAAGCTTGGTAAATTGGTGGAGCAGAGACTCCTTCCCCTGGCTCTTCTCACCAAAGGACACTGCAACGTGAACCTCACTGCTAGTGGACACTAGAAAACCCAGCCACCATCCACAACTCTCAGGAAAACCCCGTTCAGCAGTTTTGCCAAGGTCCTCTGGACAACCTGGGTATGCCTTTGATCCACAAGGGAGCATCCGTGTGAAAAAATAGTGAACCTCATTCACCTACAGTGAAAAAAACCCACAAATTGGAAGTAGTTCTGTCTGCTTTTGGTGAGACCGGTGAATAAGAGATGCTGCCAGAAAGAATATTGCCCTGTGTTTTTCAAATAACTAGTCAACGTGGTCTTCCACACAAGACAAGCAAAAGAAATCCTAATTATGAATAAAACAAAATACAAGCCATTCAGATGGTTAAAGTTTGCTTGTGGAATAAGCAATTGTATATATTTTAATTCAGATTGGTTAATAAGAAATTTGTTAAAGCACAGCTTTAGGAAAACAGGACTTGGAGGAAAAATAAGGATAAACAGATCAAGAGCTGGTAAAATTACAAAATCCAAAAGCACACTTTCTCATTGCACATATTATTTGCTTTAAAAATATTATGCTAATATTTTAAAGGCTAGCTACTGCATATAATTTCTGCTGTCAGATGCAAACTCAAGACTTCAGTGTTAAAAGTCTCTAATGGATAAAGTGAAGTGTATCTAGGAAGTGAAGTATATCTACGAATCGTGTTTGCTAGAGCACTAAAATACTTCATTATATGAGGAAATCTAAGCACTGCATTATTTGTGTTCATGTAAACTGGGTCTCAAAGGGACTGGCCTTGGCGTCAATTAAATATTTGGAGAGAGTACTGCAGCTTTCATATATGAGGAATATCAGTGAAGTAAAGTGTTCCTTGGCCATTTTTGTTTCACCAGTTTTGTCTATGGAGGCAACAGGCATGGGATTGAAGAAGGTACTCTAAAGTGCGTGAATTATAGTACATGAAATGAATAAATAGATTTCATGAAAGAAACAGAATCATATTCTTATATGTTCACCTTAAGGCCCATATGAACACCAAGATTTAATTTTTCATTTCCTTTTTCTGTCTATTGCTTCCATATTTCTAACTTGGTTTTTTGCACTGCATCTGATTAGAGACTAATAACACTGAAATAGTACATGGATTTCCGTATTCCCATGCACTGATTGTAATTATATTTTAGCTACCACTTAAAAATGGTTTCTTTTATTTTTGTTTCTTTTTTTTTTTTTACTTACTAATAGCTTTTTCCAGTCTGTGCCATGTTAAAATGCATTAAATCATCAGAATTCCTTGCACATATTTCTCAAGCTGCTCACCTGGCTCACTAAGGCCAGTCACATTCTGGTAGCAATTATATTTAATTTCAAAGGCTTAAATTCATGGATTTACATAAGAGTTCTGAAAATACTGCCACAAAATTCCAACATTTTATTTTTTCTTCATCGTATTTCACTCTGAGATTTTTGTACATTGCTTCAAACGTGGTTTTCTTCTCTCCCTTAGATGTTGAAGTGCAAGCTAATCCTAAAAAGTGTATAAGTTTTCTAAACACTGTGCAATATAACACTGGCAAGAGATGTTCAAAAGACAGAAGAGTGTTAAAACCTTGAAGCATTTCTACTAATCTGAGAAGCCCACCTAAGCCTTTCTTGAGATCTACTGAGGTTAGGAACTGAGGTGTTGCTTCTATCTGTGGTGTAGCCTTTACTGATCTTGGGTGAAATGTTTCTCCATCTGTGTGTTTTAAGTCATTTTACAGCCTGAATGGGAAATTCTTAAAAATTCCACTATGTGTTTGCTAGCTGATAAAGTTCTGCAAGGGCAAGAAGACTTAATCCTACTCTGGAGGGACTATCACCAGCAATGATGTGATCCCTTTCTGAACCAGTTAAGGATCTGTCAATTCATATTAGCCTGGTAAGAGTGAATGGCCCTGCTCAGTGACAGCAGCTGCTGAGGTTTCATAATGCAAAAAATCATCCCCTTAGATTTTTTTTTTCCTTGAGCTAATGGATGCTAAAATAGACTTTGGTCTGTCTTGTTTTTGGTATCTGCATACCCCTAGGGAGCAGTTCTGTGCTCAGAGGAGGTGTCTGTAGCAGGGAAAGCATTGTGAATTGGCTCTCCATGGACAAATTTAGAAACTAGGACATCTGGGGCTTGCACCAGTTGGGTTGGGAAAGGGAAATGAGACAGAAAACAATCAAGGTAAGGCTCCCATGTTCCTTGACATTTATTCCCACTGATGGCGTCTTCTGCTTAGGCTGCAGCTGGACCCATAACAGGGACAGTGATGTGAGAGGTGGGAGGGGTGCACAGCCAGCACAGTCTGAAGTGAGCTTGTTACCAGGCAGCCGAGCATGGAGGAATGTGGTACAGGCCTGGCAAGTGTGAGAGGTTAACACACCAGCAGACTTGCATTCTCTCAGCTTGGATCTCACTTCTTCTAACTCCTTCTTTCTTGCCACATTAAAAAGTAGCTTTCCTTTAACACAGAACAACAAAAAAAAGAAGGAAGGTGGGAGAGGAAGTTAAGAAAAAGCATTGTCTTAACCCTAGAACAAGTTTATTGATCTATTTTGCTCTCTGGGCTGAGTGTGTAGTCTTCTCCTGACTTCTGTAGTGCAGTTTGCAGTTAGAGACTTAAGGAAATACATACCCTGAAGTTCAGACACCTGCATACATTCCCCTTTTCTAGCTGCTCCTGGGATCATGATACCATTCATGGCTTTCCTCCTTCTCTCCCCTGCTCTTGCTGCTGGCTTTCCTGACCACCTGAAACTCCTTGGTGAAGACCAGGCGTAACACATAGACCTGAGCTTATGGTTTAGGAGAAGGCCTTGCCTCGTCGATAGTCTCCTAAAGAGAAAGGAGGAGGGCAGTCTCATTTCCTGCTTTGATGCCAACTTCTGATTTATGTGAATAATTTTGACCCAGAACCTAAAGAATTTCAGTTATCTAGCTCCTCATGTAAAATAGGCATTACAGCACTTTCCTGCCTCACAACCATTTGCTGTTAAAATATTCTGTAAAGAAGATATGGAAAACCCACCTTTCAATACTCAAATCTACTTATAGACACTGTAACATAGGATTCAAGTAGAAGTGTACTACTGAGAAAACAACTGTTCAGCTGCTGGTGGTGTCCAAAGTCAAAGACATGCTTAATTTCTAACAGTTTAGTTCCCAAAAGCTTAACACACGTGCTCAGGAGAATTTGGCTCTCATAGCACTGGGCAGCTTTACTCTTGGGTCACGCACAAGCTCCTTTTCCTCCTCTCTCTGCAAGGCTCAGACCACAGGGGATGACCTCAGAGGACATCTCCCACGTCAGACTTCACAGCACATCCTGGGAGGTGTTTTTACCCACCTCTTCATTTTGGAAAGCACAGGCTTGTCTTTTCACGGCCCTAAGGACTGATGCCTTAGTGCAGCACAGCAGCTTTGTTAGAGACAGACATTGCATAGTGACTTCAATTGAGCGCTGTGAATTCTTCTGGGTAGCATTAGCAGTAAGTGAAAATTGAAAAGTAGTTACACGACTTGCTTAAGGCCATTCAGCAGATAAAAGAGGCAGGTCCAAAATTCAGCCCTCTCACTCACTGCTTTTTAAGACTTGTTCTCATTTTTGTAGTGGTCAAAGTTGATCACTGACAGGTATGATGTCAAATGTAATGAAAAAAGAGACCCTACAGTGTCTTTGTGCTGATGAACAGTACAGATGATAAATGTTTTCTGTAACTAAACTTCTTCACTGAATGTCTGCAGTCATTTGGAAGTTTCTTTCCTTAACTGACAAATGCAAATACTTGTTCAGGTTTCAACAAATAATGTGGAGCTTCCAGATGTTTTTACTCTTCCGTCTTAGGCACACTTCCTCAAACTCTCTTAATATGCTGCAATGACAAACTGTGGTGCAGAAAAATTGCTTGCTGACTTGAACATAAAGTGGGAAAAAAGCCCAGCTTCTGAGGTGATTCTCTACAAAGAAACAGGAGTTATATGGGCTAACTTTGTGCTTATATTTTTTCTTTGCTGAAGTGCAACAGTGTTCTTTCTTTCCAGACTTCTGATAACAGATTTTAATAGCAACACTTAGGTCTAAATTCTGCTCTCAGAGAGAAGTCGCTGAGTCTTCCTGTCTCTAAATTAGTTACAGGGTTTTACTAGTGGGACTGGAAAAAAACCCCTTCCTTTGAAATCCTACAGATGAATAACAGGGGAAAATGGTTATGAAAATGAGGGAGGAAATACAAAAATACATACTTTATTCACACATATGTGACTTGAAAGTTCATAGCTTTTTCTCCATTGACTTCAATGGAGCCAGGAGCCTTCCAGTTTCCTTCAAGATTTCAGAGAAGTAATTCCTATTTCAGGATTCTTTCATCAGAAGATTTGGAAACTTCTGTATAGTTCACAATATAAACTGCAGATCCTCTTAAGGTGAGACAAGAGCTACAGGCAGAAATAACCCTTGATTTTATACTTGAAATAGCTCTTCCTCCCATCTCTGACACCTGGGAGCAGCAGGCTTTCTGTGCTGATAAAGAACACTCTCAGCAGCAGTTACAGCCACAAAATCCTTCCTCTAAGCATGCTTCTGTGCATACCTGTCTATATCTCTAGATATGTATGACTAAGAAAGCAAGTGCTTTCCTATTTCAAATTACTTTTGCTGCTTTACCAGGTACAGCAAGAGGGAATATTGTGAAAGCTGTTGAAGGTATGGACTGTCCTGGAGACCAGCCACTGCACAACATTTATTTGATCTGTGACTGGGTGCAGTCCCAGTGCAAGTGGTGGAGACAGCAATCCCAGTCACTGGCAATGTTCCTGAGGGCACTGATGTTCCCGAGTCCCTCAGCCTCTCCCATCTCACTCAATCTGCATTTCCCTTTTTGTCCATCACTATGAAGACACAACTACAGCAGCTCTATGAAACCTGGTCTCTGCAAGTGCTGAGACCTCAGATGAGCAAGCAAAGTTACAATTATATTGCCTCTTTAAGCACAATTTAGTAAAGAATGAAGTCTGTAATTTTAACTTGCTGATTACATTGGAACTAATAGGACCAATTGTAGGGATAATCTCAGGTAAGCACATTGGTAATGTTTGTATGTATTTATGTGTACCCATGTGTACCCATTTCCACGAAGGTCTGGTATGCAGACAGCTTTTACGTTTAGATGAGTTTTGTAGATTTGTCTGTATTACAGGTTCCTGGACTGGAAAATTACTTTTGATACAAATCCAGTCTGCCTGTGCTGCCATCCATGCCGACATCTTGGCAAAGAAAGATAGTTTCTTATTCCAGCATGTGAACAGAGAAAGGGCACAACCATTTTGCCAGTTCATCAATGACACTGGAACTTCATCAATATCAAAAGTGGGCCAGAAAGAACAGGTTTTTTATTAAAAGGATGCCTACCATAGGATTCCTAAACTCTTATTTAACTAATCACCTAGATTAAAAAAAGCCTAAGACTTAAACCTGGCTATATTGTCCTTTTGACTGTATTTGTACTGGTGAATAAAATGTGCCAGGAACCCCAGGGAGACAGCCTCACCCCTAAGCAGTCACCCTCAAAGCAGGGCAACCATTCCAAACTAACTCGTGGGACTGGCCCCTGCAACCTTTGTGTCGTGCCCAAGTGTGTTTGGGAGGTTGCTCGCAGGCCTCAGCCAAAACCATTCCAAAAATCACACCACCAGATTAACAGAGGCAATATCTGCTTAACAGGTAATGTGTCAGTGTTGGGGCCTGTTCTTTAAGCAGTTTAATTTGTGAGTATAGACATCGCTGCCTGTGTCGAGATCAGAGATTCTGGAACATATATAAGGAAGTAAATGAGATAGATAACATTGGGACATCAGGACAGAAGAGATGCTACAAACAAATAATAAAGGCAAAATAATAGTTAAATTTGAGGGCAGATGAGAAGAATACTGTCTTTTAATAATTCTCTGTAACACTGAGAATGACACTGATTCTGGCCCTGTGAGCAAAGCAATTAAAATCAATGGATACACTAGTTGATCAAAACCCAGTATGAATAGCATAATTAGTTACTCAGGGTATCTTATTTCATTTTTTGTGTGAGAGAATGTGATTTTTATGAGCAATTAAATATCACATAATATATTACAGTGCATTTTCTCCACGCTGAGAGACTATTTGATGGTGCACTTCATTTGGTTATTTATTTTGCGGTCATGGCAATCAATTCAAAATTGTGGGTTTCTGTGTGGCAAGTCAGAAACGGCAGGTTGTTGGTGCTCCCCTGTAATTTTTAGGTCTGTAGACGTTTTGTGAGACATGGCCAATTGTTATTGCTTAAAATTGCAGAGAAACATTTGTTAAGTAAATCATGGGTCGATGTAACTGAGATCTGTGGTCCTAGGTACAGTTCATGGGGCAGGTTTATGCAGAGTTTTCCTTCTTGCGTTGGGAAGTATTTTCCTCTGCTGCATTGCCCTCACCTTACCTTCTTAGTTATGTGAAAGGACTGTTCATTATGGGGTATTAAAAGCCCTGATGGCTTTCCCAGAGGGATGTTCTTGGGGTGCAGAGTTTGAGGCAGGAATTGCAGAACTGGTGAGTACACATCCTGGCTCTGCCTCAGAAGCCCTCAGTCTAGAAAACATCCTGTGATCTGGGCCTGGACAAGCCAAACCTGCCATCTTTTCCAAAAGCGAAGATGTCTGACTGGCATATGAAGATGCCCACTGAAGCCACCCCTCAGAAGGCTCCATCCTGCTCTCCTCTGGGAGCTTTCCCACAGGGCTGGGGGGCAGAAATCCGGCCCTGTGTTTTCAATAGTAAAGCTATGTGGGGAATGTGTTAGGGGTTTCATGTTTCAGTGCATGTTGTGGGCTGTGCAGCAATGAAGGGGTAGAATCCAGGCTGGCCATTAATCTGTGCATTTCCAGATTTTGCTGTGTTTTAGGTTGTCTTAAAATGAAAGTGTTGTTTCTACGTGTGCTGTCGTTTAAGGGTGCTCAACGAGCAATTTTGTTATGCTGGCTCTATTTCTCTTTTCTGATGTGGCAACAAAGAGAGCATTAGTTCTGGGGACATCAGCTTTCAGTGTCCTGATGGATATCCCGAAGCAGAGTGCAAAAGAGGAGCCTTTTCTAGTGAAACGAAGTAGCCCACAGGCATACACTATTTACCGGCACCCAGATGCAGCAGCGACAGAGCCGCAGATCCTCGCTGCTTTACAGCCTGTCAATTCCCTACCCCCGGCGACCACAACCCAAGCTCGAGCGGCTGTCCGGAGGCACGGCTCGGCCGCCGGGACAGTGTCCGCAACGCCGCGGGACGTGCGCCGGCACCCGCGTCCAGCCCCGGCGCGCGGTGCGGATGCTCTGGGCGGGCGGGCGGAGTGCCGGGGCTGGGCGTTGGGCGGCCGCGCCGGGGAGAGGGCGTTAATGCGGGAGCGGGGCGGGGGGGAGCCGCCC
The DNA here is from genome assembly GCF_028858725.1 of Colius striatus. Classification (NCBI taxonomy): domain Eukaryota; kingdom Metazoa; phylum Chordata; class Aves; order Coliiformes; family Coliidae; genus Colius; species Colius striatus. Next base: position 176,870,874 of record NC_084759.1, on the reverse strand, counting down.
GCCTCCCCCGGCGCGGCCCCGCTCCTCCGCCCGCCCCTCGCCGCCCGCCCGCCCGCCGGGAGCGGCTCCAGCGCCGCCGGGGCCGCGGCGCCGAAAGTTTGGCGGTCCCCGGCCACGCTATGGGCTTCGACCCGTCGCGCTTCGCGGTGCCGGTGGCGGCGGAGCTGCAGTGCAAGCTGTGCGGGCGGGTGCTGGAGGAGCCGCTGTCCACGCCGTGCGGGCACGTCTTTTGCGCCGGCTGCCTGCTGCCCTGGGCGGCGCGGCGGCGGCGGTGCCCCCTGCGCTGCCAGCCGCTGGCGGCCGCCGAACTGCGGCCAGTTCTGCCCCTCCGCAGCCTCGTCCAGAAGCTGGAGGTCAAGTGCGACTACAGTCCGCGGGGCTGCGGGCGCACCGTGCGGCTGCGAGAGCTGCCCGCCCACCTCGCGGCGTGCCGCTACGGGCCGCCGCCGCCCGGCCCCGCCGCGCCGCAGCTCCCCCGCCCCGGCCGCTCGGGGGGCGGCTCCGCGGGGCAGCCGCGGCGGCCCAAGCCCGGGCCGGGGGCGGGCGGCGGCCCGGAGCCGGGTCTCGAGGCGAAGAGGGAGGCCCTGCGCTGGGGCAAGAGGGAGAAGTCCCTGCTGGCGCAGCTCTCGGCGCTTCAGAGCGAGGTGCAGCTGACGGCGCGGCGGTACCAGGCGAAGTTCGGACAGTACATGAGCCACATCAGCAGCATCACCCGGGACCTGGCGGGCGGCCAGCCCGGCAAGGTGAGTGCGGCCGTAGAGGTCGGCTCCCCTCCGGCGACGCGCTTCTCGGACCTGCTTTTGGCATGCCCAGCTTGGGAGCGACCGGCCGAGGTGTCAGTGTGAGGGTAGCCCGCGGGCGGGCGGCTGTCACCGCCGAGTCCACGCCAGGACCCAGCCCGACCCCCTGACCCCCATCCCCGCGCACCCCCCGGGCGCTGCCGGCCGTTTCTGTCCGGCCGTCGCCTCCCCCGGGAAATGGAAGCCACCAGGCGACATGCTTCTTATCGGTCCCTGTTTCGGCCGTCCCCTTCGGTGGCCGAAAACCCAAGCGGGGCTGAGACCTGGCGGTGCCTGGTAGCTGCGGTGGCCGAGCGCGGTTCGTCGCTGACTTGGAGGGGAGAGGGTTTCGGCGGTCGGCTGTCGGCATACAACCCTCGGATCCGGCTCTCCAGAGCAGGGTGTCCGCATCAGTCCGCCCCGCCTCGCAGGGACCCAGCTGCGGTTGCTGCTCTCTTTGCTTCGGCTGCGACTGGTACAAGCGCAGGGGGCAAGGAGCTGACTTTTAACTTTTATTTGAGCAGTCGAGAAGTTGTCTTAAAAAACTGGAGCATTAATTGGTTGCAAATTTTGGAAACGGTGGTGAAAAGCCAGCAAAGTGTCTCTCGTTTAGTAGAATGGAGTAACTGTTAGTGCTCATAGAAGGGACCGACTGGTGCAGCGCTTCGCTCTCTTCTCAGGGCTGATGACATTGCTCAGCGACTCGCTTCCTTTATGCTAAATAAACCATCGAAGAGTACCGGTGAACTGGCACAACTCGCTGGAGGGGAGTTGATTTTTTTGAGCTTATCTCCTGAGTGGAAGACCACTGTGCAGGTTCGGGTACTAATGCAAAGAATTTTCACGGACCCATGGGAAGCAAAATCCCAAGTGGGAAAGCTCTGAGCAGCCAAACTCACTCCTGAAGCAATGTCGTGTGCTGGGCATCTGACTGCTGCGTGGGAAACGGGAAAGGGAGTGCCGTTCGCAGGACACCTGCGTGCTTAGAAACGGCTCTTCGTGGCGTTGAGGACCTTGGTGTTTGGAGACTTGAATATTTACTCTTTTTTCACTTTTTTTTTTTTTTTCTGGTTGCCTTTGGCTAGCTAATCCCTGAGGTTTAGCTTGCTGGCTCTGGGAGTTGTGCTCATACATCTGCTCCATCTCTTGGCAGATGAGATAAGGTCATACGAAGCGGGGCAGCGGTGACCGTTAAGGAGTGCGGGGTGTGGGGGCAAAGCAGTTGCTGTAGACGGAAGGAGAGAGATTGGGATTTTCAGTCGGGAGTTAGTTAGCAGGAGGTGCAGGACAGGAGACATCACTCCTGGAGCGTCTGCCGTTTCTGAGCAGTGCCAGTAGGTGTTGCTGTGCGTAGTGCCTTTCGCAAATGTCTTCTGCAGATGAGGCCGGGGTAACGCATAAAACAGGCGTTCGGAACAAAAACTACCGATAAAGTAAAAATGTACCTCATTAAAATAAAATGTATCATGCAGCAATAAGACGTTTCACTGTCACAGTTAATAAAATAGAGTTCTTAGCTTTAAGTGTTGTATTTTAAATGTTTAGAGAGGTATTCCTTATTTAGATGTCAAATTGGTATTAATTAGCTAATTTAGAGACACTAGCAACAGCCAAAGACCTAACGGTGCTGGGTGAATACATTTATTTCTGTATTTTTGTGGGGAATATGGCTCCTGAAACATAACTATTATCATATGTGAACAAGGAAAAGAAACTAGTTTACTGTGCTAAAGCTTCCAAATAGTTTTTATTTAATTTTTTAGAATATTATTTACCTATGCCACTGAAGGAAAATATTTTTCTCTTTTTTGTGTTTGACATTGACTCCACCACTTTTTTTGAATGTTTGCTTTATATTCTAAACTTTGTTTATAAAAACCCCACTTTTTTTACAGACATGGTTTTGGATTCTTTCTTTTTGAGAGAGAAGTGAAAGATTGAGATGAAGAGCTGCGTTTCATTTTCTGGGTGTCTCATCCCTGAAAGTTGCTATGAAATATGTACTGATATGACTTTGAGGTCTAAAAGTTATAATGTTCTGTATTTTAGCCTGTATGTTTGATGTTTGAAGCATTGACACATGTAGGGATTTTTTAGACAGTTGCAGACATTTGGACCTCTGACTTTTATCAGTAGTGTTGAGCATTCCTCCCACCAAAAGCCTGCACTTTTTACTGTTCAGCAATGAAGATAATAAGGTGTTGCCTGTTACTTTTCAGTGGCGTGTGACTTTTCCTTTTTTTTTCAATGTAAAGTATTTTGCTATCTTTTCAGCCTGTTTTTCCTTTAAGCCTTATCTTACATATTCTCAAGCTAAAAATCTTTTGTACATTAGTGTTTTCACTTAGTGTCTTCTCATTGAGACTGTATTTGACAATATTTCACCTCTTTGCTTTTTTAGGGAGGACAACCCAAACCATTAACAATCATGCTACACCGAGAAAATGATACTTTGGGTTTCAATATTGTAGGAGGACGACCCAATCAGGTAATGAGAAAAGTAACTGTATGTTATTTTGACCATACTTTATGTTACTATATACACTCTTAATAATAAAAGAGTCACTTTTTATGACAGTAGATATGGAGACAACTCCATATGTAGAAGAACTGTGTATTATAAGGTGCAGTTAGAGCCATTGTTTTGGAGATACAATCTTGTGAGAACTGAATTATTCACGTTTTCAGGATAGGTGTTCCCATTGTTTTTGCTTTAAAACTTCAGGTTAATCTGCATTCAGTTCCCATTTGACTAACATGTATTCATGGCAACTGTTCAACAGAAATCTCTGGGACTGCTTACATGAGTTATTGTTGCAAGATTAAGGCATTGGAATTTTTGGTAACAGGTTGATTTTTTTTTTTTTTTATTCATTTAAAAGAAAGATGAAAACTTGCATCTGTAGCTCAGATAGTTTAAGCATATATCCTTCTCTCACATGCTTGCTGTAAATTTTTCTTTCTTTGTGAAGTGAAACGGAGTTTTCATAAATCTTGTCTCTTAAATCAATCTAGTCTCATCATGTCAGGTTTAGAAAGTTCACTGGAAACTGTAGAATATGCATAAGGATCACCACCTCCCCAGAATATGCATAAGAATATGCTTTTTTTTTTTTCTTCATACTTCCAAAAACATTAATCAGGGCTGTCGTTACTTAAGAAGGGTAAAGAAACCTGTTAAACTGGAAAATTAATAGGTGATTAAAAAGGCTTGGTAATAATTATGCACTGATCATGTTCTTGTTAAGTGGGAGAATTGTAACCTGCTAGTATTATCAAGGAGGGGAATGAGACCCTGGATATTAGTTTGGCAATCTTCTGCTCTAAAGCTATATTTAGCGGTGCCAAAGAGTCTGTCCCCATTAGCCTAAGAAGTTCATTGTCTATGCTGCAGAATTACTGTTCCTCATGGAATGAATGAAGCCCAGCAGTTATCAAATGTTGGCACTGTAAATCCAAAGCTGGAGTTTCTTAGATTTTATAATGGAAGGATGAGACAACAGGTGGCTGTGAGGTGAAATGCACGGGCTTTGATTGTATCCATATTTTGAGTATACCAGTAACAAAGTCCAGACAATCCTGAATTTTGATTGCAATGTGGTTTCTTCTACTTGCAGCTGTAGGAAAACTGCAAGGAAAAGGGAGCATGGTGTTCAGCTTTCTTGAGATGGCAGCTGAGCTTCTCTGAAGTACTTGCATGCTGACAGTGCATTCTGAAACAGTTTTTTATAATACAATTTATTAGGCTTTGTGAATGAGTATTCTGTAAGTTTAAGGAGTAAATAATAAATACATGACAGTTCATGTAATAGATGAAAGTTGATAGTACTGTTCGTGGAGAGAACTAGTGATAGGAGAGAAGGAAATGGTCATGATCTTGCATTAACACTAACAGTTGGAGAAGTTATTGGAGCTGTGAGGCAGAGCTGGGTCTCAGGGGTTTCTGAGTCTTTGAAGTTTAATTCAGAAATACTGTTTTGTTTCAGTCTTATTGTGATAAATGTAAATATCACAGATGCTTGATTGACAGCTCCCAGATATTGGTATCAAGGTCTTGCTTAATATATCTGGAGCCAAAGGAAAAGGGTCTGAGTTGACTCAGATAGGGAAAATAAAAAGCTCTGTTTGGTAACAAGACCGAAAAAAGTTAATGAAGCAATTTGTACATTCAGGTTGATCAGGGAAAGAATCCCCTTGGGTGAAGTGTTGGCTCTTGCAGCAGAAGAGCAGAACAGTGGTGTCATTGTATTAGTCATCTACGTAGGAATGTGTTCCTTCACCACACATTATTTGTGTTTTATAAGTACAATGTAGGTTTTTCCCATTGGAAAGCATATGATTCTTGGCAACTTGGGGAACATACATACATATTTTCCATTGTTGGTACTTTATTTCAGTCCATAATAGGCTCCCCCACTGTTTAGCTTTTACCTGGAGGAAGGAGGAGAGAAAAGGAAGGACTCACCAGGGGCTTGTCTTTTGTTTTGTCAGGGAAGGATTCATTTCACATAAGTGTATGTTCCTGGGAGGTGATTGATTATTCTAATGGAGCAAGGCTGCTTTGATCCCCACTTATGTCCTAAGCCCTATCTCTGGCTGTGAGGACTATCCCACAGTGCAGGCTGTGGAGGTTGTCCTGCCCCTTTGCCCCCTTGGCAAAGCCAAGCTGGAGGGAGTTGTGTGCTGTGGGCATGGCTTGGGGCTCCTGCAGTCACCTATGGGCTCAGATAAAGGTCAGGTAAACCTGTCAGGTAAACCCATCATCTCCACAGCTCCCCTCCAGGCCCTGCCACACAGCCCATAGGCTGTGTGATGTGGTACTGGAGCTTGGTGTGCTACACTTTCTTGTCAGGATGAGTGTGCTACCAATGGGGACCACAAGCCAGGCTGAAATAGCCTTTTTCTTACTGGCTCATACATTACTCTTGAAAAGGCAGTTTCTTATGGAAAAAAAAAAAAACAGTTTTATGTGGGCAAAGATACTGTAATCTAGTCTTATGTTTTTTTAAGGAAAAAACAAACCATCTCCCTCTTGAATTTTCATTAATGACTATTATACTTCCTTTATCAGAATTTCATTTCTCACTGCTTAGATGGGAACTCAGTGTCTGTTTGTTTGTCATTTTGAAATATTACTGTAACTAAGTTTCCCGTTTGCTTCTGATCTGATGCCTAATGAGTGTGTGTGATAAAGGGGCAAAAAAGGGAGTTTATGAAATCATACTCTGACTAACATTGTGTTGAACAAGTATTTGTTAACCTGAAATCTACCTGGGTTGCATCTCTGTAGGACAATTGCGGCATGTTTTAGATTGGCTCCATTTTTTGTTAGGCCTTTATCATTTTTGTAACAGAAAAAAACTGTAAAACCTTTTCTCCATGAGTGTATAGGACCTAGACTTAGAAACCTCAAAACATGTGAATTGTTGGTCAGAGATTCACTAGTCACAGAAGAAAAATAAGCATCATATAAACTGCTATGCAAAGCATAAATCTTCTGGAAGAAGATTCCTTCATTTATTGCTATCTAGGTTATTACTTTGTATGAACACTTAAAAATACTTTAGGTAGGCAGTGTCTACTTGGCATTTTTTTATTAATAATGATTTAAAACTATTTGAAACTATCATGTGATGAAATGAAGTAATTTTAGCACGTGCAATAACATCATATATATCATTCCAGCTGTGGTGGTTAACTTATCTGCTTTAAAATTGACGTTCATGTGAGTGGTACTTAGCAACATGTAGAGATCAACTGGAAGTAGGTTCTCTTTTTGTCCACAGCTGATCTGTATGGATTTCACAGTTGAGCAAGTTCTCAATCTCCCATGTGAAGAGGATTTGTGAGGTTAACCAGTTCCAACCAAATCCCATCACTGTGACATGTCACTTTGTTCCTTGGAGCTTTATTTTCTAATGCAGAAAAAAGTTTGCAAGCAGCAGTACTACAGGAGCCCTTTCCCTCCTGAGAGAAATACTTGTGCATTCACTTTAATGAGTATCTTTCTCCATGCATTTATATGCTAGTCACTGCTGTGAAGTTTGAGGTCTGCTTTAAATATTTTATCTGGGATCTGATTACTGTTGCACCCTGTGTTTCATTTAGACTAAAATAACCAGAAGTGAATGGATAATCTTATAAAAAATGCTGAAATAGTTCATTAATTCTGTCCATTTGATTAATGACTAGTTTGTATTAAGGAAGTTTAAAAAAAAAAATCCCAAGGACTTTAATTCTTAGCTAGAAAAGCAAGCTGCATATTTCAGGTGGCTTTGCATTTTTCATTGCCAATGATTTTAGTATCATATTGTATATTGTACTAATGTGACCTTTTTGCAATTTCTGTATCACCCGGTACAGAACAATCAGGAAGAACCTGCTGAGGGAATTTACGTGTCAAAGATTTTGAAAAATGGACCTGCAGACAAAGCAGAAGGCCTGCAAATTCATGACAAGATTATCGAGGTAAGAAAACAAAAAACCCACCCATAGATGAGTCAGTTGTATTATCAAATTAACCAAGGATCTGATGGGTTTTTAGACAAAGTATGTTGTCATTTTCCTCTTCTGCTGTGTGTAAATATGATTCTTGTACACTGAGTGGCTCAAACATTTCTTACATGTGAAGAAGCCTGATAGACTTTTTTTCAGCAACTAATAAATGTATTGATTTTGGGATGAATCTGATTTAAGCAAGGCAAAGGCATAGACGCTGAAAGAGCAAGCAAGAGAGACATGTATTTATTTCCATTAACTTGAGAAAGAAGACAAATGACTCCATGGAAATTCACAGATTTAGTGAAATACCTCAGTAGGGAATGATACTGCAGAGAAGCTATGCTGATATGCAGTGCTGTGAAACTTCCTAAGCAATTGGAGAAAGTACTTTCTGCTATATGATCAGAAGTAGATCATCTGTTGTTCTCACCAGGACCCATGTAGCTCTTTCCCAATCATGTATTATGGTAGCATGGACATTTTAAAGTTTATTCCTGTGTTTTATGCATTTTTTCCCCCATAAAAATAGTTTAGTGTGAAGAATAGGCTGCTGCCTAGCCTACATCTGTAACTGTAATTAGCCCTCTAAGAGGTCTTGAAGGAAAAAAGTGTCACTGAAGTAGACTCCTTAGGGTGCTGTCAAAACGACATTTCACATCACAGCTCTAATACAACTCTGAATGACGGCGTGTGCCAGTTGCTGCTGAGTTTGTTTAGGATATGTCACTCCAGCCTTGGGTTTAGGGGAGGCTTAGAAGCACAGTGCAAACTTGCCAGTTGGATGGAGTTTTGAACAATGACATATGAAACAAGTGGATTGGAAGACAAATGCAGAGTGTGGCAGCTGGCTTCTTGTAAGGACTAGGAACATAAGCCAAGAGTGATTGAATGTTGGCATTACTTTTAGTGTTGGGAGCCCAGAGTAGCATGTGAAACCAAATTAATATCTTTTCTTGGAAAAAATAAAGCTCATGCTCTTACCTGGGAGATATGTACATCTCTAGTAGAAAACAAGTTTGCTGAGCAGAACTGAACTTGCAACATCACTCTTATCTCCTCAAGATATACAAAAAGCTTTTGCAACCATTTTTTTTCTGGCAACATCAGCCCTGTGCTGAAAAAACCTCTCCTGTTGTCTGACATGACTGTTTCACTCAGCACATTTTGTTTTCTATGGAGTAACCAGCTATATAGTTAATTGTCCTTTTGTAGCACCTTGATTTTTTTTTTGACAAAAATGCAATGATTTTGGAGGAAGGAAAAGCCACAAACTAGCATTTATTAAATACGAGGTCATTTCTCAAAATGCCACCGTAATTGATGCTTGATTTTTAGTTGTTGAAAAATTCTGGCTGCATAAAGTCACACTGACATGTAAATTGCTGATGAGAACATGCAGATTTTAGCTCTATGTGAAACTATAGATCCAGTCTAGTGTAAGTATTAATACATCTCTGAGTAGAGGACCATTTTCACCATCTTAATATACAACAGCTTTGTATATAATTTTTTGTATTCAGGCAAATATTTTAAAATGTTTAGGGTTAGGCCAAATATTCTACTAAATGTTGCAGTGTTTTTAGGTTTGTTAGACTAAGATAAAAAGAGGAGGAGAAATGGACTTACTAAGTGAAATGCTAATAAGTAGTATTCCGTTGTTGATAGGTATAGGAAGGAGCTGCAGTCAAAAGGTTGAATTTTTCCTTGCCTGTACATACCTATCAATGCCTTCTTACAGCAGGATGCTCTGCCAGTTCTGCTGTGGTTGTGAAGGATCAGTAAGAAAGTTCCTGCTGTGAGAAAATTAGTCACATGGTGTAGCTCTTTCAAAAATGTTGGCAAATACAGAATATCAGCTTTGGTGAAAAGTTGATAAGAAGTGTGACTTATTATTGCTTTCTCTTCACTCCCTTGGTCATCTGGTCTAGTGTGTGATATTTTATGATACGATTTTTCAGTAATCAAGTGCAGAAGGAACCAATGTTGTCCAAAGAGCCTTTGACAGCTTCAGTCAGTTGTTTGACAATGTGATGCTCGGGGTGTTTCCAGCAATGCGTAGCTAATGAGATAATGGACAGAACTATCCCATTAAATCAGGAGAAAATCTGTTCTCAAGGCGTGTTGCTAAATAAAGAAGATAATTTGTTTCAGTGCTTTATCAGATGTTCAACAAATGTTAACTGCTCATGGTTGGCTACAGTCAGTTGTGCACATTTTGGTTGACCATTTTGTGGGAAACTTATTGCAGTCACAGTCCTGTGGCATTGGCAGCTGGAATTGTGAGCCAAGCCTGGCAGACATAAGTAGGGCTGCCTTTTACTTTCTACATGTCATTGTCTGTGGGAGCAAGTTTGCCAAGTTCATCTCAAAGAAGCTGGCTGGAGTTTATTTGAGATTTATCCTCAGGTGAACATTGCACTGGAGGACATGAAAGCTGAAACAGATGCCTGTGAGCTAGCAGAGTGGTGGTAGGTGAGGGTGACAAGGAGAGGTGAAGGGTGATGACTCCATGTGCACTGTGTCAAGGGGCTGCAGCTCTTCCTGGGTTACGGTCACAGGATTCTAGCTGATCAGTTACACTGTCCTGCTGAGGAACAGATTACAGGCACAGCTTTGTCCTCTTTAATCAAGGTTAACACCTCTGTGAGAAAAGATTTGTCTATGCATTGCAAAGCTGTCCTAGGACAGTGATGTGCAAAAGCAGCATTTTGGTGATGTGTACTTTCCGGGATCTTATTACAAGCCCAAAATGATCATTATTTGTTTATCAAGAAGAAACTCTTCCTCATGAATGACTTCCATGTAGCAGTCTTCTGCTGCTTTTGAAAGTGCAAAAAATTATACCCGTAAATTAACACAGTGCAGCACATGGTTTGGGACTAAACAGTGATCATACGCTATACAAAGCATCTCGTAAAACTAGGTGCAGCATTGATATCCGTGACTCACAATACGAAAGCCTTGGATCTAAGCAGTAATATAAAGCCACCAGACTTCCAAACTTTTGGATCACTGTCGTCTTCCTTGTGAATCCCAAGAGGAGGAGACAAGCAGCAAGCCGTGCACAGGACTGTCTGTGCTGGTTCAAAGCATTCTGGTTGCTGCTGGGAGAAAATACAAAGTAGTTTTTGAATGGTTCATTTATATAGTTATGTATCATTTCATCTCCCCCTCACTTAATGCAAATCTTTCCTAAGTTCACTGCTCATCTTTGCTAATGTTAATAGCCTCCTCAGGGCAGCATAAACCAGCTGTGACTCTTGGCAATGTTACTGATACATAGAAATGTTTTACCTGCTGCACTCTTTTTATACATATTTATGGTTCTGAGCAGTAACATTGGAAGTAGCTCTTTCTGTGTTAGGGAAAAATATACTCTCTCATTTTACAGTCAGTTCAACTTCAGATAAGAATGGCACCACGTTGGCCAAAATACCATTGTATTACTGAAGTGAGATAAGCTGATTTTATCTTTTCGCTTCGGTGTTGCACATAAAATATATGACCAGGACAGAATTTGCTATCCAGATGGAGTTCCTGAATTACGATTTTTTTTTTTCTTAAAAAGAGCAATGTTTCAACAGTTTGAGGAAAAAGAGCTACTGTTAATTCACATTGCCTACGAGACAAAGCCCTGTAGTCACTGCTGGACCTTCTGTAGTAGGTTTACCAAATAGCAAAACAGTAGCAAAAAACCTTAAGTGCAAGTAAAAGGAGCTTAGGCTGAAGACCAAAATATTCATGTAGGGAGCTGTTAAGCACATCATTGTCTGGAAGGATCAAGTGTTTTTCTTGCATTGCAAGGCAAAGGCTCCTGTTCTTTTACTCTCGAGTGAAATGAGAATGTTGTTGGCCCTTTTGCATTTGAGTCAGTTGATTCTCATTAATTTGATGGCTAAGAAGCAGTCATGATGGAGAAGAGGTGAAAGAAAAGCAATTTTAATCTGATATCTTTAAGCCTTTTTAAAAAATGATAGATTCATACCTATCGTGGCTGTATTTTTTTCTGAGCTCCAGAAGTATACAATAAATAAGGCTTCATCCCTTATTCCATGTTTCCCTTTGTTCTTTTCACTTTTTTGGAGAGTGCACACACACAATGGCTTTCAAGCGCATGTCAGCAAAGCCAGTTTCAATAAGGATGAAGTCTTGAGGCTTATCCTGGCAGAAGTAACTTACATCTGCAAAGCGCATACACAGAAACTTTTTTAACTATTGCCAGACTGCTGACTGTGCTGTGTGTCAGCCTTGTGATGTTTTATCTTCTGCATGTTTCTGTCATTACATTCACTATGTTGCTCAAGCTAAATCGTTGGTACTAGTCATGTTTATTTGGCTAAGAATCTCCACTGTTGGATTATGCCTATAGAAGATACAAGCTTAAAAACTGTCTTGCTGGAATCAGAGCTAGGAGATTTGGGATGGCTGTGGACCAAAGCTGCACATGATGTGGCTAGTAAGACCTGGGTGGTGGCTCAGGAAACTCATATTTCTAATTTTAGTGGCATGGATTTCACTGTATCTAAATATACCCAAGGTAGCCTTAGGTATATTAAGTACTCTTAAATCCTTAACAGATTCATGAAACTATGCTGCAGGTAACCAGGTCTGGCACCTGAATTCATTAGATAACTTCTAATTAGTCTTAAAGATCCCTGCATAATACATTATTTATACTTAGGCTTAGAAGTGTCTGTAGCCTCTTTTCACCTATCCCTCACATGTTGAGAGACAGGTTTTTTTAATAACTGAATTCCTTCAGCTGTGAGAAGGAACTTTAAGCAATTCAGATGTGACCAGGTCACTACATAGCTTTATTTGAATAGGAACTACTACTTCCACTGACTTTTTAAGCTAACAAAGTCTTAGAGGGCTTCTCCAAGAATGAGAGATCTGAGTTCCAAGCTCTGCCCTGCTTGCAAAAAGGATTGAGTTTGCCTGTTCTGGTAGTTACCCTCATTATTAAGGCAGAAGCTATCCTATGTAAGACTAAGCCTCCACCCATCCTCTTCAAACTGAGCTGGGTGCCAGCAGGCACTTGAGAGTCAGGATTATCCAGTGATAATTTGCTTTGAAATAAATGGTGGGTTTAGGGAGCTGTACCTGGAATGGTGGTCCAGCCCTTTTCTAGGTAAGCTCATGTGCTAATGCATGACAGTTTCCTTCTTTCTTGCAGTTTTGTTTTGCGTGACACTTTCTTGAATGATGCTTGCATTTCTGACTTCTTAGTGTTTTGACTGTGAGAGAGGAGGCAGCAAATGATGTTAAGCAGGATATTCTCCAGCTAGGATACTTTTCTAGATATGAAAGATTGGTTCCTTGACTGAATTAATAGCACTAGCTGGGGTTTTCCTCTTGATGTGTTATCTAAAAGGTGTTTACTGCTGCTGATGGCCACTTGCAGAAGGTTGTACAGGCTGGATCAGACGTAAGTGCAGGAATTTAGTGTTCAATGTACTATCTGTGATACAAGCAAACATCTCAGTGTGGACATCATGGAATGCCTGTATTTTGTACATCATTGACTGAGTTCCCAAGTATCAGTAGCCTAAATTTGCCTTAACTCACTTTAGGTTGTAGAGGTACCTGTGTTCTTGTCTGTTCCCTTAACTAAAATGCAGGTATTGTGTTTAGGAAAACAGGTTATGTTCCTTCTAAAAAGCACTTAAGTTCTAGCAATTTACAGAGTGTATTTTAAAAAGAAAACATGAAACATTTGTTTATATGTGACCTAAAATTTTGTGGGTTTTTTTTGTGATGAAATATGTTGGAGAATAGACTACTGCTTCTGTATATAATGTCTTCTTGCAAATCGTAATAAGACTACACAAAATACTTCCTGTCCTAAAGAAAAGGGAGAAATAAAACATTGCTTAAGAAGTGGAGAACTTGATGTCAATGGCACAATAGCGAATAATGGCAGAATTTTGTCAATGTTTGATCCCTTAGTTAATTGAAGAGAGACTTATGTTCATAAAAAGGCAAAATATTATCTTGATACTTGATTAAAGCAACATCATGAAAAAATCTAAAATGCTTTACATTTTAAGAGGTGATTTTTAATTCTTTTTAATCTGTGGTATCACAGAATCATAGAATGGTAAGGGTTGGAAGGGACCTTTAGAGATCATCTAGTCCAACTGCCCTGCAAAAGCAGGTTCACCTAGATCAGATCGCATAGGAACGTGTCCAGGTGGGGTTTGAAAATCTACAGAGAAGGAGACTCCACATTCTCTCTGGGCAGCGTGTGCCAGGGCTCCCTCACCCTCACAGCAAAATAGGTTTTTCATGGTTTTGTCAGTTAAGAAGTTGCTGCAGAGCCCACTCAGGAGAGGCACAAGCAGGGAGTGTTCCCCTCTGCGTTCTTTCAGGCTCGTTTTCACAGACAAATCAGGGACATGTACAAGTATAATGCTACATTCTTTTTAGAAATATGTATACTCACAGTGTTTTTATCTAAAAAAAACCCATGGAAAAGCCAAACATCTGGTTGGAATACCACCAGATGAGCTTTCCAGCTAGGTTTTTGGCAGAATTGATATATTCAAGAGATAAGGCAGTATCATCTTTTTCAGCAAGTCTTTTCAGCTTGTGAGTCATAGCTCTTTTGAGATGCACCTGCCTGCTATACCATACCTTTGTATATGCCTGAATGCTTCTCTGCAAGGGTTTTCCAGTAAGCAAAGCAAAGGAGATACTAGAATGTCTGGAACAGGGCAAAATGCAGATGGATAGAAAGAGGAGGAATATTTTGAAATGTTACCCTGAGTGGAGGGATTCAAGAGAGCAAGTGCAGTGGAAGTGGTGAAAATCATATTTTACAAGAGGTTTTTATCCTACTCCTGCCATGTTGGGTCTTTGTCTAAGGTGGCTTAGGTTAGGCATGAAGAGTCTTTGGGATCTTTCATGCATATGATTTTGCGTGCCCCCCTCTCTCCCACACGGTATTTCTGTTGTGTCTCTCTGCAGCAGCTGAATCACTGTAGGAACAGAAGGCAAAGAATAAAGAAGAGCATGCAAGTAAGAAGAAAAACAGGAGAAACTGAGCTTTACAAAGAAAGAGTACAAACCAGTGACCTTTTCTTTCCATGGGAGTGTTTTTCTGTGCTTACTCATAAATAGGGAGCGTGGGAGAAATGGAGGGCATATAGGAGTAGGGGTAAATGAACTGTGGAACAGGATTATCTGTGCACACTATCATGAACTCCGATATGGAAATGAAGTGGAACAGTACTGGAGCAGAACTATGATAACTGTAGTGCGTCTGCAGAGTGGGGCAGTAGCCAAATTGGCAAGTGAGAAGTGCTGTTAGGAAGGATTCTGGTTAACCTGTGGAATAGCTGACTAACGTAAGAACCTGCAAGATCTCATGAACAGTGTGCTACTGTGCACCCTAGATCCCTAGGCACCGTGTGGAGGCCTAATCACACCCATCTCCTTCATAAAATATCTAATCTGACCCCTGAGGTATAACGTGTCAGAAACCTGGCAAGTTGAAATTCAGCATCTTTCTGGATGCCCTGTTTGAGCTTGTCTTTGCTGCATGGCATCTTTCTCTTCCTTCCCATATTTTTTTTTTCCCAAGCTTTAAAGTAAACTTTGCAGAACAATGGAATATGAGCACATTTCCATCTTAGCCAGAAGCAGGAGCAATGCAGTTTTATATGTAGCTGAGCTGGTACGTTGGAGGAAATTTTTGTTTATATGAGGTTTTAGAGGTGTTCATGAGCACTTTTAGGAATGCATTAATTTGACAAACAGCTGTCAAATGCTGCTTTTATCCCCTTCCCAGGAAGAGAAGGGTATGTGCAGGGGATTGTTTTGTTTAGGAATTTTTCAAGTAATTACATACATGCATGTTTACATGTTGGTATCTGTTTATGTTAGGGAAGACAAGGTCATAGGAATGTATGTTTATATTTGTTGCTGAAAGGTGGCAAGGTTTTGTGCTTGAGGACTTTTGCTCTGGGCGTCATCTTGAGTCAGCCCTGGAGAAAGTGGTTTATCTTCCATCCATTGACGAGCTGAATCTCCACGACAGCTGGATGTGATTGTGTATCATTGTGGTGATCTTGGACCAAGTCTGTCTTATAGATATGATGGACTTGGTAATCTTTATGGAACTGAAGTGCTCTAACTCGGTGAAGGTCTGTGAGGAGGAAAAGAACTTTCTGATTACTGATTTTAACCTTGTCAACTACGTAGTGAACGGGAAGAGTCAGAAGCTTCAGAGATGCTCAGGATGGCTTATAGGAGCTAACCCTTTGCAGCCTGTAAGATGAAGACTGTGAAAAGCTCTGATAAAGCCTGAAACCATGCTGAGTTTGTTGCTTAGAACTGAAGGATATGTGAGGAAGCCATACCTCCCAGAGCACATACTGCTGGCACCCCAGAAGCTCTTGGCATTTTCAGAAAGTGAAAAGAGACTTCTTCAGCCTTTAATGAAGGACCTTCTTTATTGTGGTTGAGACAACTTCACAGTTAGGGAAGATGACAGCTTACATATGTTGTGTGAATGCAATGTTTTGTCCTCTTAAGTCACTGAACCGATTGTTGCAATCTAAAGATATATGCTCCAAGAGCTTTGATCTCTTCTGTCCTTAATCAGCTAATTATATTTGTAAGGAGTAGCTAATCGCTGTTCTCTATAATTGTTTGATGAGTGAAAAAAGCCATTACTGTCTGCCAGTGCAGAAATGCTCAAAATAAAATAATTATTGATGGCTTTGCTTAAAAAAAAAATCTAATTTTTAAGAAGCCATGAAATGCAGCAGTGTGTTGAACAGGAGAATTAGAACTTGTGAAGAGGGATGATTAGAAGCATGTACATCATTGTGCTTTTCAAATGCTTTGAAAATGGAAGTGTTAATGTAAAGCCAGTAGATGTTTGGAAACCTCTCTGAAATGTAAAATCCTACATCATTTAAAACCGTACTCTAATGGAAAAACTAATTTTCAAATTGGCAAGAGTAGATGTGGTCTCCTCAAACCACCATCAAAGACTATGCTAAGTAAAATAAAAACTACTAAGCTAAGTACGTTTGTTACTAATACACAGACATTTTAGTAAATGTATGTCTTGTTTGGAATTGCAAATTTAATGTAATTTTACAGCTTCATCTGTGGACCTAACTTGACTGAATCACTGCTGCTACTGGGAAGGAGTGTAGAATGACTCAACACTGTTTCTTCATTCACATAATTTTTGAAAGCATTTTCTTTATGAAATATTGTTGACAAAATAAGTCATAGCTTCTATGTTTATTCACATAGTAATTTTATATATGTTTTTTACAGGATATGATATATTTTTCTTTGATCAAGAAGTTTGCTTTTCAAGTAGCAAGACTGGGACAGAGAACATGGAGGGGGAAATTATGGAAAATAAAAATAGTTTCTAACTGCTGACATTGTGCCATTTTCTACTTGTTTTCTGAGTATGAAAACCTTATCTGAGCATCACTGTATTCCACACACCTATCAAATCATTTAGCTTCCTTTAAATTTGATAAATTATGAATCTGTGTGTCTAGAAGTGGTTATCTAACGTAGGAGAAGGTCCAAAATAGGTTGATATGGAACATGAGGATGGTTTTTCTCCCTTCATCTGTCTTTTCCTGACCATTTGGAGCATCCAATGTTTAAGGAACTCAGTGGCTCAGAGCTTGCCCATCTGTTTCTGAGTACAGTCTTTCAGTCTTGCTTTTGTTTCTTTAAGCATGCCGATCAAGTGGGTTAATATCTGAAGTCCTTCCAGAAGCATGCAGGAAGGAATGCTGTTTTTAAACAGAAAGGATTTGCTGTCTTGCATGAATTAAAACATCTGGATCCCTACACTTCTCTGTTACAGTTTGATTGAGCTGGGCTAGACTTTGGCACATGGCAAATGTGGAGCCATATGGTCTTCATGCTGTCAGCAAGCCTTTTCCGCGCATACCTTCACCTACCCCCACCCCTCTCTGAGTGGTAGCTGCTACTGTGGCCTGAAAGATAAGTGTTCCAGGAGCTTTCAGGCTGCTGTGCCCTTCTTCTTGAATAGATCAAATGTATTTTTGAGTGGTACAACGTCCAGAAGTCTGTAGGAGAAAGCTGAATCCTTTACTTCCCTGCAGGGCTCAGGGCCCTGATCCTAACAGGACACCTTGTGTGCTGCCAGATGTGTAGCAGCACTTTATGGCTTCCACTTGGTGTCCCATGCATCTTGCTTTCTCACAGTCGTCGTGAAATCTTTAAGTGCTTGTCATAGCTTCTTCTTAGCATGTTTTAGGTAGTAGTTAAATGGAAAACTGACTGTTTTGAGCAGTTTCTTAACAGAAATTTACTTTCTAGTGACCCAAACAATAGTGTTAAAGTCATAGTGCCCTTGCTATCATATCTTTTCATTGATTCCTTTTTTTTTTTTTGAGTGGTGAGCTGGAACCTTTCCTTAGGAGAATAAGTATGATATTTTCTAGAAATGCAGGTATTCCTTGTTCTTTTCAGATGGCCAAAATACTTAAAAAATATTTCTTTAAATGAATGTCTCATTTTTTTAATGATTTCTCTATTTCTCATTTTCATTTTAAAGAATAGGAAAAACATAGTGGGCTTTATGGACTTTAAAGAGTATGAAAAGAACAATTTCTATTTTTTTTCAATATTAAAAAACCTGTAAGAAACAAAAGTGATTCATAGATTTTTTTTTAAAGAACTCATATTATTGCTAGAATTTCTCATTCTGTTTTCAGCCTCTTTTTCTGAGTCACTTAAGTACCGTATCCTTTTGCTAAGAGTGCATTTATTTTTTTAATTCCCTCCTCCCTGCTATGAAGTAATGGAAATCCAAAGAATCATAACATATTAAGTATTCATCACTTAATCCAGAGGTTTTATCTTTTAATTAACACAAACCATGAACAATATTATAAAGATTAAAGAACACATTGGCATTTCAGAACACAATTCAGAGTGTGAGCTGTTCAGAAAGTGCTGCTTAGTAGAGCAAGTTAAGAACAAAGTTTTAATCTGATTGCTTAAACTTATGTTTTATATTAGAGTCCCACAGTCTGTTACAGCCATTCTGCTGATGTCATTAACAAGTACGTTGAGGAGTTTCAGTAGAAAAGAGCAGTGTACATTTGTGACTTATTTCTATGTGTATTGCTTTGCATTTGTCTCTTGTGTTGTGCTTATTGTAGTTCAAGAAGCTACTTTTGTATATACTCTGAAGAATGTATCATATAGGAAACAGTTTATACTAGCCATTGAAGTTACTAATTTGCCAGCCAGCATATTAGTTGTTAACATGGTTAGTTTAGCTGCTTTACTTTGAATTCTCTAATTTGCTTGGCCACAGCTAGCAGTTTCCTTTTTAACTTAAAAATTTGGGGAAAAACTTGTTGGGCCTCAGCTCAGATGACCTTGGTTCCACCTAGAGTCCCTGGGACAGTATTTGCAACAAGGTTGTGGACCTTCCCAAGGAAGTTGTTAGAATGGCAGCTTTCGGGTTTTCTTACAGTAAAGATTTACAATTACTTTTGCAAATAAAGAAAACAAATTGGCCACGTTAGAGAGTACTTTCAATAAGGTAAGCATTGATGAAATGTGAGCTTTTGAGTTAGTTGGAAATTCCCATATATTTTAACTTCAAACAGTTATTTCAATCACTGGGTTTCAATCGCATGGACAAATAAAAGTTAAATGCCTGTGCTTCATTTGACTACCCTAGATTCTTAAACAGAGATGTGAGGAAACATGACTTACTTTAGCCAATATGTTCAAGATGCCTTTTCATTTGAAATTTCTGTCCATTTTCATTTACATACTTTAAAAACAAAAATACCACACTGCTAAGTGTAAGAGTACCAGCATTGTACTTGTCTGTCACCTCAAAGTACTGGCTGCACTACCCCAAGTTATTAAAGATCTGTTCTGAGAGAAGCTGAAAGTCCATATCCATTTTTTAAAGTTTTTGCTTTGCTTCAGCCACTTAGAGATGAAATGAGATTTTAGAGGCAGCAGGGGTGAATAGAGATATGTGTGCTAGACTACAGCAAAGTAGTGGAATCCGATTATAAATTGCATGTGCCATAATTGATGTTGCTGTTTCTGATATTAAGTGAGCTGAGTTTTCTCCAAGTTCATGTATTGTACATTTTATCAATAAGTGACTGTCAAAACCATGATGAATCCATATTAGTAAATAGGGGAACAATAGCAAGTGATGTTAACCAGCCTGTGCCAAACCATCTGCCTGATATTTACTTTGAGTACTGATTGTGTGTTCAGCAGTGTACAAAGCCCTGAAAAGAGAAATGCTAATCTAAAAATAGTATCAGAGAATCTGGAGCACACAGGACACTTAAGACTAGATTAATCTTGTCTAATGCTAAGTGTCTTACATTTTTTCATTCTGAAAGTTTGAATGTGAGTTAGGCCCCTATTTTTGGCAGGCATGATTAGTTCAGCCTGAAATATTTCATTTGGTGACATCTGAGTTAGGATGAGATTCATCTGACCCCTCAAAGAAGAAAGTGATAGTGATACATCTTACACTCTTTGGAAGTTTCATATGAACCAACTTCTTTTTTTTGCTTTTGAGGTCTGATTTTTGGGATGAAAAGCCTCTTTGTACAGAGGTCTTCATTATAAAGCCAGAACAAAGCTTCCTGAATCTTGTGTCATCCAAGAACAAATAAAATTTAAGAGGAAAGACTGTAACTTGTTTTATTCACCTTCTTGCATTTCATTTCACATAGGTCTGATATTCTATTCTTCTGGAATTACATATTTCACTAATTTAAATGGGAGCTTGAATGTACAAGGAATGAGTTTCCATGTTCATAATATGTAAAATGACAGTTTAAGTATGAAAAGAGAAATCCAGGTACAAAACTGAACTTGAAATCCATCTACTGTGCTGTGGTACTACTTTTTGAGATAGTCCCCTCTAACTCCATACTCTTAATAACTATCTCATGTTATATTTGTTCATTCAACAAACAAAACAAAATAGGCATGCAAAAAGAAGATCAAGCCTTAATCCATGTTCCAGATATTTCAGTTGCTCAATTTTGAACATTGCTGCTCAAAATCTGTCAGGAATTAGCATGAGAAAAGATGACACTTGAAATGCTATAGTAAGCTCTGCCTATTTAGAGACTAGTTTTGAAATCGTTCAACATATGGTTTAATGTCATATACAGTCTCATTAATCTCCATATCTTTGGGACCGGAATAAAGCAAACCCAAGTGTTAGAAGGCAACCTATATCCCCTAAGAGGGTGGTCAGTGTACCAGTGATTTAGCTGACTCTGCTGAAGTGAAAGAAATGATGTGAACAGCTGTGTCAGCTAAGCATGCTTCCTTGGTTCAGCTTTGCCCGTTCTCTGAGCCTTTTTAAAAGTCAGCAAACTCTGAATTTGGCAGTTTTGGGAGGAATCTGAGTAACTGTTCTTGGAACCTTGGTGATGGGTTTTAGCGAGTGAAGATGCAGATGTGTGTTTGAAATGGTACAGAGTGCCAGCCATCCAAGCAGCAGAGCGATGCTTCATTTTGTTTTTTGTCAGTCTTCAGAGAGATGGAGTTTGTTCAGAGAAACAGACTGTACAAAGATTGAGAGACTGCTGATGATCTTTAGTCGAGAGGACAATATGAATTATCTCATTGCTTGAATTTAGAAATTTTAATCTACATTTTTGTTGCTTTTGGATTTAGTATTTTGTCGGGAGATCTAAGGTACCCAAGGGAAGGAAGGCAGCGTCTTTTATCAAACTAAGACAGTTGTAAAAGATGAGTAAAAGGTGTTTTCATTAGATCTGGCATAGAAGGATTGTGGGGGTTGTTTCCTGCGAAGTGTTGTTTTCCTGTTTGTAGTCATCTTTATTGATACATCCACAAGTTTATTCTAGTGCTTTGTAGTTGGGTGTTTCCACTCAGTTTCAACAGTCACATTTGCACAGTGGATGAGCATGTCAGGTTTTAGGATGCACATATGAGAAGCATTAATTCTGAGGATGCCTCTCTGGGGAGACACTAAAAGCTACAGTTGGAAGGGTATGCTGGCTATAGAAATACATTGAAAGGTTTGAGGGGGTTGTTGTTTGTAACTTTTACTTTAGATTTGTTTTTCAGTCTCTGTTTGGTGTTTATTGGCCTGGGGCATGCTTGTGTCTGGTTCTGAATTTGAAATTTGGGAAGCAGGGTGTTGTTTAAATGCTAACGGGGGACTTTTTGAAAGTTTTATGTGTAAGTACTTGGCTAGCTCTTAGGAAAAAGTACAACAGCTTTCTACATTGGATGGATGTAGAAGAGTGCTTCTGTCAAAAAAAAACCAAAGCAAACCCCACCCCAGACCTAGAAACCTCACTTCTATCCAAGTATACTGTGTATATATAAAAATATGTACACAGTATATGAAAATATAAATATACCATTTTTTAAACTGTGGGCATCAGTTATTCTTGCTAGTAATAGTGAACTGGCATTGAGAGGCTTCAAAGGAAACAGAGAACACTACTGCAGTAGAGGCATGAACACCGGTATAATCCTTGCCTCATGAATTGACAATCTAAATCAATCAGTCAGACTAAAAGAAAATGATAGACATTTCATGTTTCAATATGGTGCTTTTCAAAAGCCTTTTTAAATCCCAGATTTCTTAAATTACTCTTTAGTGGAAAGGTTTGTAACCATTTTATTTGATACAGTGAAGATATTAATGGGCTGGGAGGTAAGGTGCATAGGGATAGTATAAAAGAAACATCTAAAGTTTTATCTATTAAACAGATTTTTCCAGTCTGTTTTGTTAGAGGTTTTTTTAAGGTGATTTTTGAGCTGTGCGATTTGGATATTTAACTTTCCCTTGCATCAGTTTTCCAACTTCAGCTATTATATGACCATAAAGCTATGCTTTCGAGATGAATAAAATTTCTTTGTGTCATTTGTGGCCTGTATTCAGAAGACAACTACCATAATTTCTCAAACTGCTGCTTTACATGTGAGAATTTGGAAGTGATTAGGCTATAAAAGCTGCTGTCTCAAACTAGAGTCTTTTCTCATGGTCTGAAAATTTCATCACTTCAGAAAGATATTTTTATTTTTTTCTTTCAAATGCAGATTATTTCTATGAATATTACATTACACCTTTCAATCTCCAACCAAGGCATTGTAAAGCATGTTTGCAATAAGAAAGATCATTCATGAATGTGAAGAAAGTGAATAGCTGCTTCTTCCTCCTTTCAATGCCGTGCATTTCAGAGAAAAACTTTTAAGAATGAGAGAAGATAGACTTGGATGCACATGCTCATTCCTCACTGCAGAAGATGCTTCTAGAAGTTGTCAGCTTTTTAAACTGATATATAGAATTCTGGTAAATAAAAATTTTGTTGCTCAAAGCTAAGATAGTGATGTGTCTTTTCTCTATCCTGGTCCCCTATCCTCTTCTCCAGTTTGTCCTACCAAGAAAAGGGTAGCATCCCTGATGTGGCAGATCACAGAACAGCATCTTAGGGTATGCTGCAGTATATTTTTATTTCCACAGTGAAACAAGACCACCTCTGGCCTTCAGAAGTCATCAGCCAGACAGACAAATTTGGTATTATATATAAATAGCATGCTTATCAGCATACACAGGTGGTGTGTGTAGATATGTGTAATGTGTTCTTCTCTGAAGAAGCTAGTGTTGATTAGACTCAGTAATTGTATAGACAAACCTGAAGTGTTTGGTGCTTGAGGAACCTAAACCAAAACTGATCTTAATATAACCTCATGAAGGACAGAATGCCTGAAGATCTGTGTACAACTACTGAATTTGGAGCTGCACAGAATCACAGAATCTTAAGGATTAGAAAACAAAGTGAAAAAGAAATACTACTGATTTTAATGATGTTTATCTGAGACACTCAGTTTAGATGAGTGGGTTTTTGTTTGTTGTTTGGTTGGGGTTTTTTTACAGATTTAGTCATCTATCCAACCAGTTCATGTAAAAAATATACTGACAGACCGATAATCATTGCTCAACACACTGGGATATCACTTGCAAACCATCTTTACCATGCCAAATGTAGCTCAAGTTGTGTTTTTAAGGTTCACTTTCAAACGTGTTTGGTACATTTCTGTACATTGGTGAATTTCCATCTTTTGCTACCATAAGTTATTTAATACCAGATTAAAGGCACATCATGTGGTGTTCTGAAGTTGTATATTTGTGCTGAATAAACGTGGATTTACCTGCAAGCATTTTATTTTCTATTTTTCTTTGGCAAGAGAACTGCTGATCTCTGCAGAGAGGCACACTGCCTATTTTGTCGCTTTCCAAATGCTTATAGTTTACAGGAGGGAAAAAAGATTTAGTGGTGTCAGGCAAGGAAAGCATTACTGAAGAGATAAGACTTTAGAAGAACTTTTTGTTAGTGTAATATAAAAAAAGTGTATAAATATTCATGCCTCTTCTTTACCTGTCTTTAACCTAGAAAAAATGTACATACTTAGTTGATTTTATTTCTCGTCATAAGGTGCAAATGATCTCATAGATGAGATAAATCAATGACTTCCATTTCAGGGAAGTGACTCAAAGCATTGTAAAAACTCTCAACTGCAGTATATTGCATAAGGAGTAGTTTCTGTGAAATGCATCTTTTAAACAAAAGTGTCGGAAGCTCAGTTCATTGTGTACAGTTGTGCCCACACGAGATAACTGGTTGTATTCACTTTGACTGCAGGTCTTGTTGGAATTGGAGTGTCTTTGGACAATGGTTGGCAAAGCCAGTAACTGATGAAGTCAGCAAGAAATTAAGTGAATAAGCTAAAACTCTGGACAGAACATTTTTCATTCTTGCGTCACATTTTTAAGTCTTACTTTAGGAATTATTTCCCACTGTATCTTGAGAACAGAGAAAATGGTTTCAGTATTTCCCTGTAAAATTCTGCTGAAAATAGTTTGAAAACTTTGCTTCCTTCTTGCACATCTGTAATCATTACTGTTTTTCACATAATACCTGAATC
Organism: Colius striatus; assembly: GCF_028858725.1. Classification (NCBI taxonomy): domain Eukaryota; kingdom Metazoa; phylum Chordata; class Aves; order Coliiformes; family Coliidae; genus Colius; species Colius striatus. Next base: position 176,846,611 of record NC_084759.1, on the reverse strand, counting down.
GTTGCATGTTAAACAATTAGTTGAACTAAATAAATAGTAATGCTTTAATTGTATCTCCCTTTATCACCTAGATATTAACTCTTTATTTTTTTGACTACCCTGCTAATGCATGTTTCATCTGTTCTGTGTTCTGAGTTGGTGACTGAAGTAATCTGAAAGTGATCCGTCTTCTCTTTTCTTATTTTCTGTGGGTTTTTTTGCTGCTGTTTGATAATGCTGTTAAAGAAGGCATTAAAAGTCAAGGACCAAGTGACTGGAGCCATGAGTGAGGTCAGTAAGAAGCTGATCACATTCCCATGTGAAGAACAAGGAAGGAGATGGTAGGAGGTACTGTGCTGCACAGATTGAAGAAGAGTCAAGCACTCTCCACTTCTGTTATCTGCAGCTTTTATGTAGTTAGTTAATGAGTTTCATTCTTGTCATCTATATATCTTCTATGAGCTTAATTGCTTGGCAAAGATTGTTTTACTGTGCATTAACTGCTGTCAGGGTTTTGCATTGAGAGCATGACACTTATTAATGTTTTACATGATTATTTTCTCCCTGGTCTTGTAAGCTCAGTCGAAGCACAAGTGAACAAGGCTTTGCAGCAGTGACAGGTGGAGGAGTGTTGGTTAGTTCCTCATTAACGTTTGAGTCACACTGTTGGTATAATTGCAAGTTGGAGAGCAGCTGCTAAGAATCTGTGTCCTGTTAACTGATTCAGAGACGATTTCTCTGAAGGAAACCCAACTGACAGGGATCTGTGCCCAAACAGTTGGAGCTGAAAGGTGGTGGATTTTTCATGTTGACTTCGAAATAGTAAGGGAATACTTACTAACATTGCAAACACCTATATCTTTATAATGACAATTGATAACATATTGCTAACTACAGCTACCCGAAAGGAGGTTGTGAGGAGGTGGATATCTTGTTGCTTGTTACTTGGGACAAGAGGACATGGCCTCAGGTTGTGCTGGGGGAGGTTTAGATTCTATATTAGGAAAACTATTTTCAGCAAAAGTGATTGAGTCATCATCCCTGGAGATATTTAGGATATGTAGATGTGGTGTTTAGGGACATGGTTTAGTGGTGGGCCTGGCAGTGTTAGGTTAATGATTGGACTTGATCTTAAATGTCTTTTCCAATCTAAATGATTCTAATTAGAATAATAATTTAAAATACAAGAAAAGGATCTTAGTATTATGGTTTAAACTGGTTTTATGTGTGCTCTGTGAATTCCCATGCAAAACAGTGAGGATGGAACCCTGGTTAATGGCACTTAATGATACCTTCAGGTCATTATAACCCTTGTGGGTGCAAGAGTTGTTTTCCCCCAGTTTATAAACCTGGGAAGAGCTGAAATGTGGTAAGGTAGAGCTATGATGAAACCTATCAACATGCAGGAGTTGGGAGGTGTGAAACTGAGATCTGCCTTTCCTTATATGGGACTGAAGACCATCATTGAGGCCTCTGGGACTTCAGACTGTCATGGTAGAGGTTTTTGTGCCATCTTTGTCCACTGTTAGGAGGTCTATTACTTTTAAGTTAGATACCATTGCGTGCTTTAACACAAAGAGAGAAGATCTGCTACTGTTTCTAGGTTTGTTTGGTAGGAAAAACTATCACAGTATTAGAGGCCAGCTCAAACCACAGTCATGTCCTTTGCTCTGGCTCCTTGAGTAGGAGCTTTGCCTTACTGCAACACTTCCTGGGCTAGATTAATGGATTATAAGTAACACTTTGAAATAAGTCACAGATAGTCCCTGTTGATAAGCTGGATATTTTATTAATGATTCTGCCCACAGAATGCTGGTTATTGGAAAAAGTCACATAACTTCCTTACTGTACCTGAACAGATGTATTAAGAAAATAAGGAGTGTTGGTTAATTGTAGGCTCTGCCTCATTTTTTCTTGATGCTGTGTTACATACTACTGCTTAAAGCAACAGTTTCTTATATGCTTAGAGGATACTGCTTATACAAATATATGTAATAGTGATGGAGATTATTCTAGAAAAGTTGTTCTTGGCTGGTTGGAGACTTCAGAATTTGAGGTCCTATTGAGAGCCCTTATCTTGGGCAGGCATGAGGGTGTCTTCAGTGGGACTGATTTCTGCTTGAAAAAATTGAGGCTAATGTGTGATTTTTGTTGTCTTCCTTGCAGTTACAATGGCTGAGAAACTGCTCTGAGACTGTAACAGGTCTCACAGCAGGAAGTTGGAAGAACACAGTCTGGAACTAGTAGTGCATAACTTAAATTTATTTCCTGTCCCTGGACTGTAAATGTGGAGAGTAAAAGTGCTTCTGAATAATTTTGCAGTACAACCTTGTACAGTGAGTTGGGATATCTATATAAACTTTTTGCTATGCCAGAAGACTTTCAAAAGTACTACCCTCTCCTTACCACTAAAAAAACTCATTAAACTATTACATGAAGCATTAGTTGTGCTAAAATGCTAAGTGGCAATACTAGCTCATTTAATTAATTGTTTCCTCCCTCTGAATGATTAAATGCTGTATTGATGAATAATTTGCCCCTTCAGTAGAAGATATTTGTGCTGTGAATGATTTTATTGCTGTTAGAAAATTCCAAAGGAAATATTGCTGCAGACATTGCTGTTAATTTTTATTTTATTAGAAATAAAATATGAAACATAAGAGTTGTAAGTATGCTTTTTTAGCTTTAGAAACTTTATTGAATTCAGAGACTTGTTTTGAAAATGATAAATGTGGGAGAAAACTGTATCATTACCTTCTCCTTCAGAAAAATAGGATGCATGATTATTTGAATTCATATATTTATGCAAGCTGTGTCATCACCTTAGTCTTTCATACCCGACTTTCATGTGGACTAGCCCACTCAGTGGGAAGTCTGCTGAGGTCTCTGTGGTTTCACACTTGGAGCTGAGTGTTGCAGGTGACTGACCTATAGGAATTGTCTGCAGGTGTGAAACATCCCACATAGTGGTTGTGGTGATGTGAAAAGCTTCTAGGAGCAGCTTCAGGGCAGCACTCAGTGCCATTGGTAGCCATTAAAGTCCCTCTGTGGTCAGACTCTCATGTATGGAGAGAGAAAACCAAAGTGTACAGAACCATGGATTTACATATGTTACAATAATGGTAAAATGAAGGGTGAGGAACAGCATGATAAAACTAGTCTGAAAGATGAGATTGATAAAAAGATGTAAAAATGGAGAAATGAAATACTGTTTAAATTGTAGTGACCTCATGAACAGTGTCTTCTGATTTCATGAACTGTGCATCAGCAATGAGAACCAATTGATGATGGCACTTTCCTCTGGTCTTCCATGGCCAGGCATGGAGTACAGCTCACCTGCTAAATCTACTAATCGAAATGCTGAAACTGCTCAGGAACCAGTGGTAGGATTTATATCGTCCTGCAACTGCGCTGCTGATTGCTGAACTTTGTCAGATCAGACCTTTCACTCCATGCATTTTGTCCTTAAAGAACACAGTTGACAACAGCAAGACATATAGGCCAAGGCGCATGACTCCAATCCACCAAGATCATGACTTGCCCCAAATGCAAACATATCTCTCTGCCTCTTCTTTTTTTATTTAGTTTATTCAATAATGCTAGCTGCTGGGGATGTTTAATTACTGTTTGTTGATCCTGTCAGTTGGGCTGGTGAAGGCATTTCTAATCCAACTCATACTGCATCACTAATGAGTAAAATTTTTAAAATATTGCAAGAACATGGAATATCCAGATAATAACACTTGTTACTAGTTTTAATGCTTAATCAAGCTGAGCGTTTTCATTTACACGTATTACCTGAAAAGCTAACATGGGCCAGCACTGATTGGCAACATTTAGTTTCAGATCACAGAATCACAGAATCTTAAAGGCTGGAAGGGACCTCGAAAGATCATCTAGTCCAACCCCTCTGCCAGAGCAGGACCACCTAGAGTAAGACCTAGGGATCCTTTAAAAATTGCAAAACTATTGATTCCTTTGGGAGTGGACATACAAAAATCTGTGAGGCAAGGCTATGCTATTTAGTCAGTGAATCAGATTTACCCATTGGTACGAAATGAGTTAATGAATGCATTTTAACAAAAAAAACTTTTCAGAGAGTGGGATTGGAGAACTCATGTTGGTGTGCTGTTGACCTCAGCTGCTTTCTCTTCTGCTCCATTAGCCTCCCATGTCTCAACTCTGCATTGAGTTCCCTGAGGCAGTACTTGCAGCATCTAACCTATACAGTTTGCCTGCACTTTCTTCTGTAGCTATCATATTTGTTATATGGCTTTGACATATAGCTATCATATTTGTTTATACCAAGTTTAAAACTTTGGTAGCCTTAACAGATATGCTCCCAGCTTTCACAGCTCATGCACGTAAAGAAAACCTGTTTGGGCTTGGGCAATTTTTGCTGATTCACCAGCCAGTACTGACAAAATCACTGTCTTTAGTTCTGTAGGAAAATACACACGTATGTATGCAATGTATCTGTGGGGTATGCATGTAGATGTTATGTCTGTCCTATGCTGAGGACTCTGGAGCTGGATGCAGATAGGGTCTCATCAGAGTGGAGTAGAGGGACACGATCACCTTTATTGACCATCTGTTTGTGCTTCTCTTGATTTAGCCCAGGATGTGGTTGGCCTTCTGGGCTGCAGGTGGACATTGTCAGCTCATGACCAGTTCTTCATCCACCAGCACCCCCAAGTCTTTGGGCTGTTCTCATTCTCTTTGTCCCCCAGCCTGTCTTGATACTGGGGGTTGCCTTGACCCCTGTGCAGGACCTTGCACTTGGCCTTGTTGATCCTCATGAAATTCACATGGGCCCACTTCTCAATCTTGTCTGGATCCCTCTGAACAGCATCCTATCCCTCATCTTGGTGTCACCTGCAAACTTGCTGATGGTGCATTTGATCCTATTTTCTTTGTTGATCAAAGCTATTAAACAGTACTGGTCCCAACACAGACTCCTAAGGGTATCCATGTGTCTATATATTCACATTCACAGATCTCTTGCTTAAAGTCACTGTGAAAACTATGCAACATGAAACCTGTAACTGTTTGTTTATTTGTTAAATTCTGGCCTGTAAAATAGAACAAGGGGTTTGATACTGACTGTACTTGCTTCACTCTGTGCTTGTTGGTATCCTGCTTGTTTGTATACCTCTAGTATTGTACATACACATGCATATCCTTTAAAACCGGGTAAGTATAATTACAGTATTGGGACATGAACAATCTTGATGTTAAATATTTCTGTGTTTTTTGCCAAATTGGTGCCCCAAGCATCATTACAAATGATCTTGTAATGATATACTGCCTTAAAGGTAGAAAGCTAAAGGTTAAGAAGGAAAAAACCATAGGATTAGTCTTTTTGTTACTTTTAGTAGATTTATAACAACGTAAAAGCTTCCATTCTTAGGCAAGCAGAGATGTCTGTCCTTTCCATTTGGGAAAATCAGTATCTAATCCTTTCTCTTGTGAAGTGGAAGAGTGGAAGTGATGTAGTTTTTTCTCATTTTTCACTTGAAGTATATATTTTTGTAAACTGTGCCTTTTCTTATTGGTCAACTTATCCAGATTTTTCACTAGGTGAACATTAAAAAAATAATGATGATTTCTGGAAGTTATAAATAAAATCTACAGCCAAACCAAACTACGTCCTCAATAATTGAATCTGAATATATTATATCTTCATAGTTGGTTCTGAAAGTCGTCGAGCAGGACAGGGCAGAAAAAGAGATGGTGTATTTAAGGTAAAGAAACCTAGAAAATAATAATATATAGAAAAATCTCTTTAGATACTCTTTACAGATCAGAAAGAAAAATAGGTCCAATTATTTATTTATAATATGATTTTTCTTTTTACAAATATTGATTGTGATTAATTTTGATAAGTTCCTTCCTACTGCAATTAAGCCCTACCTCTCTATGTTAACTGTCAGAGTGAAATAAGTTATTTTTATCCAAGTACTTGAAAAACAAGTTGTTATTAACCTATTATGTGTAGGTATCATTCATAACACGTCTGTTGACTTTTATAATTGCAACTTAGTGAAATGATTTACAATGTTGTCAACTATCCAGAAGGTACTTTTGTCAGGTAAAATGAGCCAAAACTCATACATCTGAAATGAATTTTCTTTTTTTTGTAAATGTTGTGAGAATAGACAATGGCTTGGACTAATAATAATACAGCATGGAGCCAGACAGACTGAGTCCTGTATGTGAGGATAATATGAAAGGTTATTATCCACCGTTTCCCTAATCTGCCTGTACCAGAGAGCACGGATAAGGCATTTTCAAATTCTCTTCACTCTATTGAACAGTGGTGACCATTTATCAGGATCTTGCCATTTACTTGTCACAGTAATAAAGATCTTGCAATACAGTAAGGAAATTCATGGTTTGATGCTTTCGAGTTAACTTTGATTTCACCAGACTGCTGGGTCAAAAGTTTGATTGGCTGAACACTTTTTTTTTTTTATATAAACATTTTTAGAGCCTAAGATAACACACATAAAAAAAGAGATCAGAATGACATTATCTGAATAGCTTGATGACTTCTCTGATAGTGCAACAAGGGTAATATGCTGGAATGACGTCTTGTAGATGCCTGCCTGTAAGAATGTGGTTTAACTTCCTAATTAAGATGAGAACCAAGTCACTTGTTTTTCCTCCTGAAGTATATTGTGTTCATCCAAATCTGTGTGTGAGCTGCTTTATCTGGCACATGAATGTTCCCATCTCACATCTGATTTGTAAGCATAAGCCCTTGTGGTCAGCAGGAAAGCCTAAAAACTTTGGTTCTTTAAAGTGCCCCTCAGCCTCAGGTCCTTCAATTAAAATTATCTTTGACTCTACACACAGTGACATATTTCAGACTGAAATAATTGCTATGAAAGTTGATAACTTGGGAGTTTTTCTCATATTGGAATGGACAAAGGATCTAAAGACACATTAGAAATATTATTTGAACATTAATTTGTTTGAAAAATAAAACCTTCCAGCAATTTTCAGACCATTACATTTAAATTGACAAACATAATCAAGCTGAAAGGGGAATATGGATTAATCTTGTTTATGCCAGTGGTGGTTGAATTCATGTTTTGAAATGCAAAATTTGGCCTGTGGTGCACATCTGTATTTTGAGGAAAAGCATTCTACCCCTATGGTAATATGAAATATTTAACAAGATTACTGGGAAATGAAGCAGGATTACTGGATTTTAGTAAGTAAAGTCTGTGGAGAGTCTGGATTTTCTTTCACTGTGTATGCAGTGACAAATATTACCTGGGAAGTTACTGTTTTCACAATTGGATACAAATTCTAGTTGGGACAGTACCATGTTGTCCAACCCCTGTATTTTTGTCTGCATTTTTCTCCTGGGTGCTGAATTCCTTCCTGTTTCCTCACACTATGGCACTATGTTGAGCCATTTAATCTGTTGTCAGATTTTCCAAGTTCTACACCAAACTGTAAAACCTGTAACATCCAAACGCCAAAGGCTTTGACTAGAATATAACCAAAATATCATTCCATTATTTTTCAAAACCATCACTATATATTACTTATGTCAAGTGAAATTAAATGTACTAAATGAAAAACAAACAGGTTAATAAGTTAATGAATCAAAACACCTTCAAAGACTGTAAAGCCTGCTGTGAGCCTTTTCTCAGAAGAAGCTGGGAGTGTGTACTGGGAAAGGTATGTGTTTGGTCTGCTCTGACATTGTGCCCTTGGCTCTGGATACTCATCAGCTACAGAAGAGACCTTGTGCTTGACAAACCTTCAGCCAGTGTAGTTCTTGCAGGAACATTTTGTCTTTGGTCGGGCTTCGGTCAAATTTTACTCATTAGCAGTCAAAGTCCAGCTGCTGCTCAGGGTGTGTCTGCATAAGAGCCCCACATCCTCCTGCTACAGCTGGGCTTCCTGCTCCAGCTCTGCCTTGACTATGTCAGTATTTTCAAACCCAGAGGTCTGTTTTCATTTTGTAACCCCACGATAACCTTGAAACAAACAGTTTTTCTGTAGGCCACTGTTTCCAGTGCCAAAGAATTAAATTTTCCTAGTTAACCTCACAGGATGTCTAGATGGGTGGGTTTTTTTTTCAAGTTGGGTAAAAAAATTACCATTTTCTCTATTGGACTATTGCTGAAAGCATTAAAAAATGCTTTTTATGTTCTTTCCTAATCTGGCATGTTTGATAAAGACTGCTTTTTGAGACTTGCTAATGAAAATATCATCCTCTTCTGAGGGTTTTGTTTAGTTATTATGTTCATTTGGGTTTTTTTGGGATGAGGTTCTTGTTTTGTGTGGTGCCTGTTTTGTGTTATATTTTAGTAGTGTCCAAAACCTATTTCAGATTAACCAGGCACAGTGACCTCCTTCAGTTAGGATGGCTACACACAAATTATATTTTGTATTCTGCTCAGCCAAATGTGCCTGTACAATAGTGTTACAATGTAATTGTTCTTTAAGTTCTAAAAACTTGACTCCAGATACAGATATTGAAGTAGGCTCTTTGGTCTAAAGGAATATTTGCTGGGGATAGCTGTAAATGATGAGCAGTGACAGTTATATATAACACTTGTTGAATCTTGAAGCAAGCTTTGAAAGAATTGTAATGAGTTTTGTGGCATGTTTGCCAATGTCAGCCTTAATGAGAGTGTTCAAGTCTCACTGACACCATTGACAAAAATTATAGGGCATGGACAAAATCCAAAAGAACTGCTACTCTGCAGCACTAGCCACTGTGAAGGATGCACTGGGAAACTTAGTGAATGCCCAGCATCTGTACAAGTAGTGATTTTTTCTTGCACAGTCAGCCTCCTGTTGACTCGCTTATGGGGAGTTGATAGCAAAAGAGTAATGGCACTGATTAGCAATGAGGCTGATGTTATTTACTGTCTTGAGCAGGAGTATAATTTATCTTTAAATACAGAAATTCTGGCAAGCAGATTATAAATTGTGCCCTCAGATTCATTGAAAATGTCATTTTTCTCTATTCAAAAAACCGTGTTTATGATGTATTATTCTCCCAGTTAATTAAAAAAATGGTGTTAACGAGGCCAAAAGTAATTATAGTTAAACAAGAGGTTTAACAAGGGTAAGTGCAGAGTCTTGCACTTGGAAGAACAACCCCATGTACCAGTACAGGCTGGGGATTGACCTGCTGGAGAGCAGCTCTGTGCAGAGAGACCTGAACGATAATAAACTGAACATGAGCCAGCAATGTGCCCTTGTGGCCAATAAAGCCAACGGCATCCTGGGATGCATCAAGAATAGTGTGGCCAGCAGTTTGAGAAAGGTTCTCCTCCCTCTCTACTGTGCCCTGGTGAGGCCTCATCTGGAGTGCTGTGTCCAGTTCTGGGCTGCCCAGCTCAAGAGGGACAGGGAACTTCTAGAGAGAGTCCAGCGCAGGACCACTGAGATGATCAGGGGACTGTAACATCTTTCTCACAAGGAACTGGGGCTGTTCAGCCTGAAGAAGAATAGACTGAGAGGGGACCTCATTAATACTTACAAGTATTTAAAATGTGTACGTCAAGAGGATGGGACAACACCTTTTTCTGTATTGTCCAGTGATAGGACAAGGGGTAATGGACAAGAACTAGAATACAAAAAGTTCCACTTAAGGAAAAACTTCAGTATAAGGGTGAGATTTTAGAGGTGCCTGTCCTACCTCACCAGATTCTTACGATGAGCACTGCTTAGAAAGCATTGCCTACAGTAGGCTTTCATAATGGCTTAGAAGCCAAACACAGAAACAGGTTTATGTTTCCTGAAGTTAGAAAACAACATATTGATGTATTTTAAGCGATAATGATTAATATTCTAAATTAAGTTAAAACATTCTTTGTCTTTTCCTGTGACTATGTGTTTTTAAGAAGTGTTTTTAAGGAGTACTTACATTTACTATCATGACAGTTCCATATAATGACTCTGATTCTACCTCCATTGAAACTCGGACTAAACTCTACTTCTCTACAGCTCAGAGGAGAACGGTTTGTTTTGTTGTTTTTTGGTTTTGTCCTTGTTGGTTTCATTTTTTTTAAAGATCTTTGGAAAGTTTTGATTGGTCCAGGGCTCTGTTTTGCAGTTCATAGAATCTACTGAAATCAGAGATGGTTATTTAACCCTATGACAGATGGAGCCAGAATGTCTCTGTGTCATCAAAGAGAGGAAAAATGAAATGCGAGTGAGCACAAAAGTCAGTAGATAGGAGAGTAATTGGAGTGGACATGCTGAGAGGGTAAGGAAGGATACATTGCTGTCACTTTTTTCAGCCGTCAGCTTTGAAGCCAGCTACTGGTCTGTGTGAATGACCTCTCTAGCCTAAGCTGGAAAAGGTTAGAGGGTTATGTAAACGCACAGCTCTATATAAACCTTTTAGGGACACCTATCCAGAGCATTTTTCATCATGACGGGACAGATGTGCTTCTTGTGGAGGATGAGCTTAGATGATCTGAATTTATTTTTACTTCTGGAGGTATTTTACAGCTGATCTTAGTTGTAAGCTGGAGTTTTCAATATACTTTGAGGGTTTCCTCAAAGGGCATCTGTTATTAAGTACAGTCAACTCATTAGGAAAAAAAGTCTTAATTAAATATATAATTAAAGTCCGCATCTTTGAAATGTGGAATGTTACTCATTGGAAATATGAGACGGTTAAGACAATGATGGACTGGACTCAGGCTATCAGGTTATAATATTTTTTGAACTATTGGAGATGGAACTTTAATTACCTAGCCTGTAATACTCCCATGACAAAGCTGTTCCAGAAGCTTGTTTGTGTGGTAGTATTGTGGTTTAGGCCCATCTAGGAACAAAGGAGCACAATCAGCTGTAAGTACCAAAGGCCTTTGGGACCCCCTAAGGAGAGGGAGGGCTACATTGCCACTTATGATCCCAGACAAGACTACTCAACTTAGGGGAGGAAACAGAAAGTAATTTAATCCACCAACAACCATAAAATCAAAAAACATAATGAACAGGAAACAATGCAGAGTGACATGATATTGAAGAGCACAACCAGCCCTTTAAGACCAACTTCCCTTCACCCCTCCCCTTTTCCCAGACTTAGAACCCTGGTTCCTGTGTCTTTACCTCCTTCACCTGAGTAGTGCAGGGAGACAGAGAATGGGGGTTTCAATCAGTCCTTTCCTGATTGTTCCTGCTGCTCAAGGCAGATGGACTCCTTGCTGGTCCTCCCTGTTCCAGTGTGGAGTACCTCACACACCTGGCAGCCTTGCATGGGCTGCTCCAACATGCATTCATCCTGAGGGCTGCAGCTCTTCTCTGCCTCCTGTGTGTGTCTCTGTGGCCTGCAGGCTCTCCAGCACAGCCTGCACCATGGCCACCTCCTCACACAGTCTCCGGCCCATCCAGGCGCACTCACCTGAAGCTGCTGGTGGCTCCGAGTCCTGCCATTGCAGGGGTACAGCCTGCATTGCACGGGTTGCAGGAGTACAGCCTGCGTTCTCACCACAGACTGCAGTAGAGTCTCCACTCTGGTGCTCCTCATTCCTTTCTCCTGTGACTACGGAGTCCACATGATCACCTCCATCTTATATCACTCCTCCACCTGCTCTTCCAGCTGCAGATTTCCCTTAAGTAGTGATGATGGAGGTGGGTCCACCTCAGAGCCAGGGAATGTTTTGAGAATTGTTTCCTGGGACCAGCACTGCAGCCCCCTCCCCCTGTTACTAAGCAAAAAAACTGCTCCACACAAACCCATGACAGGTAGTCATGGATAGTCTACTGTTTTCCAAAGTAAGTGATTTTATATAACCACTAATGTCAGCATTAGCCTTTAGCTTAAATGGCTCCTGTCTTTCTAGGGTTTATTGCTGTGAAGTTTGTTTTTAACCCTTGGAGCTTTTGATTTATTAGGTGCATTAAACAAAGCAATTTTTTTTGTCTCTTGCAAAATTGAGAACTGGGTCTGAATCTGTCTAGGTAACGAAATTGGGCTAAGATAAAGCATAGTGGTGAAGTAGAGCAGGAACTAGATCAAGGTGATCAACTGGGAACTGTCTTACAGGTAGTTCGTAAAGGTTCTTGTATTATCTACTCAGTCTCCCTCTCTTCTGGTGTTTGGAATAGATAGAAGATTGGGAGTCTTTCCATGTCAGTAACTATCTGTGAAATCCATCAGAATGTGTTTCTCTTTTCCTCCTGCTAATTCTGTTGAGCTCAACAATGTCCAATTGTACTCAACTTGGTGCAAAAGATTAGTGTAAAGAACCTAAAAATCACTGTTGATGGTCTTTGTGAAATATGTCATACCAGATAGTGGAATTCAGAGTTGAGCAGGATTCAATTTCTTTTTCAAGTTTTAATATAGGAATTTTATAAATCGGTTATACTGAGGAAGGAGGAGTGATGGGCTAGTTTAAAACTCAAGTGTCCAGATGTTTAGGAAATGTCATGCTTCTAAGTTTTGTGCATGAACGTAGAGTATAATTTGGCTTTCAGTTATAGGACTACAGCTGTGAGATTTGGGAGGAAGAGAGTTATCTTTTTTCCTGCATTCTCAAATGGCAGTGGTTTGCAGAGTTGGACAGAATATGGTAGACTTCATTTTCCTTTGATATTAGAGGACTAATAAATTTGAGCTATTTTTGAGCTATTGGTCTCTATTTGTCCCTTTGAATATTTACTTGTAAGTTTGTCCAACATCTTGAGGTGGCATAATATAGCTCTTGAGGTGCATAAGAGAGTAGTTGGCGTTACTTGATGAGATTACCAAAGCTGATATTTGATGGATTGTGTCTTAACCTGGCTTTACAATTTCTCAGTTTAAGTTGTCTTCTTCCGGACATCATCTTTGTAGTGTTGAGGAATTGGTTTAATGTTGCTTTGGAGAGTATTGGAAATCTGGGGACTGAGGGTCACAGGGGAGTGGTGTTGAAAGTGTGGTATACACAATCAGAAGGTGTTGGGCAGCTTCTTGGAGCCATGCCTTAGAGCTGACAGCACCTTTTCTGTTACAGCTAGTTAGAAGGCTTGTCTGCCTTTGTGTACAAGAGCTGTGGGCGTATATCTCTGTGTAGAGAAGGAGTAGGCAAATTGTCTAAAGAGAATCCATTACAGGTGAAAGATGATTGTGGCAGTAGGTGAGAAGTTATGCTATCTGGAAACACATGCAAATGAAAAGTATTTTTCCCTCCCTTTACTGGCATGTTAAAAATATGCAGTGGCTGTATGCTGTCCCTGTCCACATCCTCTCTCCCTCCCAGTATAAGCCTGCATTTAGGTAAATGAATCCTCTCCCAGGCCTCTGCTTTCCAGTTTTGAGGATTTGAGATGCTACTACGGGCTCTGCTGCCAGGCAGACACTTGGTCTTGCTGCTATAATTCAGCTATCTGTTTGTGCTTGTTTGACTGCTGCTAACAATATTAGCATGTGAACATTGCCTAAAATCACAGATTCCACATTTTATTAAGATTACTGATTCAGGAAACAGTTAAAAAAAGAGGGGAGGAAAAATTAGTTAGCCCTGTAGCTCAGCCAAGCCTTCTTTCATATACATTACTTTGCTCATGATGAGCTGAAAGAATAGATCCCCTTGAGGCAGAGCTTGAGGGTTTTATTTGTCTTTTCAACTCTCAATCTTAAGCCTTTTTAAAATAAGCCTGAATGAATATGTATATTTTTCTTGTAGAACTCAAAATGTCCTGTACTAACCAAACATACTGAACTCGAGGCCACTTCACATAATGAACTTCTTGAATTATCAGCAAAGTAATGTGAAAGATCTGTTTCTGTCCTGATAACAGTGATATGAGGGACCCTAAAGAAATGCTCATTATCTTCTTCTTGTCAAAGAACCTGAGGTCCCTAGGTCAATTCTGAAACTTAAAGCAAAAAATCAATTAAATATTCATTGCTTGCACTTGAAAAAAGAATTTTTAGAGTTTTTTTGAGGAAGAAAAATGTATTTGAAGGCAATGCTCGTAATAGAGGATCATTTGCTGTGTGGTGTGTTTACTGTTTTAGTGAGGGAACTGAAGGGGAATATAAAGTTTTTTATTGGGTTTTCTGCATGTCAGTGTGAGTATAGCTATTTTGGAGAAAGATTTATTGTCATGTAATCTTCCATGAGAAGGTTTGGCTGCCAGTAATGCAGTTAAGGGAGGACCTGTCTATTCCATTAGTTACCATTTAAAATGGAAGATTTTTAAGAAATACCTAGGATATCTTTTAAATTCTGTGCAAAGTTATTGGATTTATATGCACAGAGGCATTTTGCAAAAGTCTAGAAGTCCAGCCAAGTAATGCTTAAGCTGACAACATGTGTTTATGCCTGACAGCAGTAATACTATTGAGCTCTTTAATGAGTTTTCCTCTGTCCTTACCATGCCATAAGCTGCTTCTTGCTTTTTGGTGGTCAGTGTAACTGCAGAATTTATTCCCAGTATCCATTTTGTTTCCATTTCAAATATGAGGTTTTGAACACCAAAGAAATAGCAGCATCTATTTAACCTCATTCATGATAAAATTTCCATTTCATGCATCTCTTGATGGATCAAAATGTCAGGAAAGCAAAACTTAATATATATGTAAAGACCAATCAAATAACACATAGCTGTGCTGAACCTTTAAAAGCTAGAAATGCTCTTAAAGGGACTGCAACCTTGAAGTGATTTATTGCTGTCTGGTGTATGTTTAATTATTGCACCTTTCAAGATCATTTCTTTAATGGATTTTATCACAGCTAACCACTACCAAAAAATGGGAGATTTTATGAAAATGAGATATGGTATCTGGCTTTCAAGGATCAGGTAAGACCACACCTTTTGAATTTAAAAAGCTAATAGGGATACACTGATAGAAGGCAAGCATGCAAAGACATGTTTAGGTTTAAGGGTATGGATGGTATTTGAAATCTAAACATTTCCCACCACATGAGCTTGATACAATGTCTACTCAGATGAAATGTTATAAAGCAAGACAAAGGGTGGCACAAATAACCAATTCTACTTCATGTTTCAGCCCACTGGAAAGCTTTTGCATCTTAGCTGGGAAAACACCTCTCTTCAAGTGATAGCTTGCAATTGCCTGACTGTACCAGAGGAAAGTAATTAATAAATCTGGTGTAAGTGATGAGTGATTTTAGAGCCCTTTAGCTTGCTGTGGACAGTGCAGTTTTATCTTCAGGTGTTACCTTCAGGTTTAATTGCCTATTGTAATGGCATTCTCTCACTTCCCTGCCACTCCTTACCCTCTCCACCCCCCCCTAACTTACTTGTATCTTCTGAAATCATCCTCTTGATATCCACCCCTTTAAGTATTTGTAAGGATTGACACGATCCCCCCTCAGTCTTCTCCAAGCTAAACAGCCCCAGGTCTTGCAGCTTTTCCTCATAAGAGAGATGCTCCAGTCCCCTGATCATCTTTGTAGCCCTTCAACTGGACACTCTCCAGAAGTTCTCTGTCTTTTTGGAACTGGGGAGCACCTGGGGAGGAGCAACCCCATGCGCTACAGGCTGGGAGTTGACCTGCCCGAGTACGGCTCTGCAGAGAGAGGCCCGTGACTTCTTATGGACAGCAAACTAATCATGAGTCAGCAATGTGCCCTCATGGCCAAAAAGCCCATGGGGTTCGTTAAAGGTACATTAAGAAGAGTGTGTCCATCAGGCTGAGGGAGGTTACCCCCTCCCTCTGCCCTGGTAAGGCCATATCTGGAGTACTGTGTTGGTCCTACAGGTTGACAGCAAACTAACCATGAGCCACCAATGTGCACTCTTGGCCAAGAAGGTCAATAGCATCCTGGGATACATCAAGAAGAGTATGGCCAGCAGATTGAGGGAGGTTCTGCCCCCTCTGTACTCTGCCCTGGTGAAGCCTCATCTGGACTACTGTGTCCAATTCTGGGCTACCCAGCTCAAGATGGAAAGGAACTTCTAGAGAGAGTCCATCTAGGGCCACCAAGATGATCAGGAAACTGGAGCATCTTCCTTATGAGGAAAAGCTGTGCCATCTGGAACTGTTCAGCCTGGAGGAGACTGAGGGGAGACCTCATTAATACTTACAGGTATTTAAAAGATATATGTCAAGAGGATGGAACAACACTTTTTTTGTAGTATCCAACAATAGGACTAGGGATAATGGACAAGAGCTAGAATACAAAAAGTTCCACTTAAGGAAAAACTTCTTCACTCTAAGGGTGAGGGAGCCCTGGCACAGGCTGCCCAGGGAGGATATGGAGTCTCCTTCTCTGGAGGTTTTCAAAATCCATCTGGACGTGTTCCTGTGTGACCTGTTCTAGGTGAACCTACTTTAGTAGGGGGGGTGGACTAGATGATCTTTAGAGGTGCCTTCCAACCTCTACCATTCGATGATTCTGTGACTGTGTTTGAATTATTCTGTCCTGTGTTGGAAGAGCTCTCCTTTGACAGCCTGACATGAATTAACGCTGTGGATCAGCCCTCAGAGGAGAGAGGCTCCGTGTCTTGCATTGTCTGAGGGTGCTTTGCCAATCATTAAGTCAGTGTAGTGTTGCAGCCCCTACTAATATGTTTTATTTCATGTTTGGTAATCGTGAGGGGAGGAAAGAGCATCCTAGACTTCAGTAGCTTCAGTAACTTTAGCAACATGAAAAAATCAAGCTTAAATTTCTGAAACACTACTAACTCTTCTGGAGCTGTGTTCCTGTAATAAAGATTACTGTGTCAGGGGATCCTGGATGTTGCAGGATAGTGCTGCAGCTATGTCTGAGGAACTCTTTCAGAAGTGAAATCAAGTCCTTTTATGTCTTGGGTATATAATGGACATCTGTCATTCTCATTTTCCAGAGATTGCAAGAACATTTTTCCCTGTTTACACAAAGTTTTTACTACTTAGGACCTTCATTTTTTGGGTAGTAGCTGAATTAGAAACCTTATGCATATAATACAGTCGTCTACATGCTGAGTAGTGGGTGCACAGCAGCTTACCTAGGTGCAATGTGATGTAGAGGGCAGCTTGATAGAACTTCTATAAATCTGGGCAGCACATACAAACTGTAATTGCAACCAACAGACAAATCCCTTGGATACTGTTGTGGCATGCACAACATTGCATAAATATACAATTAATAAGTTGGATCTGGGAGTAAAAGCTAGGGAGAATGAACTTCTGGTTTCAAAGGAAGGCACATGGATATGGCTTATTTGACATAAAAACAATGTGCTAATGAGGCACTAACATCTCCATAGGCTCTATCTACCCCCTCTTTCTACTACAAAATTCATCCCTGTGGCAATAATATGAAGAGTCCTGGGATCTTAGCCTGCAAATGAGCTGCCTTTTCCTATTCTTTCATGGCTGACCATATTTAGTTCCCTTTGCTGTAAGGGAGAATGAGATGTCCTGCTATGTTGTGGCTTTTTCCATTAGTTTGCTTCGTATTTGGATGTTTTCAAAGTATGTTGCTACCTTTGCAAGTTTCTCACCACTCAGTGGCTAATTCTGCTTCAACCGTGCTTGTATGGGTAGTTGGATTCTTGATACACCCATAGAAAAGGCTGAGTTTATATCTTTTGGAGTTGATAGCTGATCCTTTTTTTTTTTCTCCTTAGTACTAATCCAGTTCTTTAATGAGCTGCCAGAGGATGTTTTAGGCACTCCTTGTGCCAATTTCTAATAACACCCTGTGTTCTTTACTTGCAACAGCAAGTATGCCTATCTTTATTAGTCATTAAAAAGTTAGAAGCATCCTAGCAATTAATTCCTACTAATACACATCCTGCCTCTCCACCTTACTGCAGCACTCTGGAGTGTGTATATTCAGCCTAAATACCATACAAACTCTCTGGAAATAGGAGGAGGGTTTGTAGCATTGTAAATGGCAAAATTCACGTACTAATATTTTCTTTAGCATTGCAAAGATTTAGCAATCTGTTCTCTACAGCCTCCTGTGCTTTTGTTCCTCTATTGCCTAGATATTTCTCCATGAAAGAGATGAGAGGCAAACAAAAAAATTCTGTATCAAGAAAGAAACAAACTTACACATCTGTATCTTTGCTCCAACGTGACCAATAACACAATGTGAATTGTAGCACAGAATTTATCCATGCTTCCAACAGTCAGTATTATGCAATCATGAAAGTATCAGTTTATTTGTGGTGATTTTAGCCCTGGCTGGGTTCCAGATGCCCACCAAGTCATTCTGTTATTCCCCCTCCTAAACTGGACAGGAGAGAGAGAAATAAAATGAGAGTTTTGTGAGTCGAGATAAGGATAATGAGATCCCTCATCAGTTAGACTCAACTTGGGGAGAAAAAGTTTGGTTTATTATTGAACGATCAGAACAGAACAGGGAGATAAGAAATAAAACTCAATCTTAAAAGACCTCCCCCCACCCCTCCCTCTTCACAGGACTCCCCTTCCTTTTTCCCAGTGGTGTGGGGGATGGAAGTTATGGTCAGTTCATTACAGATGGACTTCACTGCTGCTTCTTCTCAGGGGGAGGCCTCCTTGCACTTCCCACTGCTACAGTATGAGGTCCCTCCCATGGGAGATAGTCCTCCACAGATCTCTCCAACAAGGTCCTTCTCAGTGGCTACAGTCCTTCAAGAACTACTGCAGAATGAGCTCCTCACACACTCTCCCAGTGTGGGTCATCCACGGGAGAACCAACTCCTCTAATGTGAGTCCCTCATAGGATCACAAGTCCTGACAGCAAACCTGCTCTGATGTCGGCTCCTTTCTCCCCACCAACTCCCAGGTCCTGCCAGGAATTTGCTTCAGGGTGAGCTCCCCACAGAGTCACAGCCTCCTTCAGGCATCCACCCGCTCCAGTGTGGGGTCCTCCACAGGCTGCGAGTGGATCTCTGCTCCCCGGTGGTCTCCATGGACTGCAGGGGCGGAGCTGCCTCACCATGGTTCTTACCACAGGTTACAGGGGACTTTTTCTTCCAGTGCCTAAGCACCTTCTCCCCCTCCTTCTCCACTGACCTTGGTGTCTGTGGAGATGTTTTCACGTTCTTGCTCCCTGTTGCTGCTGCAGTTTAGCAACTGCCCAGCAACTTCTTCTCCTTCTCAAATATGTTATTCACAGAGGTATTACCTCAGTCACTAATTGGCCAGGTCTGGGTCAGCTGCAGGGTTCATCTTAGAACTGACTGGCATCAGTCCTATCGACTACAGGGGAAACTTCTGGCAGCTTTTTGTTTGAAGAAACCACCCCTGTAGCCCCTTCGATACCAAAACCTGGCCCAGCCAAAACCACTAAAATTTTTTGCAAAAATGACAAATTTTGACCATTATTAAAGACATGGTCTTTTCATTCCCACTTCTTCTGATGAGGATTCAAACAAAATTTCTTGCTGTATTGGTGATCAAAAAAAGAGGTGAAGGTCAAAAACCTTGGCATGAAACATAGCAGTCAAAGATGAAGAGTTTTTGCACTGTGGTCAAGAGAGCTTACAGATCAGCTTTTAGGTGCCACAGTGCAGAAGAGTCACAATTGGAATACAACAAGAATTTGTAATAAAAGTACTGGCAAGTGTATAGGAACCCATGTAATCAGCAGTGATATAACACTGGTATACTTCTGGTATTAAACCTGTCTTAAGGTCAGGGAATATGTTTTCCTTTCCCTGTTCCTGTTGCAGAAGTTTCTAGTTTAGTTTTTCTTCCTCCTGCTAGTGACACTTGCTAAATGTGTCATACAGCCTGTTCATTTTTCTTCCTTGCTTCGAGTTTTTCTGTGCTGTAAAAATTTCCAGGTAGAGATAGCAGCATGTTGTCCCTCTACAGCCACAGAAAGTGCTTTCCAAATGGGACAAAAGTTGATATCCATGACTTGCCATTACTTCAGAAAACTAAGAGGTATTGGTAGGTGCTTGAATGGTCTGCGGCAGCAAGAGCTTTAGCAGACTGTCCACCAGGACTTTGACCCTATTCTGCACCCACTCCCCACTGCTGTGGCTTCATTTAATACCTGCTACTTCACTCTCTTCTAAAGCACTGTAGTGTTATTTTATGTAGTTTCTGACCTCATGCTGGAAAAATCTATTAATCTTCTGGTTATTATTATGCCCTGCCAGCTGCTAACTCACTGCAATTTAGGATATTGCTAAATCCTGCTCCTTTACACTCCCTCTGGACTCTTTTGTCATGTTGTTGACCAGTTCTTCTAAAGGTACTGGCTTCTTTCCTACTCCTCCCTACTTGAGTGGCGTGTTGTCAATCCTCATTGTTCTTGGTGGTATTAGTATAGGTATATTTTGACTTCTTTTTAAAAAGAACAATTGGTCACATTGGAAGCTAACATTTGAAAGATGTAGAGCATCTGCAGTTCATACGATGCTTTTGTGTTGATCTGTGATTCAGTTTCTGCTGTGATATGCAGCAGCACCTCTGACATGGTAGGGATTCCCTGGTTAGATGCATAAGGCCGTGTTTCATCAGCAAGGAGCCTTTTCCTTGCTATATTCTTACAAGATCTTCCTGGTAGTTTTTAACATTCACTAATTAAACTTCATTTTTTTTTTAAACCATTACTGACCATTGACTGGGAGTGATCAAGGAAGACCCCGTGGACAAAGGAAGAGAAGTTACTGGAGGTCTAATATGGCTCAGACACTTTAGAAAAAAATTGTACATGGAAATCTGATTTTTCTCATGGCCTTTATGACCTTTCAGGTTATCTTGAAGTAGTCGCCCATCTTCTAAGGATTTCCTCACCCCACCCCTATTATTCTAGTTCTAACCTTACTCCCCACCTACCTTCTTTCTCATGCTCTCACAAACAGCTTAATGAATTTTAGAAAAAACCAAGAATTTCTTAAACACTCTGATAGTTTTGTCCAGTTTTAATCTCATGACTTTCTCTTTTTTTCCTTTTAAAGCCTCTTGTGGCGATAGAAGTAAAGTTCTCTTAACTTGTAGTGACCTACTTTTTCCCAAATCTTACTGAATTGCTCAAATATTATTCCCCAGAACAAAATGGCCAGAAACATCTGACTTTGGCACCTATTAGGTGAAAATGTCATTGCACTTGAATGAAGTAACAGCAGGTCGCTGTGTGAGAGGTCAGTGTTTTTCTCTTGGTAGAGTCTGGAGGCAGGCAAACAAGATGCAGGGGCTCTCTGATGATGCAAAATGAAGCTGTTGGGCTACTCGCATTGTTCTTCCCTCGCAGTCTTCTAAGGAGTGTTTCTAGTTTAAGCTGAGGACATGGAGGAGCCACAGCTCCATGCTGTGAGTGGTAAACATCACTGTTGCACAGCTCCAGCAAAAGTAACCTTTTCTCTATACCTCCAAAGGGCCAGTGGTTGACCTACATGAGCTTTGCTGGTCAGGATAAGGGAAGTGAGACAGAATGATGTACTGTATGGCAGAAATGCCTCTACTTTTAGGGGGTAGGCAGGCTGGAGCTGCTCCATGCAACAGACACATACTTGGAACAAATAAGGGTGCGTTTTGGACTTTGTGTAACCTGTGCCACGTCATCTGGCAAGTAAACAGCTGAGCTGAGCGTTCAGTTTTCTGCAGCTCAGTCCTGTGCTTTAATCTCTGTTCATCACTGTTCCTTTCATTGCTGGCCAAATCTGTAGCTTAATTCCCTGTTGCAATATTTCTAGCTCAATGTTAATAAATTATGTTCCCCTGTGAGTGTGAATCAATGGCCTTGCAGAGGCTTTGAGGCTCTTGCTACAGTCATCCTAAAGCTTAAGTGATTATCCTTGCTGCTATAACCAGGTATATTTTAAATCCTATATTGAGCAATGTGCCTGAATCCTCCACATGTGTGCCAAGTTCTGTATGGGATATAGTGCTCCAGAACAGCCCTGTACCAACAGCAGGACAGTAGTTGTCTGGGCCCAGGTGAAAGCCTTTGGAAAACAGCAATTTCAGGAATATGTCTGCTCCATCTTGTCCTCTCTCACCCTTGGCTTCCTAGCAGCACTTTTGCTTCTGCCTGAGCATCTTTTTAAGTATTCAAACACAGATGTTTTGGGAAGTTTCAGTTCGTTCCCTCATTGCTGAGAATTCACAAGAATATAAATGTAAATAAGACCCAGTTAAGAATAAAGTAATGTTTGTTGCTGCTTTATTTAACAAAAGCCTTTAAGGGTATAGGGCTATTTTGAGAACAGTGAGGCTCTTGTGGTTTTTTGTAAAATTAATTTTGCAATTAATAGCATTGACCTCTGCATATGTGCAGGTTAAATGAAGGAGAAAAGCATCATAACCAGTGCAAAGAAATTGAAAAGTAGGGATCCTTTAGAGAGAGAAACAGTGCTTGAAGAAACTCACGGGGGAAGTGCTTATTTTGCAACATGGGGCAGAAAGCAGGCTGCAGCTCACAAGGTTAGAGAGCTTGTAGAGTCACTGGATGTTTCAGCAGCATGAAGGGCTGGCACCGATCCATTCCCTGAAAGATTTTACAGATGTGAGCTAGGCAGGACTGTTGTTTTAGGCAGCCAGTGTGAAGCAGGAAATGACCTGTATGGAGCAGGCAGTTAAGAAAGATGCGAGAGAGTTGCACCTCTCCAGGATGGCTGAAAGGATGTCAGTTCTGAAAGTTAACCTTGTATTGTTCAAGTTTAGCAGATCATCACATCTGGTGCTTGCATATGATACAACTGAATTCTTGCTAAAACCCTTTGAAAGTTGTTAGGAGTGTAACTTTAAGCTGGCTAAGAAAGGCTGGATGAGGTCATAGTGTTTTGATGCCACAGAAGTCTTTCTATAGAGACAGAAATGCGATACATTTGTGTGTATGGTGGTGTACTCCTGATGTAGGGAAGATTGTCCTGTGATACCACTAGTCTTTAACTAAAATTGATGCAACTTTTACATAAGGATACTTCCAGCATTTGTATATATATATATATATATACAACTGCTTCAGGATGGAACAGGGAAAAAACAATTTGTATGTGTAGCAATTTATATAAAATGTGTTAAAACAGTCTTAGCAAGGTTAGATCTAGTATTAAATTAATCACCACCACCGATTAACATTCTTATTTATTATTTTGTACTGTCAAGTACCTAGAGGTGATGGAGGTAAGCTGTGTTAATGTGTGCAATGTTTCTATGATGACTGAAGTGGGCTATAATACACTTGATAATGAATAATTACCTAAAGATGCCAACAGATGGAAGAAAGTCTGTATTTTGATGGAAAGGCAGAGCATAAACAAAGACGAGACCACCACGTTACTGCAAGGGAGGTGTGTGTGTCTATTCAGAGTAAAAGAATTTCGGGAAGTTTAGCCTAAGTGATTAATATAGCATAAAATGATCCTTTGCGAGGTGATTTATATTCTGTCAAGGTAACCTTAACTTGGATTTCATAGTGATGTTCATTGAGTAATGGTCAGGAAGTATTTCTGTGTCACAGTTTCAATATGAAAGATGTGTTTTACTTGTGCACATTCTGTGAATGTTTTGAAACATTTGGTTTAAGTCACTTTGAAATAAAAACGGTGTTTTGCTTTTTTACTGTTTTGCATTTTCCTCTTGGACAGCAAACCTTCCTTTGATCCCTTGACACCAGTAGAAGTGATCTGTTCCAGAAGACTGGATGAAATGGTAGGATGTCTGTCATTGTCGTATTTAGAACACAACAGAGGGAGATCTTGCCTTCATTCATCAATAGTTTACTAATGAGAAAAGCTGCTAGTAGCGAGAGCATCAAGGCCATAAAACTTCTGTCTCACATGGAATCCATAAAGCAACGTCAATTGCTTTAACTGATAGATTTGCTGAGCTTGCTGGTCTGACACAGTCTCAGTGTGATCCTTTCATATTCTCTCATGTTGCAGCATTTAAGATGAACCGGCTGTACCATCTTCATATCAATCTTTTTTCCTTTTTTTTTCTTGTAGGAAAGAGAGACGTGATCTAAGTTAAAAGCTCAAATTCCTATCTAAAATGAATTCAGAAGTTTGGAATACTAATTTGTAAAATGGGAAGGCTAACTAAATTATTTCCTGTCAAGCAGTTTGCAAGTTTTATGCCTTTTGATTCAGTAATCCAAAGTAAACAAGGTGTATGGCACTACATGAATTTAATAAATTAGCAAATGTATCTTCAACAATCAGCAACACTCTCTGTCCCAGCTTTATGGGTGCTCCCATATATCAGTAACAGCTTTTCTAGACAACCTCACATGCTACTTGCTCCTGCTCCAAGGCTGTACTTGGCTGAAGTGTGTCCATCTGATCACGAACTGTGTGCTCCAGTTATTTTTTTGTTGCTGGGCCTTTGTTCTTGAATTTAATCTACTTCAATCGACGCAGGTCCCCCCAAGGTCAGGATCTGAATGCTAGGGTGGCTACTGCCAGAGCTTGACTTTATCAGTACTCTTACCTGTGCTGTGTATTTTCAGAATAACGACAGTTGATTTGTTGTAGATAAATCCTGTTAAACAGCTTGAAGAAATGCATGCTGTGTGGCTTTAACTCAGAAACCATAATGATAAGTTTTCTCTTTTATGAGCACTGTAGAAGTATGCTCAGAAGACAGCAATAACTTAAGCTTTATTGGGTTACAATTTACTTTTATTAGTCATTCATTTTTATTAACTTATTTTATGTATTTACGGCAGGAAAAAATGTTGTGATCCAAATGTGTTATGAGCAATTTCAACAGTATCATTTGTCTGGAATTGTTAAACAGTCTGAATTCATCAAAATCCTTTCTTGGCTGAAATGTGTGGTTGGCTTGGGTTTTCTTTTGGGTCATCTTTTTCTTTTTTGTTTTTTTTCTCTCTACACATTTTCAGATGAGACTTGCTCTTAATTCTTAGAAGTTATTAAAGCTTATGGTTACAATTTTTTTCCAACTGTACGAAAGAAATAACAACACACTTAGGTCTTTTGTATCTTCTGGGATTCTGTCCACATCAAGGGGCTCAGTTTGTCACCATTGTTTCATATCTCTGAAGTTCAAAGGAAAATGCAGTTAATCAACTCTCAGACCCCCGACTTAGATCTGCTGCGTTTGATTTCCATCAGTATTCATGGTTACATCATTTCAATTGCATAGTGTTTCTTACAGCTATTGGATATTTCCCCAACAGTTAACTGCAATACCAGAGAAGGTCAGCAGATGAGCTTTCCCTTATGTTCTCTGAATTGGGAAAATGAATAAGGGAAATAATCTCTTTCGGTGGAATTGATACTTGAGAGAATGTATTGAATTAATTGTACCTTCTTTTATAACCTTAGTTGTAATTTATTTTATTAATTTTTGTGGAGACATTCATGACTATGGTTCTGTAGATACAGGCAAAGTGGCTTAAGAAGACAAAAGTTGGTGCCATCTTGAGCAGTAAGCCTTATGGCCTCATGGTTGAGATGCAGGAATTGGACTCAGCTGTCAGACTAGATTTAAATGACAGACTCCTCACAAATTTTCATTTATCTTTCAGATATTATGGAAGGTTCTTATAGTTACGGTACAAAATCTAACATGACCATTTTTAAGAAGTGTTGCTGGGATAAAAAAATATAATATTCAAATAAGCATACACAGAAATACTCTTTTTTTTCTGATCAATAATTCTGTTCCCTGTGTTTGTAGTATTATAGTCCACATACAAATTTACTGGTTTTATTTGGGTGTATTTTCCTCTCTGGACTAAAGGGTTTGTACTGAGGAACTTCTGATTCAATCTTTTTCTTTCTTTCTTTTTTTGTTTTTTCCCTCCTTCTGAATTTACTTCCTATGTCATTCCATATATGCATAACATCACATCTGAAATTCCTGGACTGATTGGAGGGTTAAGCCGTGGCCCACATAAACAAACATGCTGCCTCTTCAGTCTCATGGCTATAAGTCATTTTGTCAGTTGTCTTATCTGCTATCTGAACTCACTTGCTCTTTATAGCATATGTTGCCAGAACAAGCGCTGATATTCATGACCAGAAATTGAAGCTGACAGAGTTTGTAAAGAAGCAGCAACACAAACCAGGATAAGCCACTATAATTTGCTGCATTTGTCAATGCTGTATTTGAAAGAAATGTTTTGTGGCCGGGTGACAGGGATGATAAATGACTGTTTGCTGCATAATCTCGATGAACTGACACATTGTTGGGAATTTGTATCCTCGGGGCAAGCTGCTAAGGAAAACAAGTTGTTGAATGAAAGTGCTCTAGACCATCAAGACAGTCAAGTCTCTTCTTATGTGATTTGAAGGTGTACTAAAAGTGCTGACAAAACCGAACTGTAAAGTAGCTGCTATGTCTCAGTATTTGCATTCGATGGGTGTGTCTAAAGTTATTTCCAAGAGTGTCTGAAGGTGGGACTAATTACTGCTGTTACATTAACTGATTTCATCATGGAAAAGCTAATGATAGGAATTCATAGCCAAGTCATTTGAAGTCATTACTGCAAACAGCAGATAACCTATATAAGGGGCTGCAATGAGTAATGGTACAGTGCTGTTGGAACCCAGCAACAGTCCACCTGATCTTCTGGCTTCTCTTTAGCAATGAGACATACTTGGTGTAAGGTTGCTTTTGTTGGCATGTATTAGCAGACTTTTTGGATTTTTTTTAGTGTATCAGTTTTGTTCCTTAATAGTGTTATTAACTTTGTCAGAGTTACTGTAATTCTGGTATAGCCGGGAACACCATCACTTGGTATCTATGTTAATCAGCATATGGTCATTGATGCTTGCCAACTTGGAAAGAAACACTTGGTTTATCAAGTGAATTCTCAATGTTACGCAGAACAGGTTTTCTTGAGTTACTGCCGTTGGCTTTCAAGCTCAGAGGTCTACAACAACTTGAAAGTTTTCTACCTATGCTGAGAAAATGTTTGTAGACAGATCAAAAGTTTCAGAGGAGGTTGAGGCTGTGTTCCTCGGGGTAACACAGTTTATCTGTGTTCTGCTGAGATAGCACGAAGTTGCTAAAGATTTAAGTTTGTGTTGCTCATGTCATGCTCTGTTGAGAAAAACAGTCCTTTGTTGTGAAAAACATTTTCTATAAACTTTATTACTAAGTAAAAAATGTTAACTATATTGGAGAGAAATAGAAAGCCTTTTTTTTTTTTTTCATGTGTTCTGGTTTAGTAAACCAGAAGAAAAGTTTTGACTAGAGATTTTACAGATTATCCCTGAATCTCTAGCTGATTAGTTCTTTGAACCACAGGGTCAAGACCTGCCTGCAGCTACTTTTTGTTTCTCCTTCTTTGCGATGCCTTCAGCAGCACGACAGAATATGCAGTCCACATTAAATAACAAAACAAAACAAAAAAATCATTACCTTGCTCGTGTCTGGTCAAGTAACCATCAGACCTGTGAGTCTTTGTCTCATGAGAGTACTGAGGACATTCTCGTCTCAAAAAGAAGACAGACTCTAAATCTATCATGTGCACTTTAACTTTTACCAGAAGAAAACATTAATAGAGAGCTGATGGTTTTACTGTCGGAAATACTGGAGCATACAGACTTTGAATAACATTAGCACTTTCAGGGATAATAAATATATTAACGCTTCTTCATTGTTAATAACAAAACACACCTGCTCAGGCACATCACAGCCTGAGAGCTTTAAAGTGCTTTTCTGGAGGTTTAAATATATTGAGCATGGAGAGACCACTGTTGGTAACCACTGTTGGTAACCACTGTTTTTTCCATCAAGTGTGTGTCTGCTTGCTCTCTTCTTCCTTCATGTGTCACGGGGATAAAGACAAAAGTTATCAAAAATGTGGGGAAAATGAAGGTTGCTAAAAAGTCCATCTCATCTCTGTTAAAAGATGGACTTAGAGAGCTTCTTCAGGGTTATGTCATGTATGATGACTGCACTTGAATGAATCTACTGATATAAGATTTACCACGTAGGAAATCTGTTAATGTTTGGGTTATTGAAATGTCTGAGAAGTGCCTGAATGCAACTTTATAATGTTTTTTCATGATACAGTGTAACCTGATGGCAGTGAATTTGCTTCCTCTTTGTGTGTTTTTTTTCTCTATGTAGCAGTTGCTGAACTTCAGAGTAGTTTGCCTTTCTAGAAGAGGCAGCTGTAATAGTTTGGGAAATTAGGAATATTTTTCTTAATTTACAAGATTTTCTGTAACTTCATTAGCTAAGAATGAACCCTTGGAAAAAAATAGCCTTACATACTATAAAACAAAGGAAAACTTTTCACTAGTTATTGTAATTTTTTGAAACTGAAGTCATAGTTAACACTGTTGGGTTGGGCAGCGTTCAGGTGAACAGGAGGAAGATGGTTTTAAGTGTAACATGCAATTCAGGTATAAGCCAAATTACAGGGGAAAAAGGTTGAACAATTAAATAGATCATCAACATAGGCTAGATATCCACATTCTTTTTTTAAAAAAAAAATAAAGGTTGATCTCCTATTGCAAAGAAGAGTTTTAAAGAGGAATTTAAAGAAAAATCCAACTGCAGTGGGGCTGAAGAAACTCTTCTGATGGAAAAAGAGAAAGCACATCATTTATCTGGAAATATAGCAATAACGGAAATGAGACTTATGCCATAGTTAGATAGGAACATCTTGTTTGGTACAAAACATGTCTTTGCCAAAAAGGTGGTTCACAAAGCCAAAGGAACAGGCTTGGAAAGTTATGTTCAGCCACATTCTGAGTGGATGTAAACAGAGGAAGGTTGAAATTATTGCTCTGTTGTCTTCTCCGCGTCCCTCCACTCCCCTGTCTTTGACAGCATCCTGGATGTGGTTTTTGGTTGAAAGAGGCTGAATGGGAATAGAAAGACAAGGAGACAGAGGAATGGAAAGGAAGGAGAATATGATAAACAATAAGTGAAGAAGGTATGTAAGAATTTCTTGCAATTATTTGAAAAAAAAAATTGAGGGAAAAGTAGAGAAAGAGTCAAGGCACTTAATATATTATATGTACAGTAAAAGCAAGGCTGGAATAGTATAGGTAAATATGCTATAAATAGAAGAAAGCAGATGGGGCCTTGAGTTTCATATGAAAAGACTAAGAGTGGGGCCAGAGCCCCCATGGGTTGGAGAGGAGAGTCTGTACTCATTTTGGCATACAACTTTGGAAGTGTCAAACAAAAGCTTTTTGTTTATCTTTTTCAATATTAAAGTCCAGAAGTTGCAATAAGTGTGTTAAATTTTTCAGCTTGAGAAGCAAGTTTAAAAACAGAGATCTGCTTAGAAAAGACTTCCTACAAAGCTGTGCCAACAGCTTCTACCACTTCTCCCAACCTCACAAATATGCACAGATTTTATTTCTTTATTACCTGGCAACTCTTAACACGTATATAGCTCCTCTTGGCTGTCTTTTCTTTTCCTATAATTTATCTTTCACCACCTGATGATGTAGCTTTGCGTCTTTGATTGTCTGAGACTTGCAAGAATTGTTGCCAGAATCACATCGCTCCTTCCTGTTCAGATCTGTTTAAATGATTTCTTTTAGCTCTTTGGAATCATATGATTGGAATATAATTTGTGATGTCTGGCATTCACCTATCCTGTAAGGACTCTTCAGGCCCATCATCCAATTGAACAAATAGTTTTTCCAGTCAGAAGATGGTGGCTGAGGTGAAACCAAGTCAGAGGCTTGCTCCCAACTAGAGTAAGCATTGTTCTGAAGAGCCTTCTTAATGTCATCACCAGGTTTACAGACAGGGATGCTGAAGCAATCCATGAGGTCAGTCTGGCTGGTTGTTTTTTTTTTTTTCTTAGTAACACCATTAGATAGGGATCTAGAAATGAGGTGGAAGAACTAGAGGAATGCATGTCTAACAGCAGAAAATGAATGCAACCTGAACAAAATCTTAGAGATTCTATCTCCCACCCACGCATATGGTACAATTAGTAGTCTATTTGAGAACATAGTTATTCTGCAGAGTAATTGCTTTTTCTGATAGAGGTTGTTGAGGAGAAGTGTGAATTACTAGTCATGCGATCAAATTAGCCTACAGGGTTTTGGGGTTTTTGCTGAGTTACAGTTTCCATCCTTATGGCATTATAGGGCTTGTGACAAAACATCCCGTCCTTCCCTGTTCTTCTTGTTAGTGCTTGAAAAATCTGTTCGCCTTGCTTTAAATTGAAATTAACTATAAACTTACAAGATTATTTTTTTTACTAGTGTCAGCAAACACTAAACATGCAGTAACTTCAAATAAGCGTTTTGTGGGCTTAAATCCTTTAGATCAGCTGGGCACTCTCAGAGATGGATTTGTGTAAGTAATAGTATATAGATGTGGGGCCTTTAAAACACACACAGTATAATGCCATAGGCTCTCACTGAAAGTGGCAGCTGCTGTTTTATGGGTACAGGTCGCTTGTGTTTGGTTGCCTTCGCAGAGATACAGAAGTGGAGTATTAATTTTCATCTTCAGTGTGAACCAAAAGACCCTTTAGGATTTGCCAGTTGCGCTGGAGCAAGCTCTGTGGGTGAACCAAGCACAGGAATCTGCTCATACTAAACCTGAACCAAGTTCCTCAGTAATCCATAATCATTTCAGAAATACTCCTTTCAGTTTGAAAGAAACAAAGTATCATTATGAAAAGTATACTCTGCTGCATAGAAATGAGACAAAACGTGCTATAGTCAAAAGAGGACAGAGGAAAAATACTCTCTTGATCTCTTTACTTGCCACTACCTCTCATGTCATGTGTTTCCACCATTTCCCCTCGAGTCAGACAGCTTCCTCTACTGTTTGCAGAGTAAACTTTTCTACTTCCTATTGATCTGTAAAAGAGCTATGCAATCACTTCCCCCCCCCCCAATTTTATCTTTTTTCTTTTTAAGGATAACAGGAAAGCTAAGAGACACAAGCATCATCTGAAGCCACTCTTGACACAGAAGGCTCTACAGAATCCTTCTTGATCTTACTAATATTTTAAGACAAAGAGAGCACTTGTTCTGAGACTTGTGTAGCAAAAAAAAAAAAACCAAACCCCTACATATTTTTCTAAATTATTCCCAAATTTCTCTTTTACCTTACAGTGGCTGTTGACAGAGACATTTCTACTTCAGTACCACCTTTAGTCTTTGTTTCTGCCCTAATCAGATAGTCAGATGCTGGGTGGTCTGGGTGTGAAAATTGCTTCAACTGCCAGAAGTTGTTATATCCAGGAGCACAGGTTAGACTCAGTTTCATGGGTGAAAATGTCACAGCCAATTTTGTGGATTTCTCTTTCATTTTAATTTGTTTTAAATATAATAGCTAAAATCTCAGTTCAACCAGAACAGAGCAAGAATTGTTACTTGAAATTACATAGCTTTTCTGGAGATAATTAAGCTTTGTAAGCTTTAGAGAACAAATTCCAAAGTGGGTGGTTATGGCTTTAGCCTGAAAACTGCTCCATGGTACACTAGTTGGATATTATCACAAAGGCTTATTTGGTTGGTTTGTTTGTACATATATGTGTTTTCAGACTTAATTAACTTGCTCTTCATTATAAGAACAAAAGAAGAAAATGTAATTTTCTTCAGTATCATCAAAATCAAATAACTCTTGCAGCAAATGAAACATGATTACTCAAATGTCTTTAATGCGTAGTTTTTGCTGCAACTTGTTTTAGCTTCATGGTGTAGATCTAAGATGATCTCTTGTTCTTCCACTGTTGGATGCTGACACTTGTCTGTATTTTTCTTGTACTTAATGAATTTAGCAATCCAGAAATGCCTTCTGTCTCATTTTCCCTCGAACCCACTTTATCCTGCTACTCCCAGGAAGAAGAGCTTTGGTTGTATAGTAATGTTCAGAGATTCAAGCCTCTATATTCTTCATCAGGTCTTATTCCTTGTACTTTAAAGATAAATGGTTTTGATTGTTGATTCTCTCAGTTCGAAAGATAAAGGTAGGCAACTACAGGACAATAAATGCTGAGCTTAAATTTGTGTACTCTTGCTCTTTTAATGTTAAGTATTGGATTATGTTGAAATGTAGTAACTTTTTTAAAATTTGGTGAAATACACAATGGATATTTAGCATTTTGAGAAGGAAGATGATTAAAAATTACTACTGGAGCAGCATCACAGTGTCTGAAAAACAAGCAACGACAATAAAATCCTTTGACCTTTTACCTAAAGTTGCATATTTTAAAGAGTTGGGGGGATTCAGAGTGTTGAGTGCTGGCAGAGAGGTGCTAGCAGCATGTGCCAAGAGAGGACAGTGTGGATATCCGTTTTGTGGCCACTTCTGTGTGGCCTCCAAGGGCTGACTTCTTTAGGGATGGGCTGTATCTTTAAAGGTATCAAATAAGTCCTTGGCAAGGACCTGCCAAGCTCCAGGGAGAGAGGTTGACTGCCTTCACTTACCTGAGCTGCTTGAAGCTCTCTGCCACTCCCCCATGCTCAAGATAGCCGCCCTGTTACACGCACTCTCAGATCTGTGGATAATATGGAGTGAGGAAAATTGCTTGGGGAAGGAAGTCTTTGGATTATAATTGTGTAATGCTGGCCTCTTACTGTATTTGTGTAATACAGACCCTTTGTAGGAAAGGGATGCCTCCAAGGGGGTCAGTTCCTTCTTGCATCTGACCAAGAAGGCTGTGCTTGTGCATTTCTTCATGAAAATGCATGAAGATTTTAATTTCTTTTTCTTTGAGTCATGCTGTGGTATTTTAAGTTAGGTATTTAGTCTATAAATAGTGAAATCTTCAATTCAGTGATTTTATAAGCTCTGGGAACAGAGTATCTTCAAATAGGTGTGTAGTGTAAATCTGTTTGTCCTTTGTTCACTTTGGCTGTCACGTTTAGATACATTGATCTCTTCTACAAAGTCTTCTTTTTCAGAAAATGTAGTTGTTTCCCATCTGGAAGAGATAAGCACTATCATTTTGTGGGAGGAAAAAGAAAAGGGCAGACAGGCAGGCAGTCGTGCTGACTGTCATCTTGCTGACAAAGGAGAGCAGTGCTGGAGTCGGCAAGTTTAAAGTCCGGTTCTAGGTAAGGTAATTGAGTGCAAAAGTTGAGTCGGAGTCTCTTGATGAAATTTCTTTGAGAAATCCTTTGCTGGCTCAGTTTCTGCTTTAGTATTTTATAAGCAGGTTTCTGACTCCAAATTTCAAATTCACTTTGTAGACTATTTAAAACCTGAACATGCAGCACACATTACTCCATTTTGCAATGGAATACAGCAAAATTAATAGGTTGAAAAAAAATTGAAAAGTTTGATTCAAATCTGAAACGGTAGTTAAACAAAAGCAGAAACAAGACCACATTAATTTTCCCATTTCTAGTGCAACCTTGTTTACTTCTTAAACACTTTTAACAGCAAAACTGTGACTGTGCAGTTGTGCAAGTATTCCATTAGAGGGCAATGTAATATTGCTCTGTTTATAAAGAAGTCACTGATGCGGAGACTTGAGAGCAGTGGATAAAGTACAAGTTTGATAAGGTTGAACCAAGTTTGCCATTTGAAATAAAGCTGGTTTAATTTCAAATTGTATATTAGCTCATTAGTAGAACGAGGAAAAATAATTTATGTTATGACACTTGAGTACATAAAATGGATTTGTATATTACAATAGAACCTCCTTTAAGTCTGCCTAGTTTAGAGAAGTGGCAAAAGGATTTGGAAAAGCAGATTCCATCTCCTCCTCCTCCTAAAATTTACTGTACCATGTAGTTATGGCCAAATCTCTCAGACAAGAGTTTTGTGAACTTTCTGAGGAAAAGCTAAGCATGTAAATTATTTTTAAAGAAGTAACTTGTATTGAAATCAATTAATATGTCTTTTTTAAAATTCAGTCATTTTGTACCTTTATTTTTTATTTTAGAAAGGTATTAATTTGTAAAACCTCAGAATTGTCTTTCCAGTTTAACACCTAACCAAAATGTTATCCCATAAACATACTACTATGGATGTGGTGTAGCTGCCTGCACTATGGAAGGAAATGGTTTGTAAACTTCATGTGTGTTGATCTTTGCTGACAACTGTTAGAACCGTGGGAAGGTGTGCCAGCCAAACCACTGCTTTATGTTTTCTCTATTTCTGAAGCATATGTTAGCAACCACTGCTGAAAAGAGAACACTGACTTGGCTCAGCTTTTGCTTTAATCTGATGTGGTGCCTCTTGTACTAAGACAGGCAAACAAAGTTTATATTTCTTATTTTATTAGGGATCTATATTTTTGTTCCTTGATAGATAGGAAAGCAATTTACTTAGCTGAAGTCAGTGAATTGGAAAGGTTCCTATATAGGGTTCAAAAGTGCAGATGTGATTACCAGACTTCAAAGGCAATTCTGGAGAAGTTTTAGGTTGATAAATTTCTTTAAAGTGAATGTGAATATTTAAAGTCATTTGTGAGGCATCCATTATGATGGAGCATGCCGTGGAGAAAGTATAACACTCACAGCAGTGTACCAATCAATGATAACTGTATAATTTCATAGATCAAGAAAGTACTATATTGTTAATTAATAGCCAGTTCATGCATCATGCTTAGATGCATTGTTTTCCATTTGGAAATTCAACAAAACTAATCGAGCTATGCCTACAAATTTAAACTTTTTTTATTATTCTTAAGTTTTCCTTTGCATATGTAAACAAAACTGGTAGTAGTGATTACTGTTACTGTAAGATGAAAGGCATTGTAATATGTTTGTTTCTACAGCAAGTGGTGCTTATTCCCTGTGGAGTGAGAGCTGCTTTATTTTGCTCTGAAGTACTGAAATGGAGCTAGGGCATGCATCCAAAACACATGCTTGAATGATCCAATCATTTATTAATTGTACACAGATGAGGAACTCTGGTTCCCCCCCACCTTTTTTTTATACCTTTCTTTTAGGTTGGTTTTTTTTTTTTTTTTCAAGAGCTGCAGAGAACCAGCATATATAAATAGTCCTAAAGCTATTCACTTTCTCATCAGTGCTATTTTTATCAGTGGCCTCTGGTTAGTGCTGATTCCATTATGAAAATGTTTGCATGTGGTTCTCAGAGGGTCTGCACACTCTAAAAAGGAACATACAGCTCTGATGTGTGGCCTTGTAAATGTGGCAAAGTTTCACATCTAAAGGTGAAAAAGTGTGCTTTTTTTCTTAGGTTTTCTCCCCTTTTGCATGTCTGCTGCACAGGAGTGCTTCCTCTGACGGTTTTGTCAGTGGACAGCAAAGTCTAGAAAAGTGCTTTAAACTGCAGATGGACCTGCTGTGTCCGACAGCATCACACCTTCTCTTTGTGTAGCTTTGAGTGAGGGACATTGCTCTGGAGTTGAGAGCACAGGTAGGGGAGCAGAGCTTTAATTCTTGGGTACAGGGTCCCCTGCAAAGAGTGGGTTCCCTGCAGCCTTTTTTTTAAGAAAAAATAAATGGAGCATAGAACAACAACAACAACAAAATCTGTTTTGACCGTTCAGTTGACTGCTCACATAAGATCCATCTAACAGAGAATTTTGACTTAGGGGTTTTTTTATGGTCTCTCCTAATTTTCAGGAGCCCAGGTAGCACTGATTTGTGAGTGGTATTTAAAGACTGCTAGGGACATTGAACTTGGTGGAGCACAAGGCTGATCCCACTGCTGCCTGCCTTGAGTGAGGCTCAGTGCTTTCTTCTGATACAAATAAGAGACAAGCACAGGTAAAGCGAGTAACTCGGAAACTGGAGTTAGCTGTTTCACTGTAATTTGATACTTAGGGACTACTCCGTGAGAGTGATGATATCGTGAGATAGCAAGAAGAGATTATATAGTTATTGCATATTGTATTACCTTTGCCATATGTTCTGATCTGAGATAGTTCAAAGTGGGTGGCCTCCTTGGCATGCTACTGGGACCACCCCAGGAATGACTTTTGAAAAAGCGAATTTTCCAGCTGATGAGAGGAACTGGAGGTGGGGAAGGGAAATCTGTGGGTGGATGACTGACTCACACTCTGACTGGATTGATTGTACTAGCATAGATGGTTATCATGTTTAATCATTTTAGATAGCTTTAGTGGTAATTGTTGCTTACAAGTCTTGGAAAAAGTAAGTTTAAAATCAAAGCTAGATTGTACAGGAAACAGTGACTTCTCACAGGATAATGCCTCCAGCTTGTTATTCAAAGTAAGAAAAATGTGTAATACATATAGCAGACTTCCCCCCCCCCCCCCCCGCCTTTTTCCCCACCTTTCTTCCCCACCTTTTCCTCGAAAGATGGTTGAGGGATAGGGAGGAAGCAATTCTTCTGAAATGCTCTCATGCTTGCTAAGCTTAGCAAACCTGATTTTCCATCTCCTCCCCTCTCAGGGGGATAATGGAGAGGCAAAATGCAAATTCGACAACTGAGTAATTTCTACAGAGTTCCTTGTTTTACAGCATTGCTCTGCTTAGAGGTCTTCACTCATGCCAAAATTGGAAAATGAATGGGGAAGGGTGCAGTTACTCAGGTTCCTGGGTTTCTGATCTACAAAAAACAGAGTGCAACAAATAGTGACACTCTAGTTAAACTAGTCTCACTGTAGAGCTTTTGTTGATACAGCAGCAGGCAGAAGAAAGTATGCTTCTCTAAATACAGAGACACCAATTTTGTAGGTGTTTTGTTTTCCCTTCTTTTTGGTGGTTGAGTCATTAAAATGACTCAAGATATTGTTTTCAGGCTGTTAACTGGTTAATGATTAGATTCTTTGGGTAATCTTGGTGTGAAAACTTGTTTACGAGGTCATATTAGTAAGGTGGTACTTAATCTAAATTTAAAAATGGTTACAACCAGTTAATTGATGTTTAGAGTAGAACTACTGCATACTCACCACCTGCAACAGTGAAGGGAGGCTGTAATGATCAATGTTTGTTTTTACACATGCTGCCTTCTGCAATACAAATTGCAGTATCAAGATCAAGGGGTCCAGCTTTTGGAGATCATCTGAAAACTAGACAATTTAAGCACCACAGAAGTTAACAATGTTAACACTACCCATGTGATCTCTATGTCAAATAAGCTTCATTAGCATTTCCTGTGTAATTAAAAGACCAAAAAGAAGAGAAAATTCTTTTTGTCTTTTGAGAGTGGCTTCATGGGCAGAAGTGCCACATAAATAATTTCATGTTGAAGGACTCACAACAGAGATTCTGGGTTAGTAGCAACTGTAGCTTGGGAACAGCCTAGTCTGTGCTCCTGAACATACTCTGTCCCTGCTGCATGTCCTGCCTGATGGATGTATGAGACACTCTGCATGTGCCCTGGGAAGCCAGGTCTGTGAAGTGCATGTCTTCTCATCCCGTGAAACCTCAGACCTAGGTAATGCACATCAAAAGACCCATGGTTCTAAAATGATCTGAAACTTTGCCACCTGAAGGAAGAGAGTGAATGTCTTCTTCCTGTTTTGAAACCTTCTCGGTTCAGGACCTTCATTTGTTCATGTTTCTGTAGGTTTGCATGGGCCTTACTTTCCTATATGTGGGCAGGTGTGGGAATGGAATGAGTGCAATTCCTCATCTGGCTTGTACACGTCTTTTTGGAAAAGGCGGTAGTTTTTTGATTATAAGGTACTGCATATGAACAGTAAGCAAGTCAGAGAAATAAATACATGAATATGTCTAACTATCTGACTGAATACCAAGATTCTGTAAGGGATTTTTCTCTTTTTTTTCTTTCTTTTTGTTTTCCTTCCTCTTGAGTGGCTTAAAAGGAAAGTTATTTCACTGTTTGAAGCTACTTTTTTTTTTGAGAAATTTGCTCGTGTTTCAAATTTGATTGCTTCATAAGATGTAATGGCATAAATACTTATCTAAAAGTGACTTTTTACTGTTTCTCAAGTCAGTGTCATTTAGTCATTAGCTTGTCTTATAAATAATTCATTCATGTTAACATTCAGCTGTATACATCAATATGTTAATTCCTATATCATTTGCATCCATATATCCAAAGGATGGTGAGATACAGATTAAAAGGAAGGATTCTAAATGTATTTTATAGTTCATGTTGACACAAGCTATTAACTGGGTTAAGAGCAATGCAGCAGTACTGATGGAAGTCACCTAACATTACTTTGCCATTTCCAATGAAATTCTAGGTCACTCTATCCTCTGGGTGCTACAGAGGAAAGTGTACAATATTTAGACAGATCAAGCCAGTGGAGTGCAGAGTATGTAAAAAAAAAAAAAAATGGTAATACATAACCAGTCCTTTTTCAACAGTTGCAGGAAAATTGCCAAGATTCTAGTCAGTTCACACTGTGGCTTGTTTTAGTTTTCTCAATTGAATAAATTCATGAGTAGTCAGCATTTTACTCAAATGTACTTCTATCATCCTGTTTGATCATGTATTTGATATCTTATAGAGCTAAAGAGAATGTCTGTGGTATGTAAGTCTGTAGAAGTTAATAATTACCATTAATGAATAGCATCAAAGACCTTTTTTTCTGAAATATGTTGCATGTCATTCTCTTCTGCTTCCATGGTAACAAATAGAAACTGTACTGAGTCTTTTAAGCCAGTGGTTACAATTCAATAATTCAATTTAAAAAATGGGAACTCTGGCAATCCTGCAGCAACATTTACTTAATTGGCTCTTGGGTACAGCCACTACTAAAAAGCCTCAACATTGTGAATTACTTCATTGTGAATTGCTTCTAAATAATTGGTTTTCTCTCTTTCAAAAATATAAAGGCCGGGATCATTTGGTGGTTTGTTTTGTTTTGGTTTTTTATTTATGCAATGCCAGTTAGAGCCCTACCCCTTTGACTCTTAGTTTCTTTTTTCTCATTCTGAACCAGCCTCTGTTCTTCCACATTCTCCTAGTTTGACTGTAAATGCCAATCAGCTGTGATTGATACTGTTTACAGACTGCAGCCTGGAACCCAGATCTGTGCTCACCTGCATTTGCTGTTTTTATTAATGACCAAAGATTAGAGGTGACATACTCATATTTGCAGTTGGAATGCAGGTTGTGACTGAAGATGCAGAGGGTTAGGAAGGGTGGGCTGTGCTGTCTGCAATTGCATTGGAAACAAATGGAGATAAAACACATCCTCTGAGCCAATTTTTGCAGCCTTATGCATCAGATGAGTCTATGTGAAGCACTAATGTTTGTCATTTTACATTACTAAGAAGAAACAGAAGAATATTTGAAAGGTTATTTTAGGAACTTGTTCAGCTATTCTTCCCTTTTTGCTAGGGACTGTGGAAGGTTGAAGGTGAAATGAGTTCTGTTCAAGTGTTAGTGTATATATGGTAGGACAAAACCATGGGATATGGGATATACTCTGAATCCTTTTTAAGAGGACTCCACCGGGCTTACTTTTCCTCTCGTGACTGATATTAAATATGGATTGATGGAATACTTATGGCGACATTGTTCCAGGGTTTTATAGGCTTAAGGTTGTCTTAGATTTGAAGACTGCATGCATTATAATTTTTACAGCTGAGCTTTGTCTGCATGGCTCTTCTAGCTAAGAATTTAAGCTCATTATTTTGCAGTAAGATTGTTTGCTTCCTGACACTATAGCCTGATTTACAATGAATGCTATTAGAAGTCTGTTCTTTTTTAATGAATATAATCAGGCTGAAGACACATGAAACACAATTGACAAATGCCATGTATTGATTTTAAGCCAGACCTGATTGACATACTAGAAGAATAACCAACTTGCCAATAATAAGCTATTTGTCTAGCAAAATAAGTGTTAAATCTTGTCAACTATTTGAAATTGCTTTAAGGGGTCACTACTCTAAGTGCCTCTTAAAGCAGATCACTTACGAAAATCTGTGTATCCCCTTATCGCTTATATGCACATCTGCAAACACAGAAAGCAACTGTTATAATACATAGGAGGAGAGCAAGTGTACAAGAAAGAATACGTCCATCACAGAACCAGGAATTATCACCAAGTTTCTGGCACCATCCCCTTGGAAATACTTTCAATATTAGAAATTTGATACCAAAAAAAGTTTCTATTTTACATTATTTTCAGATGCAATTTCTAGAAAGAAATAATTTCTTTAATGTCTGAAAAATATTTTCATAGGAAATTTATTTTATATGTTATCTTGACTTTTTTCTCCTTTTTTATATCAGTAGCTATCATTAATAGTATCTAAATATGACAGTATACTGAAAACGAACAGTGATATTTACAGAGCAGAGAGGCTCTGCTGCAGCTCCTACCCATGATATTGTGTCTCATAGCTGATGTGGGGTTTTCTGCGTTGTTTTTGTGATGATCGTCTGTACTTTGCTTGCTCAGAATGAATTTGAGGTTTCCTGAAACAGCCTGGGGCAGAGAAGATTGTCCAAAGAGCCATGGGCAGGGGCTGATGCCTTGGGCCAGGCTGAAATGGAATCTTGGGCCATGGGCAGGGTGGGGGAGTCCCCAGGGATAAGAGTCAAGGCAGCCAGACTCCTTAGTCCTCAGAGCCCAGATGTGATATCTGTGGGGATGCCTGTTCGGTGAATGAATCTTGTGGTGTGGTGGAGGTTCATGTATATCTGACGCATTAAAAAGTCTCTGTGGGAAATCTGTTGTGCATGGTGGTTCTTATTTTGATAATTTCTTGTCATAAGGGGTTTAAGGGGCAGGAAATTCAGTAATTTCATATCATTCAGTGAAAATGTGATACTCTCTCACTTTCAAGAACAAATGTGATCAGTTTGTCTTGAGTGGCATGGGCCACCCAAGTGAGCAAAGGTACAATTATTTCATGATCTGTTTTTATGCTGAACAGATTTGCAGACTGCATTTCTTCATTGCTTTGGGCTTTAGCTGTGAAGTTGCTCTTTTTTGCCTATGATGTGTTTTTCAGTAGATGCCTTTTTCTTTTGTACCTTGTTGTTGCCTACTTGCTAGCAGTGTTTTGAAGTGTATTTCACATTAACACCATCAAAAATGCAGGAGCTTGGGACTTGCACAACTTCAGCATATTCCTTTTGAATTACATTTAAACTGCTATCTTGCACTTCACATTTTGTGTGATGTTTAAGCTTGGTGTTTAAGCAGTCTGTTTCTTTTAAGCCAGCAGGTGAGAGGGAACCACCCTATGGTTAGATGTGTCCCTTCTCACACTGAATGTAAAACTGAATGGGGGACTCCAGTGCAGTTAAAACAGTAGCTTTCTTTGGACCAGCGATATCATCCTCCATCTCCTGGCCAGATTCCAGTTGCGCTCTGCTCAGCTACTTATTTCCGCTAGCTCCAATATTTGAGTCTGCTTTGCTTTTAAAACTGTTATTGTGTAACAGTACCCCAGAGCAGCTAAAGTTTTGTTTTGTTTTTTATTTAGCTAGCAGTCTTTCTGAGTGGATATGAAGTAATCACTCTGAATAAATCTGTTTATGGTAGTTTTGTTAAGTGGCTGGGGTTCCTTGACAGTCAGGTTATTTGTAATGTATTATATGTATTCACATAATTTCCTCTTGCAGGATTGAAGTGTGTGTTTTTAGAGGCATGGCCCATCATAATTAATGATGCAATTTTCTGAACAGACTCTAGTGTTTTGAGAAGTATTGGAAATAACAGGACTATTTTGACATAATGAACTGACAGTTTATCACCACCTCTTTATAGGTTACTGGAATATTGAAATGTTTCTTTTATTCTTCAAATAATGAACAAATTCAGCTATCCAAGAATTGAAGTGAATTGATAAAATTTACAGTGTTGATATTATTAGGAGAAATTATTATAGTACTACAAAAAATTATCCACACATCAGAGGAGATCCTGGCAAACAAATAGGCCTTCAGAGTGTATGCACTGCTATACATTTCCTAAGTGACTCGTGTAGTGTGCAGAATGATCTGCACATTCCTCATAACGTTATTTGGTGTCCTTGGAGTGTAAAAGTACCTAACTTTGTGTGTGGTGGTGATGAGGTTAAAGAGATGGAGTGAGCAGCCTGTTCCCAGCAGATGGCAGGATGTCCTCATCTATACCATCCAGCCCCAGGCTGCCTTGGCTGCGTTTGTGCTTGTGAGATGTTATCAGATTAATGGGGTATACTTCTAACATGGATGGGCACCTTTAAGGCTGTGGAGTACTCCTGTGTGTTACTTTTATGAAACTTCTATGAAGACTGATCTTGCTTGGGAATATTCCGAGTCAGAAACCTTTGTACCAGAGTGAGATGAGGCATTTGGGAGCAGATAGTGCCCAGGTTCCTTTGGTGGGGCAAAGGTGGTCTGTAGAGGTGGATGGTAATAAGATGCTAGGCCTCCCTCGGCTGTGCAAAGTGACAAAGGATAGTTGTGAGATAGAAGAGGTCCTGCTGCTCAAGGTGCTGCTGAGACCTGCAAAGAAACTAAGGTCACACTGCATTTCAGGTAGTGACAAAGCAGGATCCATGATCAGTGCTTGCAAGCAGAGCTCGTTAAAGGAAAACGATTTCCTCTTTAACAAATTAAGCAACTCGCTGAGTACAGGTTACAAATTCCTCTTCATACAGGGAGACAGCAAGTTATTTTTAGAAAGGCCATTGAGTAGAAGGTGGTATTAGTTAGATAACTGCTGCTAGGATTTTAAGGCAAACACCCTTCATCTTTTCCAGGTGCAGTTATGTTAATGGTCTTACAGATGTAAAAGCTGTGGCCATATGTGAGGTGTAGGCCTCTTGCACAGAGTATCTGTGTGCAGATAAAAGGGCACCTAACATACACCATGTGCATGCCACAGATTAAAGTAGCAGTTTCTGTTGGGTTTGTGCTGTGATCTTTCAGTAAACATTAGTAACGTATTTTAATGAATAAAAATGAAGCAGTAGAAAACTGACTTGCATTTTGTATTGACAGCAGTTGTTCCAAGTAAAAAAACTACAGACAATAGGATAAAGTGTAGGGAATAGTACAATTTTAAGCCTTCCAATAGAGAGCATAGTTTATGAACTGCAGAGTTTGGAGTTCAGTGAGAGCTGGTATTTATTTGACTTAGATAATTGTGCTTCTTTGTTCTGTGTGTTACAATATTAACCAATAGTGGTAGCAAACCCCCACAACTGTCATGATACCCTAGTATCTGTAGGGCCATCCCCGTTAACTATGTTCTGTGGAAGACACTAGAAGTGCTAACATCAGGTCAAGACTCATGTAAAACAATTTAATAATAAGCAAATAGTTAATGTTATCTCTAACAGTATAAATTATTCTGTTCTGCATAATTG
The DNA here is from genome assembly GCF_028858725.1 of Colius striatus. Taxonomy (NCBI): domain Eukaryota; kingdom Metazoa; phylum Chordata; class Aves; order Coliiformes; family Coliidae; genus Colius; species Colius striatus. The sequence continues at coordinate 176,803,669 of NC_084759.1, read as the reverse complement.
AATGGGTTTTAGGGCAGGATGTTGTATTTTCAGGTTTTGTAATATTTTCAGTGAGATGGTTTTAATCACGACTGATGAGCAGCAGCAGAGGGGGCCCTCTGTGCTATGTGCTCAGCCAGAGAAGCTGAAATAATCCTTGTTTCCTTTCAGCTCCACCTGCATTTGGAGTTGTATTACTCAGCAGCACCTATATCAGCTCCTGTAGAAATTAACCTCACCTTGATCTAGGAAATGAAATCCATCTTAGGGAGCTGTTCCGTTAGAAGAAATATACCTTTGAAGAGAAAATTGTGAATACCACTTTCTACCTTTGATGGCTTTTTTTTTAATCTTTTCTACTGTTTCATCCCTTGGAGCTCCCCAGTTCTAGTAGCACTGACTTCTTCCAAAGCCTCCTCCAAATATTAAATGACAAAAAAATTAAGCTATAAAAGTGGAATGGTAGCTATGAGTAAAGATGATTCTGCAGCCCTTTTGTTTCATCTCTGTTGAGGTGAACATGTCAACAGCTGTCAGCAATAATGCTTATTCCTCCTACAGCAATGTGATGGATTGATATGTGTACCAAAATATGTTAGAAATTGAAATAAAATATGCATTTTTTCATAATTTATCAGCATTATGATGGCACAAAAAAGCCAGTCTTATGAATAATACAGAGCTGTGCAGTGGGCATTATGTACTGTAGGTAATAAATGCAACGTCTCTCCTAAACTACCAGGAGAGTTGTAAAGCAGAATGCATTAGTTCTGCTTTGTGATAATAAATCATTTTAGTTTGTCAGAAGGCTCTGGCTAACTTTTACTCCTGAGGTATGAAAGAATGCAGTGCCATACGGCTCTGGATGGTTTCTGAAATGTTTAAGCTGGCTCTGAATCTCCTGGGTAATGTTTTGAGTGAGCGATATGGTTAGATAACAAGTGGCAGTATTTCTCAGGTATCGATGTTGTGATGCCTCCTGTTGTTTTATTGCCTAGAGTGGCTGATTTCATCCTAATTGGAACTGTAGCTCTTCTCTGATGTTTTGTGTCTCTATTTGCAATATGGCTCCATGTCTCTCTGAAGAGCTGTGCAGGAATGCTGAGTGACAAGCTGCTCTGCTGCTCGGGCACCTTTTGGAGGGGGCAAAGAATTCAATTACACTTATTTTCCTTTTACATGCCTAAGCACTGGTTTAGGCAGTCATTGTAAAAAGCTACCTTTCCTTGAGCTTCTGTGCATGTTAACCAATCCTTGCTGCAAACAGCCCAGGTGATGGCAACACAGAGTAGGTAAAAGCAGACCTGGGCTGATTACGCGAGATTAGAGAAAAAAACCTGCTTGTGTAAAATATGCGAGTTATTTCTAGTTCAGTAATTTCAGTTTAATTTTGAGCATTATGTGTTGTGGTGTTCTTAGGAAAGATAGTCAAGGCTTTCTATTCCATACCTTCTCAATTTGCACACTTCACTATTTAGATTTAAAAATGTGGAGATTTCTCACTTTCTAGCCAAGATTTAACAGCAGGAAGTGTAGTGAAATGCCATTAATAAGTCTTATTATCTGTACAAAATTTGGTACAGTGTATGTAAGCATGTTACAAAGTATCAGAAAAAAATTAAAATGCATTTATCTAAACTGCTTAATATTATGAGGAAGGTTACTGTAGTCTCTCTTATTTTCTGTGCTTTCTGCTTGAAGAAACCTTTATGAGTTACTATTACTTTTTTGTTGTATTTACAAAGTTTTGATACCTAGGAGGATCTTGAGACTACATCTAACTCAAGAACTTTTTTTCATAGAATTGTAGGGGTTGGAAAGGGACCTTTAGAGATCATCCAGTCCAACTCCCTGCTCAAGCAGGCCCACCTAGATCACATCACACAGGAATGCATCCAGGTGGATTTTGAAGACTTCTGGAGAAGGAGACTCCACACTCTCCCTGGGCAGCCTGTGCCACTGCTCCGTCCACCTCACAGTAAAATAGTTTTTTCTTATGTTTAAATGGAACTTTTGTGTTCCAGCTTCATCCCATTACCCCTTGTCCTTGAGAATAAAGCTTGCATTGTAGAGAAGCAGCCCACTAGCTGTTGCAGATGCTCACTTCTGCCATTGGCAGTGCTGGGTTTCTAGAGTTACCTGTTCTATTTTTCCTCATCCTTGGTGTGTCCTTTCATGGAATATGGCTCCCCGTTGCGTAGTTTGCTTTGGAGATGTTGGTACCAAGCCCAAAGAATGGTTTTACACAGAACAGCTGCTGCCATCTGCCTAGAATGCCACCGTGGGGCAGTGGCACCTGGTACCTGCACAGTGGTCCGTGGCACTTCAAGAGGACCAGTTTGTTTGGCCCTGTGTCTGCTGTCACACAGGCATGATGACTGCTCGGCTGTCAGTGGAGGTAACCCGTGACTCCTTTTGCCTTGATCATCCTATTCTAGGGGCTTCTCTGGTCTGGGGTGCATCTGCATATATGATGGACTCGTCGACAAATGTGACTTGTGCAACTGAGTGCATAGGAGTAGCTCTGCTCTGTACTTCAAGAACAGCATCTCCTAGTTGTTTGGTTTTTTGTTTTTTGTTTTTTTTTCTGTGGGTTACTACAGTTAAGTGCACTACTTAATATTCTGATCTGTCTGCTGAAACTACTTGCCTAGTCCTCAGCTAAAGTTTTCCCCAGAAGATTTTGTGGCTCTTGAGTTGCATCCCTTCAGACTAATTGTTCTATTTTTAAAGAGCTCTGGATGATGTAGTTGGTCTCATATTTGTGGTAGCTGATCTGTAAACCTTCCTGCTTCAAATGATTTAGTGATATTTTACTGTGGAATCATTGATAGAAAGCATTGTGTACTTTAAAGAATAGCAGTATCTTTAAAAAGATTCTTTTGCAAATTGAAGTTTTAATGTAATTAATCAATGTTGTGACTAGTGGTCTTTCTCATTTTTAGAAGTTAAATAATAATAAGCAATTCCATTAGTGTGTTTAACAAGTAGTAGAAAAGCAAACAAAATGATGTGTGTATGTGTGTGTGATTTAAAGCAGTGGTGTGCTGTAACTTTTACTTTGCCTTCACCCTTTTGAGTTCTGGCAGTGTGTTCTTACTCAGTGTGCCAGTCTCTGGATGTCCACCACAGTCTTATATTGAAATATTGTTTGAGCTTTTTCAAGAGCCACATTACTAAACTGAAATTCTTAGTTCTAAATACCCAATGTATTTTTTTTCAGAGGAGAATCTGATGGAATCAATGAAGTGTCATAATCCTTCTTGTCTGGTAATAGGAAATGAAGAGTTTGCAGAACAAGCTTTGTTAGTTCTCGGTTTGTGGAGCTTCCTCTGAAAATAAAGGGAAGCTGATGTGCAGAAAAATTAAATGACATTGCAAATCTTAGTGATTATATCAATAACTGTCAATCATCATTTCACTCTACTTGGGAAATTATTCCTAAAGCCCTAAGACTCAGAACAATCCTCTCTTTCATTTCGATTTATCCTTAGTCCAAATAAGCACCAATTTCTGTATTACTGGAAATGCTAATTGATGAAGGAAAGGTGTATTTGGGTTGGTTAAAAGAACTGCTGGGGCCAAGTCTTTGACTTTTCTATGCAGTAGCCTGGTGTGCTCAATCCAGTGTGCAAAGGTGTTTAGCAGAGTCTGTCTTTCTGAAGGGTACACTGGGGTCCTACGTGCACCTGCTGCTTCACTGCATGATCACAGCATCACTGAGATGACTTTGAAGCATTCATTCTGTTCCTTAGAAGCTTTTGCCACAGTATTTTTCGTGACAGTTTCTGATTTTCTTTTTTGGTGTACATTTTCTAATGCTTTCTGTATAGCTAACATATTTTGAAATCTCTGGTTATGACTGTGGGCTTTTGGTGGAACAAGTGTTGATCTTTTAAATCAGGCTGACTATCATAGCACATCACAAAGTATAATGCTTCATCCCTGCCAGAAGGAAGTGGCTTTGGAAATTACAGGAGAATGTGAAAGATACTATTTGATCTAATGCTTGAATGTGCTTCTGACAAAACATGATGTAGACTCTGTCCTTTGATCTCATTTGTCCTCTTAAACCTCATTTCTTGAGTGTTTCATGTCTGCCTGTTCATTTTGTGTGTCATATGGAGTAATGCAGTGCTGCAGAAATGAGGCCACTCACTTAAGTTTTAATGCAGAAAACTGAAGCATCAGAGCATTATCTCATGTGAACAGCTTTATCACAGACAAACTCATTTCTACAGGTGCTCAGTAAAGCTGTTATGAAGAATAAAACACCTAGAATCTTCAGATCAGAGTTTGAAGAGTTTGGCACTTGGACACATTTGGTTTTTTTTCTGACATCTATATGCCATTTGAGCTTGCCTTTGTCAAACTGTAAATAGTCTACTTCCTATGTGTAGTCTTCACAATAAAATTCAGATGTGAGAGGGAAGGAATAAGCACAAATGGAAATAGCCTTTCTGGATGTCTCCCTAAGACCTCAAGTGTGTTTGCTGTCACTGATGAGATGTTTGATTCCAGGAACTGCATTGAGGTATTAACGTGCAGAAACTCCCTTGAAGGCAGAGGAATTAACACCTCTCTAAATTGAAGTATATCATAGCATCAGAGTTAGTGCTGCCTAGTAGAAGATTGAAGAGGGGTTCAAAGCAAGACATCCATGTACATGCTAAGTTTGTATTAGTAAATGGGAGAAATAACTAAAATCTTACTCACTAAAGGTTTCTGTTTATGCTTTGTAGGTGAGAGAAGGAAGAGGCATCAGGCAAGGAGACTGGAGAGGAAGAGCTAGACTAGATGTTGTGAGGTGAAAGACAAGAACAGGCTTAAGTCAAAGTGAGGAGGAAAGACCAGGAGCAGATACATAAAGGCAATACTGAGAAACAAGAGGGGGCTGCGGAGAGTGCAGAGCACATGAGAGGCAGGACCTGGTCTGAGCTTCATTACACTGGGGGTTACTTCACCCTCCTGCTGAGTGTTGCACAAAGGGTGTTGAGACAAGTTTCAAACACTAGAGTTTCCTTCACAAGACTCATAGCCGGTGTCACATACTAGCTCTTAGCAATAAGAGTTAGTTGCTTTGGGCAAAAACAGAGCAAAAAGAGAAAACACTTCCCAGTGGACAGCTGTACAGAGCAGAGATAGAGTCTCTGGATCAGCATCTCCCCTCTTGAGAAGGGTATGGAGTTGAGACCTATGCAGTAACAGTAGACAATTTTGACTTTTCCAGACACTAATGGCAATTCAACAGACACAGCCTAAACTTCTTGACTCTAATAAGAACATTTTTGTCAATAATGCTATGTACCAGCTCACCAGACCTGAATTTGGGTTCTCTGTATGCCTTCACGGAGCTGCGTTCCTCCACAGTGTGGGGCAGTCTGACATCATCCCCTGATGCTGATCTCATGTCTGGATTTTTGGAGATTCTTCACTCTGAAGTGAACCTTCACTCTGGTGTGTCATCACTCCTCAGGGCGTCCTCCCTGTCTGGGATTCTAGGAGAAGTTTCTTCTCCACATGGCAATCACTTAGTAAATATTGACTATTTAAACTTGATTTCAGAGTAATTTTATGAACTTTCTTTTATAGACTTTATTTAAAATGGTTCCAGAGTAATTTCAGAGCATCACAGAATTATGAATATAGAGCTTCAATACTGCAAAATCTACCTTGTAACTTACCTTTCTCTCAGCTTAGATATAAGTCTGGGCTCTAACAGTGACAAATCTCCACTTCCGACTTACTGCTCCTTTTTTTCCTTTGGTCAGAGATTTTCAGTTTGTAACTTCTTTTTTTCTTCTTCCCCTTGAAATTTTATGTTGAAACTTTCCATACAAATTATCTGATGTATGTGCATGAGAGAAAGTACTTGAAACTTTGAAAAACAAACACAGAAATAAAGGTACATGGCACAATGTGTCACAATGATGCTCTTTCATAAACACTTGCTTTGCAGTGGAGTAGACTAAGAGAAATTGTGTAGCATAAGTAAAAGAAAGAAACATTCCCTAATACCTAAACACTTCTAAGTCTTCAGAAGGAGTTGGGAAAAAATGGGACAGATTCTGTATAGCAACATATAATTGGAATCAAACTTTAAAAATAGGATGTCCATGGACTACTTCCCAAATTACACATGTGGTTGGATATATACCAATACTTAAACAGTCTCTTTCATCTGCAAGCTAATTTTGTAGCTTGTAGCCCACAATGAGTCTGTTCCAAGTGGTGATGGTGGTACAGAGAAATGGCTCTGCCAAATCCAAGATGTCTTTTGAAATTGTTTGTTAGAATATTTTGGGTTCAAACACTGAATAAAAATGACAGATTTTATTAGCTTTTTAAGGTGTTGTACTTGCTCTGCTGTTAGTACCACCTCTTTCTTTTCTTGCTACTATATTCAGCATATTTTGTGAATTAAATCAGTATGTCACTGGAGCATATATTTGGATTTCACTTTGAAGTGACTTGCAACACCTGATGATTTCTGGATGATTGGCAAAAAGACATTGACCTACAGGGAAAAACGTTCAAATCATTTTTGGTTTTGAGTTTTCTGGATTCCCATGCAGATGGAGCTTTCTGGAAAAAAACAAAAATAACATCTTCATATGCTTTCTACTGTAATTCACTCTCCTCACCTTGCTTAACAACTCTTGTAAAGAGTCGTTAATTGCCCCCAGTCCTCTTTTCAAATACATGAGTTCAAAACCCCTGTTATTCCTTCTCTTTTGGTAAAGCCACTTCTAAAGTATTCAGAATTATTTCAAGATGTGTAAATGAATCTTATCACAAAAGAAACTCCAAACTTACCGTACAGCTTTGTGGTTAATTTATGGAATCAGTTGCTTTGTTCCTTTTTTTCTCTTAGTTCCAGATTCTCTGTATTCTCTTGCTTTGAATTCTCCCAACTCCTACAGCACTGCCTGTGTGAAAAGAGTGACCCAACAGACTCACAGTTAGTACTGTGTGTAAGGAGGGGATAACAAGAAGAGTTTCTTAAAGCGTTTTGAAATGTGAGACTCTTAGCAATGGAACATTATTGTTTAAATATATTCAGTGTTTTGATAATAGAACTTCTTTGGCTAAAAACCAAGAATATTTTGACCTACATTTCTCTGCAAGTATGTTCAGACAACTCTGTGCCCAAGGGATTTATTTTTTTTGGAGCTGACATAGTGTGGATATTTGGGAATGAAGAATAGCTGAAAGCATTGTTACAAAAAGGACAATTTTCCACTTAAGATACGTGACAAGTTTAGACTAGTTTTCATTTCCCATGCCTATCAAAATACGCCATATCTCTTAACCACTGTTTATATTACAGAAACACACTGTTATATAAAGTGCCTTTTCACTGAAAACTTAGTACATTTTATAATTTCATGTAATAAAAAGGCTATACCATGGCACTGACTGTCAGTGTAAGAACCATTCATTCTAAATCATTTAGTCCTATATGGTCATAGCTGCAGTGTGGATGTAGGCTGCTGAATGGGTTCAGCTGTCTCTTCTGTTTAACTTCCCTAGTGTCCTGTTATCCAACTCATTCTTCTGTTAAGAGCTTATTTGAGACATTTCAGTATCTGCCAGGCCTGCAGCTGTTGGACTTAACAGCAGGAGTTCAAAGTCAGAGAATTACTTGTGTAACAAGGAATAAATTTCTTTTAACAGTGGTCATCACGGACAAGCAACAGTCATTCAGTGGACCCATTACTAGTGCCCATATGACCCATGCAGACATTTCTGCTTAATCCAGTTCAGCACAACTGGTTTGGTTTGAATGGTTCAATTCTGCAAGGTAGCCAAAGCCTTAAGTGCCCACCTTCTCTGTACTGAGATGGGGCCACATTCTTTGTCTTGAAGAATCTTGGGAGGAGAAGCTGTGCACACTCAAGTGTCAGCTCCAAAAGGCTAAACCAGATAACCACACAGATGATTCCTGGGAATGTAATGAATAAAAATAATGCATAATTTTTAAAGTCTTTATTTTTTTAATATACCTATTAGTAGTGTTTATCTGATTATTTATTGTTGTGCTGGATTTGCAACTCAGCCATGCATAAGGTCAGCATTTTTTTTATTGTTACAGACCGTTTAGGAGCTCTTATTTATTGATATCTTGCATAATTTATATTTTCCATCTCCAGATAGTAATAACACATGTAATAGGTAGTATTGGTTTCTAATGATGTACTGAATGGGGAAGCTGTGCAGAACAATGGGTTGATAATATGCTAGTAAATGTACTGACTGGATGTGTGTCTTCCTTTAATCATTGAGCTGTTTGTTGTGACCTACTGCTGGCCTCTTAAGAACAGTTTCCTTTTCATATCCATAGAGTTAGCTGGCTTGATACCTTTCCTAGGTAATTCTCCAGCATGTAGGAAGTATCCCTGCCAGGCAGATCAATGAATTGTAACTTAACTTGCTTCACTAGATTCCAAAACCAGTAATCAATTTCTAGTCATGTTTTACAATTGAAATGGTTCTGTTACTGGAATATAAACTCTAGAAAACCTCTAATTAGAATAAAAACCTATTGTACACATCTTGTTATATGCAGCATTTGCCTTGGGGAAAACAGCAATCGATTTCTACTTTTCTGTCATATTAAGAATATAAGGGGATACAAACACACACACCACATGGAAAAACCCAAACCTAGAACCTGTGAACAGTCACAGTGAACCCATACCTTAATTTCAGAAGATATTTTCAGAAATCTCTAAAATTTCTCAACTACTTGCTATTCAAAAGATTGTATTGAATAAGTTATATCTCAGATACTTTGTCAAATTCCTACCATCTACGCTAGTAGTCTTACTGACTTGATTTTGTCCAAACTAATGGCATTTTCAACCATTTCTTGCTAATCTTACAAAGTCTCAAAGAATGAAAATGTCTTCAGACAAAGAATTCAAAGCAGTGAGCACTGAGTTACACAGGTTACCAGACATCATCATCTTGTCTTTGATCTGAAAAGGGAAGGTTTGGTGAAAACTAATTTTTGATACATAAACTGCAGTCCTTTAGACACTTCTATTTGGACTATTTTGTGCCTGCCTTTAAATGTTGGCTTTCTGCTCACCCATGAAGCTGATGAATTTTGAAAACATGATTCTTCCTTTCCTATTTCTAATGGAAAAAGGAAATTCAGAAGGGTGTGGCAGTGGTGACATTTCCTGTTCTGAAACCTCCTGTCAGAGCTGGTGCCTGGGTGCATTGTGAAATCGTTACATGATTATGTGCCTTCAGTTTATACTTTCAGTTTTACTGATGCTGATATTAAGAAGATAAAACTGATATTTCTTTTTTGCTTTATGAACTGATGGTTGGCTAGATCGAGGTTTTCACTTTTGTGTAGTAGGCAAAATTTGCACACCAAGAAATTCACAACTACCGTAGGAGACTTTGCTCATAATTTTGTGGAAAAGTGAGATCTCTTTGCAACTTAGCTGCTATGAGGTTAAATTTACTGTCATACAGTGAAAGACAGTGCAGCATGAAAGCTTTAGTTCTTCTAATCTTTTGGTTTTTATTCTGTTCTTTCAATTTATTTCTGTACTTGCAGGATTCTATATATATTATAAATGTCTTAGTAGTAAATCTACTGTGGTGTAGAAAATACTATGTACTAACAGGTTTAAATTGAAATATGAGCAACTTCCAAATTGTGCCCTTGTTTGACTGATCATTTTAAAACTTCACAGTCAAGGAAGTCATCAAATCAATACAATGTTACATATAGAAGAATGTTAATACCTTCTTACAGTTTTTTCATAAAACATTAAAGCAATTAGGATGACAAGTGTGAAGAGAATGATCATGATCTTGCCCAGCCAGCAATGAAGCACCATGACAGTTTTTTGCTCACTGCCCTCCATCCACCCCCATTCTCCTTAGTATGGTGGAGGCCCCAGAGAAACGGGAGGAAAAAATATAGCTAAGGATGTTGAGGATTGAGGCAAGTCCTCACTGCTTACTCTGAAATTTAGAAGTTATTCCTGCCTATGGAAATTTTGGCCACCCTTTCTCGGCAATGCAGTTGTGAATTATTGCAAATTCAAATTGATGGCTTAATAGAAAACTTGTTCTCTTTTAAGGCTGGATCAATTTTTAAGGATTTCACTTTGTACATCTGTCTGTAGTGGTGCACATGTGGGATTTCCAAATGTTAAAAAGCCACGGTGCCTTGCAGAGTGATCAAAATTACCTATGTAATTATTCATTCATATCTTACGGGTAATGAATTACCTGCATCACATCTGTCAGCACGCTTAAATGAAAACCTTCATTTCTGAATCAGAATTTGTTTTCTGTATCATAAGTGTTCTTTGCCACTCTCTTTCTTTCTTTAACATTCTCTATTAAGACAGCAGAAAGATGATTGTTGTTTTTGTCAGGTCTCTACTTCTGCACTCCTCTTACTATCACCTTGAATGAAAGCTTTCAAACTATTTATTGATTAAAGCAACTGAAGCTCAAATTGAGTCCAACTTTTCCTAATACCCTGACAAGTACTTAACCAAGTCAATCTAGAGATTGCTTGATCAAATTCTATTCTTGGGAAAATCTGGGCCTGAAAGGTCATCTCTGTTGACTATAACTACACACAAAGCAAAACAATGAATCTTTACTAGATCTACATTTCTTTTTTTAATATTACCAAGTACGCTATGATGTGGAGCAGACCAAGTCATATTCAAAGTTTAACAAAAAAAGGAAAGTGGAAACAACATTACACTGTAAATGCATATACTTAAAGATATATGTGAGTATGGTGGAGAACTCAGATGGATTTTAAGAACATGAACTGTCTGTTTGCTGACCTATATTCTAATTTTTAAACTGCATTCAACTCTTTATGAAGATAAAATTACCTGATACTGACCTTGGAATGTCATTTTGAAGTACTTAGGGACACATTTCAAATGTAAATCTAAAATTTACCTATCTGCCTATATTCCTGAAGGAGGTGGCGGGACAGCAGAGCTCTATAGAGTCAGTTTGAGTAGTCGTGTTTAAAATGTTAACCTGATCAGTTCTCTATCAGCCAGCCCATGAAATTATATGACAAAACCACTTAAAACATTGAAACAGAATGAACTGCACTTTTAAAATAGAGTGTATTTTTTTTACTTCTGTAGGGAAGGAGGTCAGAGGTTTTTGTGATGACCTCAATTTCAGAACACAAAGTGTCTGATTTGATGGATGAAGCATGTGGGTGCAGAGATCTGCTCATAAAAAGCATACTGAAGGCAGGACCTAGCTGAGCTGCATGTGTGAACAGCATTACTTTCTGTGCTATATTCTCTCCAGTGAAAGTCAGTATGACTTCAAATCTGAAAACAGTGCCCCAAAATAATATCAACATGACTGCAAACAGAAGTAGCTGAAGAGAGGAACAAAGGCACGTTACTTGGATTAAAACTTTCCTAGTTTTACACATGAACTTGAAACATTTTTTTATGGGGAAAAAGAAAACAAACCTGAAATGTGTGTCATAACAGCTCCAGAGAATTACCCCTAAAATCACCTTTTAAATTATGTTTCATCATATTTCACTGAAGGTAACAATCAGCTAGAGGTTTATTGATTTATTGTCCAATTTCAACTAAGTCAGAAAATAGTGGGATATTGTGGCAGCTGTCGTAAATGCATGAAGTCCTTTTTGTCTGTTCCTTTTTCTTCAATACGTGTCAATATTCCATTTTAAAATTACCTTCATGAGTAAAAGCCCCCTCCCTGCTTCCCTGCAAAGAAGTATGTTCCTCTGGCAGGTGAGCTGCTGCTCTTCTTGTATGGGTAGCATAAGGTCAGTCTTTTGAGCTGTTTGTTCAGAGTACATTTTTATCCAATACAGAACATACAAACACCCTAATGTTTTACTGTCAACATATTTATTATCTGAATGCAGTAATTTAAAAAAGATATTTTCATCTGAAAAAAAATAGTGCAATCCATTAACATTTTACCATAAGCTTTCACATAAATTTTATGGAAGAGTTCCTTCTAGAACCTCCAATCTGATACCCATAAAATGAAAGCCTTTTGTTTAAGTGTAAGGTGAATAGAGAAATGCTCCAAGCTTAATTTAATTTCCTTGCTGACTTTATACTTGTTCACTGTTGAAGGATTTTTGTGTATTTTCTCTGATCCTGCAGTGAAGTCTATTCATTAATTCTTAATGCAGACCAAACCCACAGCTCACTTTATGTTCCAACTGCATTTCACAATTTGCCACTGTGCTTTCTGGTATGCTCTTGTGCCTAGACAGTGATCCTCTGCAGCTAAAATGGAACACTGGATTAGTAGTAATTTGAAGACTCACGTGCAAATGTGACTTCTGTTATCTTGCTTATTTTTTTCTGGCTTGCGGTGAGAAAAAAGAAATGATGGTGATGATGATGACACGCATCTAAAGTAAATAAAAGTCCAGTTTAAGAACAGCCATAGATACATGACACTGTTCTTTTGTGAGATATAGAATATGAAAGCCAAGAAGAAGCCTCAAGAGTTTTGTCTCATTCAGGTCTCTGTTACAAGATAGGATCAAACACATCATTGTCCTTGATGGATACTAACCAGTCTGTAAAACTGATTTTTCACAGTCTCATTTGACTAAAAAGCATTGGAAAGAGGTTTTTTTTTATAGTTACAGGGTTTTTTTACTTCCCCCTTCCCCAAGTCACCTCTCACAAATTGTTGATTAAGATGATTACAACTTGTTCTATGATCAGTGAATACAGAAAATAATTAATACTCTCTTGTCACAATTTCCCATAATGGAAGACTATTATAGTTTCTTGTCTTTTTCTGGTAACATGCTATCACCTTCAGACTTTTTGTAGTGGTTTTGCATAGCCAGTTGTTCCCAATATATAATATGCATGTGCATTTTTCTGGTTCATCGAGGTAGTTCTGATTTTGAAAGTTGTTCTTAAAATTGCATAAAATTTTGTCAACTTGGTAACATCTGTGGGCTTTTTATACACATAAAAACTGTCATCCAAGCCATTCATGAAAATGGGAGATTTTCCAAGACCTGAGACAAATCCTTACAGATCTCCTTGATGTCTTTTTTAAGCTTGATGGAGAACAACTGATAACTATCATTTAAATTGTGTGCAATTCAATCTTGATCATGTTTCCCTCTCCTGCTTCTGGGAATATCAGGTGAGAGAGCATCAACAGCTTCAGTGAAGTCAGGCTGTACCACATATACTGCCTGTCCTTCATCCACTAGAGCAGTTGGTCTGCCAGAGGAGGAAATGAGATTGGCCTAACTAGTTTCTTCTTGGAAAATCCATGTTGTCTCTTCCTTATCACATTATTATCCTTAAGGTCCTTAAAAAGTTGATTGTTTAATAATTTGTATCTTTCCAGTTTTTGAAAGTAGGGTGACTGCTTTTCTTTCCTTTCTGAATACATTTGCGTTTGTAGGGACAGATGTTTTTCTCCCTTGTCTCAAATTTCTTAATTCTCTGTAAATTCTCAACGAACATCAGTTGGTTCATCACATACAGTATGGTGGCCACCACCAGGCCTGGCCAGCCTGACACACCTAGTTTAATAATGTTCTTTTTTATTTTTTCCCATGGCAATACAAAATCTGTACAGATATGTTGTTTTATTCTTCTTTTGTGCCAGTATCTGCTTCCTATTTTGAAGGGAATGTGCGTGTGTGTTTTTAAAAAGGGACTGTGTTACTGTCTGTTAGAACTGCTACATTGAAGATGCTTTACTCGAATGCACTGTGAGTTGCTACCAAGATAAAAGTAAAACTGATTGTAAATCAAGCTTTCAAACAAGTTTAGGTTCTGTTGAGCTGTGGTTCCTTTCGCATGGCTTCACAAGCCAAATTGAGGCATTATTGTTTTGAAATGTGTTTAAACTAGACTCCCTGTAAAGTCTCTAAGGCAACAGCCGTCTCTGCAAGAGCACTGTAGTTGAGGTAAACACAAGATAATCTCCAGAGATGCCTGTCTCTCTCCGCAGTCTAGCTGTGAAGTCTCGATGAGAATATTGCTTATTTATGCACCTAAATGATAAAGGTTAGAGTGGAGAAATGAAGATGTTTAAGACGGGCATTTAGTGACACTTTGCAATCAAGAGATGCAGATAGGTGCATCTGGGATCCTTTTTTATTTCTTTGTGTCAAAAGACTTTAAATCTCTGTCTGTTAGATTTCTGTGAGACCCACTATGACTGCTGGAGCACTGTGCTATGATTGTGTATACCATTCATTTGTTGACTACTACTTCACAGTTACATGGCACATTTTTGTCCTGTGCCCACTAATATTCCCACAGACCATCTCGCTTGTGAAATAGGGGTTGTTCCAAGTAGGCATGTTGAATGAAGCCACTGTTTGGACGATGAAAAGAATATGGTCTGCTCTGAGAAATGCCTCTGCATAAATATCTTGGCCTGTATAACATGCTAATAGCATGGAATGTGGTCATTTACTAATTACTAACTGTAGCGTTAGTGCAAAGTGGTATAAAGAAAAAAAAATTCATGAAAGATCTTTATTACTTTGTATTTCTCCATGGAAAATTGGTTTAAAAGCTATTGGTAAAAGAGAAGAAAGAAAATGGACAAAAGACATTGGCACTGGCAATATTTAATGTAGCACAAAAGATCAGTGGTCAGCGAAACCTCTTTGTAACTTACTCTTTTTAAAGGTATGTATTTAATCTTTACCAGGCCTTCTAGCCTTACAGAG